>NW_004524600.1:1745582-1759249 GCF_000260255.1 Octodon degus
TAGATTAATTAATTAAAATTAAAATGAAAGCCACAGAGCCAGGGATGGACAGGACAGGCCAGCTGGGCCACAGGGCGAGGACCATGGCCTGCGTTCTCATCCCAGACCTCACCTTTGACGCAGGGCCTTGAAAGCAGTCGCGAGAGGCAGCGTTTCTGCAGAGCAAGAGACCATGTGGTTGCAGAACGGTGACGTCAGACCCTGTGCATCACGGCTATCTCAAGCACATTTCACAGCAAGCTTAAAAATCCCATCAGACACATAGTTTACATAAATTCACCTTTCAAAAATAAGCTGTCACAATGGAGTTCACAGAAGCAGGGAAAATGTCATTCTTTTCAGTAGAAGGTCTTAATCTGACTGGCACTGAGTGACGTTATCCACATAGAGTCATTCTCTAGAGAAGGCCCCTAGAGACCTGACTGGTGTAAACAAGGAGGGTTTTTGTTTTGTTTTGCTTTTTCCAGTAGAGAAACTAAACCTATAAATCCTACTCCCTGTGAAGGGCACACCTCTCCTTAACAATATAAAGAATCATGAAGCCTTCATACAATTAAGCCATCTGCCCCCCGGCACCATGATTTCACTCTCTGCTGTTCCATTTAGGTTTTCAGAAAGCTGCCCTTGGTTCTTATCTGGGAACTCAAATGCTGCTGCTTACAATGTGTCCCTGAGAGCTGCAGAGGCTTTTGCCAGGCCAGTAAAACTGAAGCTCTTTGATGTTTCCAGCCACAAGTGCCTCTTCACCCCTATCTTTGTTCATCCTATCAAACCTGCCCTGTGGTTTCGCTCCCCTCTCTTCCTATTGAAAGCCCAGCTCTGCTTCAAGAGCCAGCTCAAATTCTACCCCATATAGTGGAAAACTTTCTCATAGCTCTGAATTTTGATAGTGCCTTCTTCCAGGGCTACTGACTGGTATGTGTTCCATACTGTGTTATGTTGCTGGTTTTCTTATCAACTTGGCTTTCTGCCTAGACATAACCTCCTTAAAACCCAGATATCTCTTAGCACCCACCTTTAAATTCAGCAACTGCAGTGATTAATAAATCCATTTAAATGGATTGAATTAGAATATAAAGGAGTATTTTAACAAGCTATCCACTAGCGCTGAAATATAGCAAACAGTTTACTTAGCTTTATTGTAATATACATGGACAAATGTTTACATTGATGAACACCAAGACAATATGAGAAGCTTAGTTTTTAAAGATCCAATTAAAAGGGCTGGCGAGATAGCTCAGGTATGTGAGATAGTTCAGCGAACTAAGCACCTGCTTAGGCAAGCACAGAGACCAAGGTTCGATCCCTGGCACCATATGCCATGCCAGCCTGATCCCAGGAACACTGAGTGGGCCACCAAGACCAGGTATGGTGGCGCACACCTGTAATCCCAATGCTGGTAAGGCTGAAAACAGGAGGACCACTGTGAATTCAAGCTGCATAGTGAGACCCTGTACCAAATACATTTAAAAAAAGACAATAAAAATCCAATTAAATATAACATATGTTCATTTATAAAGGAAATGCGGGCCAGCCAAATAGCTCAGTGGATTAAAGCACATGCTTAGGCGGTCACAGCAGCTGGGGTTCGATCCCCAGCATGCTGGGCCAGCCCTGGCCCTGGGGTGCACTGAGACAGCGACTGAGACTGGTCATGCTGGCGTGTGCCTGTAATCCCAGCTCTTGGGAGGCTGAACACAAGCAGATCACTACAAGTCCAATCTATGTAGTAAGACCCTGTAAACCCTGTCCTAAATGCAAATAAATAAATAAATAGGAAATGTGTATTTTAGAAAAAGTTTGAAAAATGAGATTTGAAAAATTGGGATTCATTCAAATCCTACTCATGGATTTGAAGAGTGCCTCATAAAATGTCTCTAGGCTAAAACATTGCCAGTCCTTGGCTTGGCTAATCAAAAGCAGAATTAAGCCAACATATTCAAGTAGAGATGGACCAGTAGCTCTCCCTGTGGCCCAGAACACCAAATTCAAGATTCAGGGATACTCTAGGAAAAGAACAGTCAACAGGAGGTAAAAAGGCAATTTGTGAAACAAGTAAGGCAAGTGTTTCAAAATTAAAATTGTAGCCAGGCATGGTGACCCATGCCTGTAATCCCAGCACTTAGGTAGAGGCAGAAAAACCACTGAGTTCAAGGCCATTCTGAACTACACAGTGAGATCGTGTCTAAAAAAAAAAAAAAAAAAGTAGAAAAAAAATTAACGTTTTAAGCTGCTGGAAAATTCTAGAGAAACATTTATGGGTGTCTGGAGCATCATTTAAGGGTTAAAGTGAAGGTGTAAAATAATTGCAAAAACTGGGCAAAGACTCTTAAGGATTAACACTGGAAGAACCAAAATACTATTCTATAGATTCCTCACTCCCACCACCTGTCGATATGCCCCGTCATTCACTTATTTCCTATGCATGTCTTTAATCTTGTGTTGATTCTTTATTTTTTATGGCAGAACCAGGTATTGAACTCAGGCCCTCACACTTGCCAGGGAAGTGCTTATTCTACTGAGCCATCTCCCCAGCCCCCCTTGTGTTGATTCTTTAAAAAAAAAAAAAAAATCTATTCATGTTTTGGTTTCCACTCACTAGAATGTGAGCATTCCACATGCAGGAATTTTTTTTTTTTCCTCAGTACATTTGTAGATTGCAGCACAGTGCCTGAAACTGTGTAGATGCTCAGCAAAAACACACTCCAACCTCCACACTTGTGTGACTTCTTCACACACCCCTTACCTGAAACAGTGTCCAAATGAACATTTTAGATTGAACGAATATCTGTGAATCGAGCAGGAATGAGTTGATCATTGATGCCATTTGTCAACACGCCAGACCCCTCCCCAGGTATGAGGGAATGTGAGCTTCTCCTCTGTAAGTTAAAGGAAGTAAGTTATCATTTACTTTGCTCACTGCCAAGCTCCAGAAGTAGTGACTGTGACAGGGATGGGCTAGGTCTTGATTGGGAGGTGAATGTCCCCATCAAATCTCCAGAGATCAAATGCCCCCTGATGATCTGGACCTAGCTATACAAAATTAAGTAAAAGATCATCCGGTCACCAGTCTGTGGCAGACATTAACAATCTAAAGCATTCTTTCTTACTCCACATGGCAGCCCAATTGAAGTCATGGAGGACAGCCTTCACTGTCACAGTTCACTCTCCAATATTTGTGAGAACAAAACAGTTCTCTCAATAGCAATCATGTACTGGAAGAACCTGAAAACCCCTCCCCACCCCCAAATACCTCCATTCCAGCCATAAAAACATATCAGCCTCTCTTTACATCTGTATCATTAGTCAACTCAAGTTCTCCCATCCATCCACCTTACCCCTGAATGAAACAGTTGGATCTGATCTCCCCAAGGCAAGTCTTCAACACCCATGTGTACCTGTGTCCTCAGTCATGCACATTCCAGTACAGCTCTTGAAAGCAATAGTTCAACATTTTCTTGAAAAACACCTTACAATGCTGAATAGGAACAATCCACCTACTATTCATTTGTTGGTATTCACTTGATTATTCTTTACTTGAGTCCTTACTCCTACTAGAACTTTTCTAAGCAGTGCAGAAGATCAAAAGATTAAATCGATATACACTCTTTATCTTCAAAACAGCAATCAAAAGTCTCTGTCAAATGAGTTCTGTGCTGAAATACTTCTCTTAAATCTCAGAAAGAGGAGGAGGAGGAGGAGGAGAAGATGAAGACAAAGACGAAGACGAAGAGGAAGAGGAAGACAAAGACGAAGAGGAAGAGGAAGAGGAAGAGGAAGACAAAGACGAAGAGAAGAAGAAGAAGAAGGAGAAGGAGAAGAAGGAGGAGGAGGAGGAGGAGAAGGAAAAGGAGAAGGAAAAGGAGAAGAAGGAGAAGAGGGAGAAGAAGGAGAAGGAGAAGGAGGAGAAGGAGGAGAAGGAGAAGAAGGAGAAGAAGAAGGAGAAGAAGAAAAAGAAGAAGAAGAGTGGGGAAGGAAATTTGAGATTTTCAGGGCTTCTGTGAGTGCTCCAAGTCCACAGCCAGCAAAGAGCAGAACCAGGATTTTAGTCTAGCTATATTGGCCTCTCAGGTCCTCCTGCTGGAACATTAGGGCACTATTTCATCAAAGAAAGAAAACTATGGAAAGAGTGAGTGATTTACAGACCTGGCAAGTGTTTGCAGGCAAGGTGCTGTGGACAACAGAGCCAGACTGTCGGGTGGCTCTCCAGAGGAGGTACGCTTAAGGAACAGCAGTGTAACTGAAGAGTAAGAGAAAAACACTGTCCTTCACCTGGATAACTTCCTGTGTTCTCATGGGGGGGGGGGCTAGCCAGATGTACCCTTCTCTCCTCCATGGCCAGTCTGAGTTTGGAAACTTATTTCTCTAGCTAAGAGATTCTGTCATCCTCCCTTTGCTGTCAGCTAAGATATGTTTACTTTTCATCATTGCCTCTAACTCATTAACACCACTGTGAGGAATGCAGGCTCATCAAAGTAGCATTACCAATATTTAAGTCAGTTTTCAAACATAATTTCTCGGCATGAAAGAGAAATAATGTAGCTGTGGAATGTTTTTATTTCATGAGCACAAAATTTCTATAATTACTTTTTATTTAGGATGTGGCTAAAGATACCTCCGTATTTTTCCAGCCAAAGAGTAAACACTTCCTTTGACTTCCTGGACTTCCTGAATACCAAGATAAATAATAAAGACCCTTAATATTTTTTTTATTATAATGGACTGCATTTTTAAACACAGTATCATACATCCCGGGGGAAATAAGATGCAATCAGAAGAACGGGAATTTGTCGAACACTGCATTCCAACCCTCCCCTCATTCCACAGGTTGGTCTCTGCCCATCTACTGCCAGGGGTAGAGATTAAGTGTCAGTGAGGCCAGTATAAACAAGTCATCTTCCTATGTTTAGTTAATTAATTAATTAATTAATTAATTAATTAATTTTTCTGTATTTTAGGAAGGGTCTACAGAGTGTTCAGGGTCTCACTACTAGCTCGGACTCTTGACTCTCCTGTTTATAGCCTCAAGTGCTGGGATTACAGGCATGCACCACCACACCCGGTCTCAATTGCCATCTCAGTGCACCCCAGGGATCAACCCCCCCCCCATTTGGGCTATTTGGCCAGCCCTCACTCTGTTTAAATCAGCACCCTTCCTCATGGACTCAAGCCCCCTTTGATCTTCAGCATCTACCATCATGCCTGGAGCATGGTTCTTGTTAAAGATTCAATAAATTATCCCTAAAAATGGTGATTTGCTGTGACTTTCAAAAAGTTACCTGTGACTAACAAATAGGAATAAACTAATAAGATAATTAAGTTAAGGCCGCATCATACAGGAATAAAGTAAGTCTGGGATCAAGGTAGTGTTAAAGATAGTTGTGAGCTAGGCAAGGAGGATCACTGGAAGTTCAAGGCCAGCCTGGGCTACAAAGTAAATTTAAGGCCAGCTTGAACTGCAGTGAAAACCTGTTTCAAATAGACAGTAAATAAATTAAATTAAAATGAAGTGACTTTGCAGGTTAGACTCCCGAGTTGATTCAGTGTCATTGGCTGTCACAGCTTCCACACTGGACTAGAGGTGTTATGTGCCTGCTTTTCCCACCCCTCAGCTGTCAAGAAGGTTCTTGCACTCAGGGTCTGCAGCACACAGAAAGGCATGAATGGGATAACACCACCACCTCCTCCCTGTCCCTGACAAATGGCCTAATAAAAAGGAAAGAGGAAGTCAGTTGTCAATGGCTTACTCACACCACTTTCCAGGATCAGATCACCACCTGCCTGAGGCGGTCCACCAAGTACACCCTTTTTAAAAATAAAGAGGCAGCTGTTAGCCTCCAGCTATGCTCTTGAACCTGCAGGTCATATAATACTCTCTTTTGGAGCTAGGTCAGCTCAGACACCTGGCTGACAAGACGGGAAGGACTCAACAGGCCTCACCTGTAAATAGAAATGATATACTCAAGAACATAAGTGTTTTTACAAAACAAAGTGATAGCTAACCTCTGAGGAAAGCTTTACCCCCCCCCCCAGCACTTGGGGCAAAGCTTCCAGCCCAGTGGGAGGCCTCAATTTATAGAAGTTCCCCTAAACACCTACGTCTCTAGGCCTGGTTCACTGATAGTTTAGTGAGGTTGAAACAGTGGTGTCCACTGGGCAAGCATAATTGTTCGAACTCTTGCCAGCTCTGCACAACTGGAATGACATGGTTGCTCTATTCAGGGGGCAGAACTCAAGTCAGTCCTCCTCACAGCTCTCGCTAGCCTGTCCCTACATCAAATGTGCTATTTGGTGGTATCTTAGTTCATGACCTTCATTCTGATACAGGGAGAAAAACTGGCCTCAGGTGGGTAACCTCCAAACAATATAGGGAAAAATGATCTCTGGACCTGACCTGCATGAGTTCGTGTTCTCTAAAACAGAAGAATGAATTTTAGGAACATACAGAGGTTATGAGCAGAATATATTTATCAAGAGATAGAAAGCTCCTGTCCCGAGAGAGGGACAGAAGTGGGGGGCCCGAGCAGGTAGTTCCCCCCTGCCAAGTTGTCTCATGCAGGGACTTTTATAGAGGAAAACCATGTGGTGAGGCAGGCCTAAGGTGGTGGAGAAGACATGGGAACTCGCTTAGTTGGGCATGAGGTGGGACAAAACTATGGTCAACCAATGAGATTACAAGCACCATTGCTCAGGTAAAGTTGATTGAATCCAGTATCAAATGGAAAAGCGAGTCACATAGCAAGCGGGCACAAATACTGAACAGGGTCTCTTCCTATTGGGGGTTGGGCTAGTGACTCATTTGGGATCTTTCAAGTTGATTGATACTATTTAGGATATCAATCCCTAATGCCCATCCCTAGGGAAGTATGTAGCCGTGCTTCTTCTTTTTGTCTTGGTCTTGGGTGTGGCCCATATGGGAGTGTCTGTCTCTTCCAAGTTACAAAGTCACCTTGTCTTCCATCTTTTCCTCTTGAGGGCCTGGCCCTGTCTGACTGCCTATAATATTTCTGTCTAACTCAGCTGCCTACAACAATTCTTTACACAATTGTGGTTATGAAATTCATTCCACGATTGTGGTTTTAACCAAATTCTGAAACCAGAATTGTGGAAAGAATTGAGTTCATGAATCAAGTTACCACTGTATTTTTACTGACTCTGATATGCCACTTGGAAGACACAGACTAGCAGATTAAAGACACTGCTCTCTGAGGCTATGCAATGTACAAAAAAGTCGTACTTGTCATTTATGTGGCTTACCATGAGGAGTCTTTTTCTACAGCTGCTAGTCAATCCTGCACCATGCAGACGGTCACCACTGCCACTTGGATCCATTATAGTACTGGACATAGCAATCCACCAACCACTGTAGTCTGAATACACACAAAAACCTATGTGATTCTGATGCAGAAGCCATGGCTGTGGTGTGACTTCTGCCAAAATTTGGTCCATTTGCGCTCACTCCTTCTGCTCCTGATAAACTGACTCCATCAGCTCTAGTTCGCCCCAGGTACTGCTGGTCCCTCTCCACTGTTGATACTTTCTAGGTTATAGCATTGTAGTCAGTCCACTCTAACCACACCATTACATAGTCTGGGTTGGCCTTCAACCTGATATGTAGTCAAGGTGGCCTTGAACTCTTGACAACCCTCCTGCTTCGGCCTCCTGAGCACTGAGATTTAGAGGTATGTGTATCATGCTTGGATTACCATTATGGCTCCTGAAACTAAACTGAATCATGATTTTCTACTTTCTAGATAGTTTATAGTCAGAAAGTAAAGTGCCTTTTATTGAAAAGCCCACCCAGCAAGAGGCCAATAGTCAAGCTATTTGAAGGACATGTTATACAACCAACTATCCACAGACATCAGGAATTACTGAGCACTGAAGCACACATCTCTAAAAATCACATAAAGAAAAATAAAGTTCCCCACCAAAACCTCCTGATCCATATAATTGCATAAGATTCTTCAGCCATTGAATGTACTTGTCCACTAAAAGTGATTCCTATACATTGATCAGGATGAAAGTGATGCATATTGTATAACCCTATTTGGAAAATTCAGTATTCCCCTAACCATTGTTGAGTATGGAATAAGGATTTTTTTTTTTTCCTCAAATGCCTTCAGGGCACTTTTGGCCAGTGGGAGACTTGTGAGGTTCGAACTCCAGCAACCTGAGGCTGACAGCTTTGTGGAAGCAGCCACTTAAAAGACTGAGCTAGGGCCAGGCCCCCATCATTGCTGAGTATGATGCATCTTTGTCCTAACAGTAGCCCCAGGCCCACCTGATTGGTATACTGCCTGGATGGCAACCCAGCTGAAAGGGGTCTACTGTGTTCAATTGTAATCCTCATTCAGCTACCCAGGTTCTCTCATTGGGCTGACAGGGCCCTAGAACATAATAATAATGACTAGTGGACTATAATGGCTTGTATGCAGGCTCTGTGGACAATGCAAGTTATCTCTATACATCTATTGAAAACATTTTTTTTCCCTTGGTACTTGATCCTTCTACACAAAATGTAAATTCAATTAGGGGATAAAGGGGCAGAAGATGCCTTTATAGCTACTGGGATGACACACAGTAACTTCAGGGCTGTTGGAGAACGCAACAACCCTGACACCTGGGGAGGCACTAGTTTAGGCCCTAGAAAAAGGAGAGGAAATAATTACCATTTTCTTAGTCCTCTGCATCCACTGCCACAGCCTAGTAAACAGCAGGACAGGCAGCTAGCAGTCTGATTCAGGGCTGAATTTTTCATTCATATCTACAACTTGTAAAATTAGAAAGATTTGATGGAAATGGTGGCATATACCTCTAATCCCAGCTACCTGGGTATCTGGTGCAAGACCATGAGTTCTGGGCTAGCGTGGGCAACTTAGTGCAATCCTGTGTCAAAACTAAAACAGGAAGGGCTGAGGATATAGCTCAGCATGCACTTGACTGCACGGATGAGTCTCTAGGTTCAGTCCCCCAGGAGTGCATTCGATCAATCAGTGATAGAGAAACTCACATGGCCACACCATTTCTGAACTACTTTACTAGGTCTAATGTCACAGAAGACAACTCCCAAACATGAACAGCCTTCATCGTGGATTAGCACAACCTCCTCTCAACTTGAATTGGACAAATTCATATGCTTTACCTAATGCCTGAATGACTCCGAGTTATGCCCTCCTTACACTGCAGAGCAAGATAGCAACTACTTAGAAACATATTCTATACAGCTTAAGTAACCAGCCCTAGACAATGGTGTCCCAAATTGAATTTAGCAACAAATTCTCAACTATAGTGACCTATGGTTTTAGAGTGTGTGTGTGTGTTGGGCCAGCCAAATAGCCCAGTGGATTAAAGTGCTTGCTGGGGCAGACACAGTGGACAGGAGTTAGATCCCCAGGCCTGCCTGTGGACCCTGCCTCTGGGGCATGCCAAGACCGCGACTGAGACAGGGCATAGTGCTGCACTTGTAATCCCAGCACTTGGGAGGCTGTAAACAGGAAAATCACTAAAAGTCCGATCTACACAGTGAGACCCTGTAGACCCTGCAGACCCTGTCCTAAATACCAAAAAGAAAAAAAAAAAAAAGAAAAAAAAGGAAAACAAGTTCATGGTATGAATATCTTAAAGAAAAAAACTTAAAATTTTCTTTAAAAAGAAAAAAAAAGGTAGAGTGTGTGTGTGTGTGTGTGTGTGTGTGTGTGTGTGTGTGTATCGAGAGTACATCACAAGATGTCCTTCCATGTAGAGTAAGGGCTACTTTCTGGTCCGCTTATTGCCACGTATAATTATTTTCAATGACAATGAAGCCCAGTAAGTCCGCCTAAACTCCTTTGTCTAAGTCAAAACAGGCAACAATAGTCTTAAACTATATCCAGTTCATCTGAAAGAAATGATCCACTGGTCCCTGTCCCCTACCCCCAGACTTATTACAGTGGCTGAGTACAAGATCCTGAGGATCGTGGTTAAAGACAGCACTGCAAATATGCAAGTCCTATCTGCAGTAACTGTAGTTCAATGTTATATGAGACAAATGGAGTGGAATTGGCCCTGGCATCTGTCAGCCCAGCTGGTGACAGTAGTAAATGGAAGGGCATCCTTAGGTGACAGGGTAGAACCAAAGAGACAGCATGGAACCAAAGAGCTGTTTGCTGTGAGAGGACTCTAAAAGTTTCTAGTACTATTCTGCCTAAATAATTCAACTCTTTGTCTATCATCCTGGATTTTCATATTTCACCATTATTCACAAACCTGTAACCAGCTAACTCAAACCTATCACAGTTCTTGTCACTAACAAGGGGGAGGGGTGGAAAGAGATATGTGATAGCCAATCGAGGATAATATTGAGACATTACTACTTTAAGCACTGTTATGGCTTGTGTCTAGCTGTCCATGCAAAGCCTCATGTAGTCATGGGGTGGCTTCAAGAGTTTGGGGTCGATTCTTGATCAAATGCTGGGATGATGGATGTGAGTGCCCTGGGGCAGATAATCTGTGTTACAGAGTAAGGAGGGAAAAGAGGCTAGCTACCTGAGGGAGCTGTAGTCCCTCTCTCTGCTCTTTGCTGCCACCATGAACAGCTACTCTTTGCCATGTGCCTCTCTGCCTTGGAGCCAGCTGAGTATGGCCTGGAAACTCCATCAACTGTGAGCTAAGTAAACCTTTCCTTCCTTCATTTTGGGTGTTGGGTATTTTGTCCCAGCAATGAAAGAAATGTAACTGAGACAAGCATTTTTGTATGCAGTTTTATAACTTTGACAATAAGCAGTTAGTTCTCATCTGCACTGACTGTGGGTTTTTCAAAGTGGTAGTTGTATAGGTAGCACCTCTGGAGCTCACTTGATGGCTTTATCATCTTTGCATGCTCTGGATATCCTCAAGAGGTATGGGACACTCCTTATTTCTTGGGCCCAGCCAGATTTACTAAGCTTAATATCAATATGCAAATTGAGAATTCCCTTCTCCTTCAGAGCAAACCCTAAATTTCTTGGAGTGCCCAACCACGTGATTTTTGAGCCCACGCACTTGTGACTGCCACTGGCACCTTTTCTGTCATAGCCTTTTTTTTTTTTTTTTTTGGCGGAACCGGGGATTGAACTCAGGCCCTTGTGCTTGCCAGGGAAGTGCTTATTCCACTGAGCCATCTCCCTGGCCCCCTGTCATAGCCTTTTTCATAGCATCACTTTTCTCCAGGCTCACTCACAAGGATCTAGGCTGGGAAGAAAGAGTAGGAATCGTGGAAAATGGAGTACAGAGGTCCCAAGTACAACCTCTGAGTTGCCAGGAGGAAGGAGAAGGACAAGGCTTTTTGCATTAAAAAGGGAGTGGAGTGGTGGTGCCTGAAGAGGGATCATTCCTGCTGTTCCTACAAGATGACTGCCAGTCAGTTGTGATGATGGTGCTTGCCTGCAATGTCAGCACTCGGGTAGGCCGAGGCAGGAGGAGAGCAAGTCTGAGCCCAGCCTGGGCAATGTGGTAACTGAGCCAGAACCCTGTCTTGAAATACAAAACAAAAAATGAGGATAGGGATGCAGCTCAGTGTAAAAGTTCTACATTAGGTTCCCGGATACCACGCACACACACACACACACACACACACACAGTACTAAATAATGGAATTGCTGACTGCATCTCGGGCAGAGAGGTAGGAGATGCTCCCCACCCCTTTCTCTCCCAGGAACAAGTTCTCAGCAAGCATCCTCAAATACTACAGAGCAGTTCACCACAGAAAGCTCTGGAGAGCAAATGCAAAGCCTGGGCCACGGATCTGGACAGGTGTTTTACCTCCTTTGCTAGTAAATCCGGGAACTAAAGTAAAGTTCCTAAAGCCTCGCTCAGAACCTCATGCTCCTAAATCAGCGCAGCACCAATGCTAACACCAACCCTTGGGTGTGAAATGAATTAAAGTGCTATAAATCACCCAGCCCTGAGCCGGATACCGTACAGCTGGCGTCCTCCCCCGGTCGGCCACCCACTCCACTTGTGTCCTGCCTCAGAGGTCTCTCCAGCAACAGCATTGTCATTCCCACCCACCTGCCTCACCCACAGGCTGGCCGGGAATCTGCCCGGCATCGACACAGAAGGTCTTTTCTTTCATGCTCATGTCAGAGAGAGAGGCCCGGGCTAGTGACAAAGGCTGACGTGTCATGTGCTTTCCCGGTGTCGAGGCGGCAGCCCCTTTATCCTTAGTCTGTCTGAAGGCTGAGAAAGCCCTAACTGCCAGTTTCTGTGCTGGCATAGGGGATCGGAATCACCTTTCTGACCCCATAATGGGAAGGTGTGCACAGAGCTCCCCCCAGCTTTATCTGCTCTTCCTCCTCCCTTTCCTCCTCCTCACCCCTCCCTCTCCATCTGGAGACCCACTTCTGGCCGAAGCAGTCTCACCTACCTGTGGAGGAAGAGGCACAAGGACCTGTGCAGCTCCCTTACAGCCTGTCCTCTTCTACGCCTTATCTAGGCTGCTTTGAATGACAGTTACACTTTGGTGTGCACACGGTCTTCTCTTACCTGAGATTCTGGGGACACCGGTTCACTTGGCATAGTGTAGAGCTTCTGGGGCTCTGACCTTGCCTGGATCTGCCACCTTAGGAATCACAGGCTTGTAAGAGACCCCAGAGCTCACCAGTGTTACTCTTTTTGAAACAGGAAGCTCAAATGTTACAGCAGAGGCAGCTGAGATCCAGCAAGTGACTCGCCCAGCCCGTGGTGGTGCTGGACAGGGGTGTGCAGGCACCGTCCGCACGTAGCGTTTTCTGTCCTTCAACTTACGTCACGCAGTTATTTGCCATGACAACTATTGAGTCTATAGAACCAAATCTTCCCAGAAAACACTGGAAAGAATATTCATTATAAGACACTTACAAGAAATGGTGAAGGGCCGGCCTGATAGCTCAGTGGACTAAAGCGCCAGCTTAGGCAGAGAGCAGCGGCCAGGGTTCAGTCCCCGGCGTGCCGTGCCCGCCCCGGCCCCAGGGCACTCTGAAAAAGTGATTGAGATTGGGCATGGTGGCGCAGGCCTGTAATCCCAACACTTGGGAGGCTGGAAACAGGAGAATCACTATGAATCTGATCTACATAGTAAGACCCTTTAGACCCTGTCCTAAATACAAAAAGAAAGAAAAAAGAAAGAAAAGAAATATATGAGAAGACATTTGTCATTTGGCTGCTTACAAAGGGCAGAAGCAGGAAAAGAAGTTTCTTTGCCTTTGCCCTAAAACAAAACTAAGAGTCAATTGGCCTCAGTTTACTAAAACTTTCCTCTGCGGGCCTCTTTCCTTCAAGTCAAAGACAAATGTCTTGGTTAATTCTCTCCTTGCCGAGACAAACTACTGCCCAAAATCAAGGAAGGGAAGGTTTAGTTAGCTCACACTTTGTGGAAGTTTCAGTCCCTACTTGGCTGGCTCCAAGGCAGGATGGCACAGCAGGGACAACTCAAGGGGACAGAAGATAGCAAAAGCAACAAGAGGAAAATGGAAGAACCAGCCTCTTCTCTTCTCTTATATTTAAGCGTGCTACCCAGGGCAGGCCTAGCGCTCACACCATCCCCACGCCTTTCCTTTTGCACAGGATCAGGGTGCTTGCAAAGGAAGGACCCCCAAACACACACGCTGAGTACCTCAGCTCAACTTCTAAACTTCTCAAGTGTACACAGTGTAACAACCATTACAACA
>NW_004524600.1:1759949-1764544 GCF_000260255.1 Octodon degus
GAATACACTATATGATCTCAGTTCAAACTTGGAAGAAATGTTATGATTCCCTTCTACTATTTAATTTTCCAGGACAGGAAACTAAGTTTTGAATGTCAAATTATTTCCCTGCAGCCACCTAGCAAGGTAGTATCAGAAGTGGAGCAGGAAATAATATTTCTTCATATTTTAGAAATCTATTTTGAAAAAAAACAAAATGTACTCACCATATATTGCTAATGCCTGCTGTATAACAAGCCCTTAGTAAACACCGGCTTTTGTTGGTGTTGTTTTGTGTTACTATGAATTCAACTCAGGGCCTTTGCACTAACCTGTATTTCAGCCCTGAGACAAATTTATCAGGACTTCAAGGGTCAAATCCAGACATGTAAAGCGAGACCCTCATGATCTGCACCTCCAATTGTTCCTCCAAAGCACTCCTCTCGAGATAGCTGTCTTTTTCCCTCCTCCCTGCTACCTAAGAAATTATAATTCCTCTGAAAGATCCTAATTAAAAAGCTACATTCTCTGGAAAACTTTTTCCTTACTGTCATATCACGACCACCCAGGAGAGAATTAATCATTGTTTGGTCTTACAGTGGTTCCTCCCTCAACACGACTTGTAGCAGATAGCAGAACCTAAGGAAGTACTGAACCCTATTTACACTCTGTTTCTTCCTATATGTACATACTCATGATAAAGCTTCACTGATACATTGTGTTCAGTAGGTGATTAATAACAGTATAGAGTAATAAACTAGAAAACATATAATAAGAGCCTGTAACAAACATTATTTAAAACTTTTGAATTATTTGTTTCTAGAATTTAAAAATCTTTTATTTATTTATTTGCTTATTTGGTACAGGGTCTCATTACACAGCTGAGACTCATAGTGATCCTCCTGTCTCAGCCTCCCTAGCACTCAGATTATAGATGTGTGCCACCACTCCCAGTTTCAGTGGTCAGCATGGCATGGGGCCAGCATGGCATGTGGTACTAGGGATTGAATCTAGGTCCTTGTGCTTGCCAGACTGATACTTAGGCTGCTGAGCTCTCTCCACAGTCTTTTTCTGGAATTTTTATGTAATATGTTCAGTCTTAAGTTGCCTACTGCTAACTAAAATCTTAGAAAATTAAACCAATGGTAAAGGAGACTATAGTACAGTTATTCCCCATTAATGCCCTGGTTGAGATTAGTATAATGGTTAATCTTGATTATCAGCTTGATTGCCTTGAGAGATACCTAGTGTTATCAGTAAAGCATGCTTGTAGGTGTATTTGGGAGAGTTAGGGGATGTGACCTTGTAACTCAATCTGGTCTTCCTCCCTTTCCTCTCTGGCTGTTCCCCTGCTTGCGTAGGTTGAGCAGCATTCCGCCATACTGTTTCTGATTTATACCCAGCCAACCATGGACTGAACCCTCCAAAACTTCAGCCAAAATAAACCTTCCCCCCTTTAAATTGTGTAGGTCAGGTATTTTGTTCCAGTGATGGAAAAGTTGACTAATATTAAAGCTTGGGAGTGGGATCATCACTGTGATGATACCTGACCATGACATTCAGAAGTCTCTGGAACTAGTTTTCAGGAGGAGTTTGACAAGATTGGGAGATACAGGCTAGTGAACCTTTGAATGCCACAAGCAGAATTTTATGGGTGATTCTCATAAGAACTCAGAAGCCTGATGGGTTTTAGTCTTGCTTACATACAATTCAATTCCCCTATTTCTCCCTTTTGGAATTGGAATGTTTGCTGTGTACCACTGTATCTTGGAGACACGTAAATTACTTTTTAAAAATGTTTACAGGGGTTGATGGGTAATACATTCAGCGTCACATTCAGGTTATAGCATAGGTGTTGCTGACTGCTTTTACCCAGATTTGCAGCACATATCAAGAGCAAATGAAGAGCAGAAAGGTTTGAAAACTTTGCAGTTTGGCCAGAAAAGAAACATGTATGAAGTTCGGGCCAGTAATGCCTGGTTGCAAGAAAGATGAGTGCCACTGAAAATAAGACAAAAAAAAGAAAGGAAGGAAAGGACGGAAGGAAGGAAGGAAGGAAGGAAGGAAGGAAGGAAGGAAGGAAGGAAGGAAGAAAGAAAGAAAGAAAGAAAGAAAGAAAGAAAGAAAGAAAGAAAGAAAAGATAAGTACTTTGAATGGGTCAGTAAGAAAGATGTGTTGAAGGCATCACAGAAGTTGGCCACCATGCTGTTACTCTTGTCAACCTGACTATGTTAAAAGACATATGGAGAGGTTATTGGATCACAGGGCACTATGCTTGTCAGTGCATTCAGTGGATTAATCCACTGGTGCTCACAGCTGAATGTGCTGCTAAGATGTGGGGCAAGTTGGAGGAAATGAGTTGGTAAAGATATGTTTTAGAGGGCACATTGCTCACTGTGCTCTGCTTACCAGGCACCCTGAAGTAAGTGAGCCGCTCTGCTCTACCATTGCCTTCTTCCATGATGTGTCTGCCTTGGCACCAATCGTGGACTAACATCTCTGAAATCATAAGCAAAGACAAATCCTTTTGCCTTTATGTTGTATATGTTGAGTATTCCAACACAGTGATAAGAAACCAGACCTCACCAATAGCAGGTTCAAGGACATAAAATGTAAACTCCTTTGAAAGATTTTTCTATGAGAAGAGAGCCTCAAAGCCACCTATGGAGGTTTTTTGTTTACATACTTAGCTATCCAGAGACTCAAAGAACACTCCAGCCATGGTCCAAAGGGGCCTGGCTACTGCTCACACTGTCAGATGATTTTATCATCCTCCATGTGACAGTGGTCTTACATTCATGCAGAATACAAAAATTACTGTGTTATAAGGACTTCCATCAAGACTTCAAAGAAAAAAAAAAAAAAAAGACCTCAAAAGAAGTTAACGTGTGACAGTGTCTGAATCCTGTCAGGACCCCCTGAGAGAGAGGTGTATGTAACTGTGGTAGTGAGGCCAAAGCTGCAGTGGAAATGCCAGGAAATTACAAATGCCAGAAACATGGAACATCTACTGAAGAAAGCTGCAGGCTATAAGCAGAGCCATCCCAAAAAAGAGGTCATTTAGGTTACAATCATCAAGGCTGTAAGAGAGGGGCTGCCCAAGTCCTTTGGAGCTCACATCATGCCACCACATGCCCCAAATGCAGGACTTGTAGCTAAAGGATTTAATATTCATCCTTCTGGGTTTTACTCTTGCTTACATCCAGTTCAATTCCCCTATTTCTCCCTTTTGGAATTGGAATGTTTATTGTGTGCCACTATATCTTGGGGACGCATAAGTTACTTTTTTAAAAAATTTTACAGGAATTGGGTAAAATGGGTAATCATTTGCTTTGCATCTCAGAAAAGAATGAACTTGAGTTTTTGAAAAATAATAAGACTTCTGAGACGTTGGGGAAGGAATTAGTGCATTTTCAGTTGTACACAGTGTAGTTACATCATGATAGGTAGAAATATGAATTTGTTATTGTCTTTATTTAGAGATTAAGTGTGACTTAAGGAGATATTTTTGGTGTCAATTTAAGAAGGGATAGATTGTGATGGATAATCTTGATTACCAGCTTGATTGGGAAGCATATTTGTGAATACATCTGAATGGGACATGGGGCATGATCTATGGGGTTATATCTGGTTTATGGCCCCTTCTCTGTTTTGTTTTGTTTTTTTCCTGTTATGCACCTTGACCTCCATATGTACAGCAACTCTCCTCTACTTCTGCCATGATATTTCTGCCTTGAAGCCAGCCAACTATGGGCTGAAATCTCTATGAGCCAAAAATAAATCTTTCTTCATGTAGTTTGACTCCATTATTTTGGTCACGGCAAAAAAAAAAGAGCTGATTAGTATCTATTTACATTTGTCTCCTTGTTTTCTATGTTAACCTGTTAAGCCTCTTATAGGTAGGAATCTTGGATCATTCATTGCCATACCCAAAGCTACCACAGAGCTGCTAGCTCCATGAGTGCCTATTAAGTTGAATGGAATGAAACAGAATTTTAATTAAGTCCAGAGAATAAATAAGTCATAAGACATATCCTTTTAATAACCCCAGTGGTGGCAAACCTTAATACTTTGAGTGTGCATGCATAATTAGAAGAGATCAAAGCCATGTTGTACCTACTTTGACAAATAAAATGGGTAAATGGGTTAACCAATGCTATTTTATCCAAGCCCACAAATATCAACAATGGGGTTGATTTCCATATGTCTAATCAGGTAAACAGGTACTTTAAAAATCAGTCTTAATATCTAATAGCTAAATCCATACCTACTACAAAATGCTTACCTAAGTAGGTGATATCTGGTTATTTCAAGGATTTGTTCAATCAAGTATGCAACAGAGTACTTCCACTAAATTTAATAAGCCTAGCATTGTCTAGATTTGAAGACAAGATTCCTATTGATCTCAACAGTCATTCAAGAGATGGAGACAGGTCTACACAGTTAGTACCCAAATCAGACTGATAAGCAGAAAAGGTAAAAGGGCTTGACTTTGGGAGCACCAGTTCTGGACTTGTTTACTTTCATTAAAGAAGCCTTAAGAAGGGACACACCATGAACTGTCTGCTCATTGAGAGTTGCTCCAGCTCAGCGAGCCTAGGATGTTGCACCTACT
>NW_004524600.1:1764764-1771152 GCF_000260255.1 Octodon degus
GATAAAAGATGCAACTGGAGAAACACAAGGAGGAAGAGCAGAGAGCAGTTAGGTAACACTTTCATCTATCCAAGGATTATCACATGTTTGGTCTCAACTCTTACATACTCTTAGAAGCCCAGAGAGTTTTCATTTGTGTGAGGTATGTCTATCTATTTAAATGTAACTAAATAGGACCATAAATAATAGTTGAAAAAAATTCAAACACTGAAATGCCTAAGACATGTTCCATTTACCATCAGAGATGTGACATTATACATCCTGTAACTGCTGAAAAACTCTACCTTCTATTCCTTAAAAGATAAGAGTAAAAGAATAAAATATAGTGTTACTATTATAAGAAAGTCTTTTCACCCTAAAAAGATCTTGAACATCTCAGGGACAAGCTTTGAAAATGACAGGCCTAAGAAATAGGCCCACAGAAGAGTAATGGGGACAAAAAAAAAAATCACTGTCCTTCATAGGGAGCCTGGTAGGACTTGGTAACAAAAATGAACCAGTGGCAGAATTGGGTGGGGTGACTTAGGAACAGATGACAGAGAGGAAAAGAGCTCAAAGTCTAGCATTTTTGCCTTGGGAACCTGTGTCATGTTCCCCTGACTTCTCTAACATTTATGTGTATAATTAATAAAAATAAAATTTATATGTGCTCACATAAAACTCAGGGGCCATCCAGATAGCTCAGTGGACTAAAGCACCTGCTTAGGCAGACATGGGGGAGGGGGTGGGGAGTTCAATCCCCAGCCTGCCATGCCTGTCCTGCTCCCAGGGCACGCTGAGATGGTGATTGAGACTGGGCAGGGTTGCAGGCACCTGTAATCCCAGAGCTTGGGTGGGTGAAAACAGGAGGATCACTAGGAGCCTGATCTACTCTATAGTGAGACTTTGTAGACCGTGTACTAAATACATTTTTAAAAAATGATGACATAAAACTCAAAACTTTTGTTTTGTTTTCTTATTGAGATTCTCAAGCAGCCTAGTGGCATCTTACCCATGGAATTCATGATCCTCCAAGTAGCAGAGGACCTAGAACTGCTAGGACTTGGCATAACTGCTTGAGGAGTGAGTAAGGGCTGACTAGCCTGAGTCTGATAAATAATCTCCTGAGCCCTCTGATGAAAACCATAAAAGTACATACTTCTCCTCTTGGATAATGATTCACATTTTAAATATGCATTGAATTTATTTTCATAAGGGGGCATCTCCCCTGTCAGTCCAAGAACAATAGTGCTAAACCTACCTTAAGAAACACCCATCACTTATCCATGCTTTTCTTTAAATAGGGTGTGTTCCTTTAATTAGTTTAATTTAAAGACCAATTAACAAGGTTTCAACATAGAGCAACATGATAAAAGTTGACTTTATTTTCTGAACTACTGAATCATCCCTGATGATTCTCACTGAACCTGAATTTATATTTATAATATAATTTCATCCCAATGTCTTTATGAAACCCACATTTCTGTTTGTCTTCCTCTACTCTATTCATAGCCTTCTGGTTTCTAGCCCATTGATCTCATATTCAGTTTGTGTGATGGACAGACAAGGGGTTGTCAATTTGTAACACTCTATTGAACTGAACTAGCATGGTGGTAGGTGTGATTAAGCCCTTCTAAGGACATTGCTGGTGACATAAGAGGCAGAATTGGAGAAAAGAAGAGCAGTTTTGGGGCTGTTGGTTTTCTTGGAGGAGCTTGTCATATTGGCTTTCCTGATGAACTCAATGGTTCTTATCAAAGGAACTCGGGACCTTGTGGTCATTGAGAATGGCTATGGTACTTTTGTGGGGGAGCTCTGTTCCTTACTTTGAATATCACTTCCTGGCTCCAGAGAGGAAGATGGTGCACTACTCAGTGTCCTGGAGAATCTTGTCACTCTGGCATTCCTGATAGGAGCTCAGCTGTTCTCATCTTCGGAGGAGCCGGGGACCTTGTTTTTGCTGAGGATGGTTGTGGTACTTTTTGGAGGAGCTTTAGTCCTTACTTTGAGCATTGCTTCCTGGCTTCAGTGCATATCCCTCAGCCTTCTAGCACAGGTCCTTCATCCCCAGCCACAGACCTCCTAGCTTCCACCACTGACCTTTGAATCTTCCAGCACAGATCCATGAAACAGGCTTGCATGCAACACTGTCATGGGCTCCTGGTCTCAAGCTGGACTCATGGGGGACATTGTCATGGGCTCTAGATCTTCAGCTGGATTCATGTAGGACACTGCTGTGAGATCCAAACCCCTCAGCTGGATTCATTTGGTCTTCAGTGTGCGTGGACAGATTTCATGCACTCCTTGTATATGACTCTTTAGGTGACTATTATAAAATAATCTTATAATTATGTATCCTGAATTAAATTGCATTCCCTTGCTAACCCCTGACTACAAATGCTTGGTATTTTAGTTCAATCAGCCATTGCATTTCATTTTTTCTGCCCCATACCTGCAAATGTCCCAAGAGACGGAGCTTCACTTAGAATCCGACATGAAGTCTCAGGATGAGGCATAGCAGTTCATACATTTTTAAAGATTAGAAATGCTTTTCTCGGAGCATGAAGATTCATAATGAGCCCTCAGTTCATGTTCAAATGTGTACCCTTCTCCAGGTCTCCGTGCATGGGGTGCTGCCCTGTCAGACAGCCCTTGTCTCTCTATGATCAACTTGCACAATGTCACACTTCTGTGCTTTCCTCATGCCACTCCCTGCATTGGCTTTGTTTCCCCTTCCTCGTTGTTTTCCTTTTCTTGTAATAGATGGTTCAAATGTTCTGTCCCATTGGAATCTTTTTCCAGTCCCTCTGGCTTGCTGTAGTCACTCACTTCCAATTGCTCTTCTGGTAGCTTCATCATCTTTACCTCATGACTCCTTAGTGTGGGGGTTGCCTCCTGCTATAATGTCATGTGTAGAGTGGGGTCTTTCATGACTGTGGCTTGAATGAGTTGACACTCAGCATGGATAACAAAAAGTTTAAATGACTCAACACATGTGCAGAAGTTTTGTAAATCCAGAGTCTACATTTGAACTTTTTTGTGTTAATAAGAAAGTGTTTCAAAAAAAAAAAAGAAAGTGTTTCTTGGGCTAGGGATATAGCTCAGCAGGTCTGGCACTTTCCTGGCAAGTGCAAGGTCCTGAGTTCAATTCTTGGTACAAAAAATGTATTACTTTGTAGCACCAAGCATGTCATACCATTTCAAAAACAATTATATTTCCAATTCATCTTCTCAGAGTAGTTAACAAAGAAGGTTTCAACTGAGAGTAGGAGGAAATAATATGATCAATTCAGAGCCACAAATGAGCTAAGCACAGATTTGCAAAGCTGTGTTACTTTGGTCTATCTCTAGCTCTATGTCCAGGCACAGTATCTTTCTCATGAGAAGACATTGGGAAGCTTTTACTGCCTCGGGAATACAGCTGTCTGAACTCACTCTGAACCTCTACTTCCATTGCTCCCCAAGTCTGAGCTGTTCTTCCATGTTCCTTCATGCCTCCTTTCAAGATTGAGTTCAGTGAACATATGAACTCAACCCACCTTGACCAGAGTCTGAAATGTTAGCACTGGAACTTCCATCACTGCCATCTTTAATTAGTAAGAGACTGAAGTCAATTGGACTAGGTGATTTGTCTAGGACCATGTTAAATCTGTGTCTCTCGATGTGATTTCTTGCTGTCTTTATACTTTATCCACTTCAGCTCTTCTTTTACTATAATACTGGGTTAAATTGCTCCATGTGAGATAGATTTATCATTCCCTTTAACTCAGGCATTTCCAGCCTGCAGCCCCATAAAAATCATAAACTCTTAATGTGGTGCTTAGGGATAGTTTCATAATTGGATTGAACTGTGCTCCAGCACAGATTGCATAGGTTGTAATGGAATTCTGGGTAGGGAAGGACATGCCTCACAGAGGGCCCACTCTGCCCTCTGTGCTACCACACACAATCAACTCAATCAAAACCCTGGAGTATGACAACGATAGTAGCACTTCAGCCTATCTTCATGTGCCTGTGCCTAAGTGGACAAGTAAGTTTTCTTATTTCATTATTAAATTTGGCCTTATGTTATTTTGTTTAAAACAATTTAGTAAGCTTAATTTTTTTAAATAAAAGAAGTTTTGTTACTTATTTACATTGACTCTATTTTAGATGCAGCTCAAAGCAATTCCTCTTCAGTCGGTGCAACATAGACAGTGCTGGACCCCCAAGCTCTAGTCAGTGAAACCATGCCACAGGGCTGGTGGGGTCTGCAATGTTATGAGAGACCCACAGCATTTGGAATTAAGCCCAGATTGGAGGGCAGATCTCCACATGTGTGTGAACTTACATAAGGTATAAAATTCCGAGCCTCCATTTCCTTATTAGTAAAACAGGACTTAACTTGAATGGGTCAGTAAAGTGCCAGGGGTTGGACAAGCCATCAGAATGGCAACACCTGTCACTAGCTACTATATGGACAGGACAAATTCAGCATGAGCTGTTACAGTTGATTATCTAGAGAGGGTGAACTACGTCCCTGCCATTTGCTGTCCTAAATAGTTTCTTGACTCTGGGATTCAGGATAATAACCACTAAAATAAAACACCAGCTTGTTTTCAAGAAGGGAAATGCTTATGCTTCCTTTGTATAGAGTTATAAGGAAAAACAACAGATAGCTCCCCAAAGATAATGACCCCCTCAAAAAAAAACTTCAACTGTCTGCCAAAATGACATCAAAACATTATGGATCTTCAACAGTTCAAAACTCTAAACTCTGACCTGATGGTCAAGGACATTCACCTCACAATGCAGCTGTTTTGGTCTTCTTACCCTGAACAAGGGCGATGTTTCCTACTTGACTAGATATGGTATCCCGTAACCCTTAACTCTTTGTCTCTATGTGAAGAAGTCAAGCTTTTATCATTTGAAAGCAGGATAAGCACAATGCCTGCTCACTGAAACCTGGGCCAGAGCATGTAATATGTCTGCTTTGCAAAAAGGCAAATCCTGGGGCTAGGGAGAATAAGCTCAGTAGAATAAGCACTTGCCTGGCAAGCAAAGGGGCCTGAGTTTAATCCCTGGTTCTGCAAAAAAAAAAAAAAAAAGAAAGCACATCCTGTCACTTAAAAACAAAAAAATGAAGCACTACAAATGCTGCATAGTTTATATTGACACAGGAAAATGGGTGGAAAAATAATAAACTCTTAACAGTGGTAACCCCAAGAAGCAGATTGGGATGAAATAACCGTCTCTCTTTAAATACCTCTCATAAGTCTCGATGGAACTAATGGGCACCTAGCTACTTTAGCACTTTATCAAATATTTCCTTTTTAAAAAGCACTCTTTTAACAAGCTAGATCTTAAAATAAATTGTTACTGATAAGATAGCTTTCTATTTTAAAGAAAATAGAATAGTAAAATAGATCTAATAAACTAGATCTTGGTTGCTATTATTTTTATCACTAACTAGTCTCCACATATGCCCAAAAAGTCACCAAAAGCTATTTGGAAGATAGTAGATAGCCGGCAAGGTAGCTCAGGGGACTAAACGCCTACTTTGGCAAGTGCAGGAATCAGGGTTTGATCCCCAGTCTTGTATGCTGCGCCCCGACCCCCACCCAGGTGTGGTGGTGCATGCCTGTAATCCCAGCACTGGGGAGGCTGAAAACAAGAAGTCCAAACTACATAGCGAGACCCTATACCAAACACATAAAAATGAAAAAAAAAATTTTCCACCTAAGATGGTAGATAATTTGATCTCAAGGTTACTGAATTAACATCAAACTCCACCTTCTCAAAAGTCTAACAGTAAGAATATCTAACTCTCCCTTTACTTTTCATTTATAAACATGTTACGTACAGAATCACCTCTCTGAAGCAACAGACAGTGCTAATGATTAAGTAAATTGGCTAATTCCAGAACTCATCAAGCAGCCAAATCGAATTTCTCATTTACTTAACATTTCTGTGGATTGCTGCTTATGCAGCCACCTTGGGGCCCACGGCAGGTATTGGTGATGCTTTTCCTCGGCCCTGTGCCAGGCAGGTGTCAACAGCACCCACCGCAATATTGGCTGTTGATGGCTCACATTTGCCCTCTCTGCTGAGGAGAGGAATCACCTCATCAACCGCCCAGGAAGTTCTGTGCCTCCTGCATGGCCAGTGGCACCCCTCAAAAGCACAGTGGGCTTGCTCTGGGTAAGAGTGTCCCATGTGCCATTGACCTTACCAAGGTAGCCTTGAACTATACATAAAACCACATTACTCTCTCTCTCTGCTTATTCTCTTACCAGTGCCTTACTACCTTCTAAGGTGTCTGTTTCAATAAATCACATGCACAAGTAAATCATTCTTTTCAGGTCGAGGATCGTGCCTTTTGTTGCCCTGATGAAAGTATATATAATTTATTTCACATAATTTATAAATT
>NW_004524600.1:1771252-1775768 GCF_000260255.1 Octodon degus
CTAATTTATTTCTTTATTTAGTACAGGTTCTACAGGTCTCACTACACAGATCAGAATTGTAGTGATCCTCCTATTTTCAGCCTCCCAAATGCTAACATTATAGGCATATGGCCACCATACCCAGTCTCATTCACCATCTCAGCTCACCCTGGGGGTGAGGACATCACCACATGTCAGGGATCAAACCCTGCTCCCTGCACCTGCCTTAGCAGGCACTTTAGTCCACTGAGCTATCTGGCTGGCCCTCTTACCTTGAGTTCTAAGCAAGTTACTTTTATCCCTCTTATTCCTCATGCTAACCCTGTAAAGAAAGCAATAGTCCCATTGTACAGATTGGGATACTGAGACTCACAGAGATTGAGTGAGCATCTTGCCTAGGGCTATGGAGCTGTCCAAGGAGAGCTGGCACTCAGGCACAGGAAGCCAAGGTCCCTACAGCCTTTGCCTCTCAGAATCTAAATAGAGGGATGGGTGTGGTGGTACATGCCTATAATCCCAGCACTTGGGAGGGTGAAGCAGGAGGATCACTTTGAGTTTGAGGCAAGCCTGGGCTACAAAGTGAGTTAAAGGCCATCCTGAACTGCATAGTGAAAGCCTGACTCATAACAAAAAAAAAAAAAAAAAAAATCAAAGTTTAGATAGGAACCTCTGAATTCCTGAACAGATGGCCTCTACCCAAACCTCCAGGTGTCAAGAAGAACACACAGGTGACCCTTGTAGCTTCCAAAATGAACATACGGCTGATTCTCCAACTCGAGGAAGGAGTCCAAAAACGCTGCCAAAGAAAAATTTACAAACATCACTCCAATTCACCACAGAGAGAAAGAGAAAAATTAAAATAAGTGAAAGACCCAAACTTAAGAAGAAACAGTCTGTTCTCAGGGTAAATTTTCCAATGTTAACTATGGTATGACCCTTTCAGCCTAACAACACCTTGATATTCTGTTCTAGTGTGTGAGAAGACAATAAAATTCAATATTATATGTTTGTTTCTCATTCATTTTAAATCATGCCAAGACAACATTGACAAGACTGTCTGGCTTCGGCCCTCAAGTATTTAAATGATGTTTAAGAAATAACATACTCAAGCTTTATTTCAAAAACAATTTTATAAAACATAAAAAAATACTAAACAACCTTATGTTTGTAGTCTTCCCTACCATTTTAGTTATTGAAAGGTAAAGGATGAACTCTTTTTGTGGTGGGAAGGTCCATCCAGCCACACTGAAATCATCCTTTTCCTCTAGGGGATACAGAGATACAGGTGTGCCCAGTCTCCTTAGCATTTCATGCTGAATCTATAAGCAAGTTCAATGGACGCTTCAACAGTGACATTAGGGCTGGAAGGATAGCTCAGCAGCCTAAACGCCTGCCTAGCAAGTGTAAGGTCCCAGGTTCGATCCTGGTACTGCATGCCATGCCAGCCCCGACACTGGGCATGGTGGCACACGTTGGTAATCCCAGTGTTGGGGAGGCTGAGACAAGAGTATCACTACAAGTCTGAACTGTGTAGAGAGACCCTGTATCAAATAAATTTAAAAATAGTAACAGTGACATCTAGCAGGAAGGAAAGAGTCAACAGCTTGGATCAACCCTAATGAATAATGACTGGACTTATTTTGTTTCCAAACTTAGAGAAAACAGTGTGCTATTCCCAAATTACTTACTGGATTTATGTATACAACACAAACAACATTGATATATTTTACAGCAGAAATGTGAAAGCAAATGGAGGAAGGGGTAAATTTGAAACTCCCTAGAAATGGAGACTTTTTCCATTTTTCATGGAATTCAAATTACAAGAACAAAATTTTGAAGGAAATCCTAATATATTTTTAGATAAGTGTCTATAAATAAATACATAAAGTGGATAAAATGTAATATTTTTCTTACAAAAGATATTTTTGCTTAACAAAATCCAGAATCTGAATCAAAACGGATACATGGGGACCAGAAAGATAGGCTGGTGGTCTAAGTGCCTGCCTGGAAAGCACAAGGACCCAGGTTTGATCCCCAGTACTGTGTGCAGGCAAGCCCTGGGCCTTACTGATCTCTGGAACCCAGAGTGGGCATGGTGGTGCACGCCTGTAATCTCAGAGCTGAAGAAGCTGAGATAGGTGGATGACTGAGTCTGAGCTGGGTAGCAAGACCCTGTACCAAATAAATCTTTAAAAAAAAAAAAGAAAGAAGGAAAAGAAAAGGGACACATGCCACAGGAGGTGACCCAGCTAACTTAGGAACAGGAGGAAAAACCAGGAAGGCATCTCAGCAAAATTCCAATTTAATTGTCCCTTTTTCAAATTGATGCTACTATCAAATTTCTAAAATGTCATTGCTCTCCATTTAATAAACAAATGATAAAGAAACTCAAGTTATGAAATCAGCTGCTTACTGGCATTCATGTGAGATTTCTCAAGTCTCACAATTATCCCCAAAGATATTCTTATTTAAAGCTTGAAACTATATTTGGGAAATTTCTTTTTTTAAGGAAGGGAAAGAATGAATTTTTTAAAAAATATATTTGGTTGTTCCAGGGTCTCACTACGCAGCTAGGACTCACAGTGATCCTCCTGCTTTCAGCCTGCACAGTGCTGGGATTACAGACATGGGCCACTACACCCAGACTCTAGCTGACTCAGCCTGCCCTGGGGGTGGGGCTGGCCCTGCATGTGGTGTGGAGGATTGAACCGTGGTCCCTGTGCTTGCCTAAGCTTCCCTAAGCAGGCACTTTAGTCCACTGAGCTTTCTCACCAGCCCAAGAATGAATATTAATAGCAAGATTTGTGATAAATGTCAAATGTGAAGTCTTTTTGCTTTTAAATATTCTTACAAGTTCTCATTCTCAACATGAGACATTGGCTCTCAGAACTTTGTTTCTTTTATAATTCTACAAATATGAATCTTACAGAATTTGCCTCTTGGTAGTTCTCCAGTAGCCAAAAAGGGCAATTGACATTATTGGTGTTCTCATGCCATGAGCCATTTGGACAAAAGACGCTCATCCATCTCTGGTTGTTCCTGGTACTTCTTTTTCATTTCTAAAGTAAATATTTTTAAAGGAAGTTTTTGATGACTGAGAGGTACATGTTATTTCTATTTAAACTGACTTTCATTATGAAAACTCCATACTGATTTGCACCCTCTTCTTATGCTATGCTGACAGAAGTGTATTATGGAAACTCAAAAGGTTAGTAATGGTGTCAGAAAAGCTCTGTTTTTTGTGCTAATTATAATCATGCCTAAATTTAATCTTCTTGTAGTTTAATGGAAAAAACCTTCTAAAGAAATGTGTTTAATGTAAAATGTGAGTACAGACAGCATGTACTATGGAACACACTGTCCTTTACCTTAAAATGACCCAGTTCAGCTTTTGAGGTTGCCTTTAAATCTTCTTTTTCAACTTATCTCAAACTTTTTTGTAAGGATAACACATTTTATCTTCCCTTTTGAAAAATGCTGCATATAATAATTTTTGCTTTCTCTCTGTTTTCTATATTTTTATGCTGTTCTATAGCTCTATAAATACTTTAAAAGATGTTAGCCTGTAAGTATTAAGTCTGCAGACAAGTTATTTGATCTTTGATTCTTGTTTTCTTAACAAAACAAGAAAATGTAGCATGACTTTTATGTTCAAAATGTTTCAAAACCCAAATATGTCAATAGTCTGCAGTGTTTCTCCCACTTCTGTAATCAAACTTGCTAACTACAAGACATACTAGTTATAAGCTGTATCTCACCTGTTTTTGTTTCGTTTGTCCCCATATTCGTGAAGTTCCTTTCATTCACAAAAGACCCCCACCCTGCCTGATAACCAGTATAAAAGTAACTTCCTACACTAGCTCAGGGCTCAGACCAGAATACTCAGCTCCTCTGAGATCATCGATTAATAATGCCTGGCTCTCTCCATTTCTCTGAGCACCATTTAGCTTATGTACCACCAGTAAACCGAACATTGCTATAACAAAAGGATTTTCAAAAGATGACCTCTAAGGTAACTCTTTGTTAAAACAGAAGGGAATATTCCACGAAAATTCAATTTAAGAAAAGTTTAAACTTATTCCTTACATTGCTTCCCTTCCACCCTGCACAGCATCTTAGCAAAGGTCACTATTCAGTGACTATAATCTTTACACAACTGAATTTTTTTACTTCAAATGTCTTAATTGGGTGTGATAAAAGTTATCAAAATGACAGAAAATTTTTATTTTCTGTTTTCTGCCTTTGGCCCTGAAATCTGTCTTAAGCATATTCCATTTTGTAGGATCTTTTCAATCCTGTTGGTAGAATTAAAGTTACAAAAATTTGCATGGTTTGAATTGAGAAGATGATCTCTTGCACATGGAAAGGAAACTTGAAATATAATTACAAGTATAACTTATCCAGTAAGTTAAATACTGAATGCTTGGCAAGACAGTTTACTTTCAAGAGCTGTATTAAGTTCAGCTTCAAATTATACAAAACAGAGTCCGGGCATGGTGGCGCACACCTGTAATCCCAGTGCTGGGGAGGCTTAAAA
>NW_004524600.1:1775868-1781556 GCF_000260255.1 Octodon degus
TTCATCTTTCTTTATGACTCAGCAAGGCAAGGTTAACAGCTATACGAAATACTAGTAACAACAATCACCAAATTCTATTAACATTGTAATGGGACTTTTTGAAAACTAGTTGAAAGATTAGTAGACTAATAAGCTGAAACAAGAAAGAAAGGGAGAAAATGGTATGTTGATCTATGATTGAAATCAAATATATTTTTGGGGGCATAGGATTAGTTGGAATTTCTTTTTTTTTTTTTTCTCAAAACAATCTATTTTCAGGCCAGGGAGCTAGCTCAGTGCTCTAAGTACCTACCTGACAAGCACAAGGACTTGGATCCGATCCTTGGTACCACACTCTGAGCCAGCCCGACAATATGCCGGCCACCAAAACTGAGTGTGGTGATGCACGCCTGTAATCCCAGCGTTGAGCAGACTGAAAGCAGGAGGATCACCATGAGTCTGAGATGCGTAGTGAGACCCTTTACCAAATAAATAAATAAATCTTTAAAAAAAGAATGTTTTTCTGTCATCATCTTAATTTACATTTGTTGTGTATAAACAGAATTTTAGGGTTAAAAAAATGATACTCTGCTGGCAGTGGATTCAGAGTCATCATGGCAAAAATCAAAGGAAAATATATGATAGGTATCACGCCACTTTCCGTGAAGAACACAAGCAAATGATAGGAACATAGTTCAATCCCCTCCACAATGTAAAAAGAGGTCATTCTTATTTTAAGTACTCTGTGAACTCCAAGCATGAAACAAATCCTATTTTAAAATAAACATCCATGACTTCAACATTTGAAAATTTTGCCCACACTTAACACAGGCAGTTCAGGAGAGTACACCCTTTCTCAAGCAAGCTCGCCATTGTTGTTGTTTTAAGCAGTGTAACTGAACTTCTTCTACAGAATTACCTTCAAACACCACAACAAAGTCTTTCAAAATTTTTCAGGCAAGAAAGAGTTTTGCCCTTTGAGGTTGGATTTGACTTTCAAAAAGTAGCCAACATCTATTTTCAGAAAAGGTTGAGGAAAATTGAATTAAAGGGTTGGGTAGTTGAGGCAATTATACAGGTGTGGTAATCTACACAAATACTCAAGGACGAGGAAGTTCAAAGCTGGTGGCTGTATCCTGGCCTTCCATATTCTGGCCCAGTCATCTATCTTTGGTATTTCCTTGGAGTTTTTGCAGCTAGACACTAAAATCTATTGAGTTTTTCTTATATCCCTGAAGTACAGACATCAGAATATAAACTGAGCTTGAATTTAGCCTCATGAAAGGACCTCAAAGGATGACGGCATCTTACATACGAGGTAAAGAATATACAGAAAAATGCTGATATTTTGAGTGAAACTAAATATTTTATAACGCAGGTTGTTAATTACTCAAGTGAATTCTGAAAATTAGAACTGTTTTTTTCCATCTGAGGAAGGTATATCTTGTTCCAGTCAAAAGTGAGATAAACAAGCAAGAGGCATGAACTCCCAGACTTCTTTCCATGTTGCTCTGTTGGTTTCTGGTAGCTCTGGGTTTGGACTATAACCATGGTTTTATAACCTGGACCAGCTGATCTTCATGAGACAACCCCCAAGCCAATACATGCTTCAAATAGATTAATGAATGCAAATGGTCCAGTAGGGTTCAAGGGCTCAGATTCCATTTGAAACCATTTGTTTTTCTATTCCAACTAACAAATACTAGTCAAAGAACCTAGACAAGGTGTGGAGACATATATGTCCAGGTGCAGAATATTGACCCAGAGGTTAAGAAAAAGACTCAAATTTAGCAGCCTCCTGGAACTCTATCCTATACAATGGCATGGGGAGACTAAGACATGGAAGGAGAATAGGGAGGGGGAGGGGAAGAAGAAAGAAGGAAAACAGGAAAGGAGAGTTACATTTGTAAACACAATCCAATTTTCTTAGTGTTTTGGGGTGCCCTAAAAAGAACTTAGCCCATAAATGTAGGGAAGTTTGCTTTCTGATAATCCATTGTAGTCCATCAACATAAGTTTGAGAACAATTAAAATGTTGCTTCTTAGTTTCTTTGCATCTGTCATGTGCCCTCCATCACCACCCCAGCCTATGACTGATTCATAAATTCATAACACATTTCTACATAAACATGTGACTCTTGCTCCAACTCCTCAGCTAGATTTGGGGCACTTTTTCTTTGAGGTTTAATTTTTTGAGCAAGTTCCTAAATAAATTTATGTTTGTGGATTTTTTTACAGCCAAAGAGCAGCTAAACACTAATTTTTTTAGTGTAAAAAATTGGAAAGTGATCAAATGTAATGTATCGTCATTTTAAAAATTAGGCTCTAATATGTATCTCAATTTTATCTATTAAAAAGAAATTCTTCTAACAAATAATAGATAATAGCTGAATTTCTCAGGATTTCCATAATTTTTATTTTTTAACGTTGTTTATAGCCTGTTACACATAAGTCTAACTTGTTTAATGTCTTTCATTTATAATTTAGATCAAATACAACTTGAATTAGATCACTGAACATCTGGGACATGTAAATCCTATATTTATACATGGATTTTAGAAAATAATTTGGTGAAACTATATCAGGACACCATAAACCTGACCAAGAATTTCTTTTTTTCATCTTACACACTTTTAGAAGGTAGCTGCCCAAGGTATAAAAATGACTATGTCCTGTTATCATAGCCTCCTTTACAACTAACCCATCTGTGTCATTGTTAACATTTATGTATCACATCTTTCTCTTTAGCAAACAGAGTCAAAGTCTCTGAGAGTCAAAGTCAACGATAACACATCACTTTTAAAGCTTGCAACCTCTTGGAAATGAATCCGAATACCCCTGTGCCCCCTTCCCAACTTTCTGTTGTTTTCTCTGAAGAGCCAGAGCTCTAGACTTTATGTCATTACGAGTATCTAAAAGGTGGCAATGATCACCCAGATGACATCATGAAAACTATGTTATTTTGACTTTTAAGTTTTCCTTAAATATAAATTCTAAGCCTGCCAGGAAATTTTGCAAAGGTCAGGGTGGTTTTTATTCACTCCAAGTGGGTAAAACCAGAATTCCTTGGCCTTACAAATTCTTGTGGTCTCCCTCAACAGCCCCTCCTTTCCAACATTAAGTTCATCTTCCGTGTTTACTCAAATGTGTTTGGCCCACTAATGCTTCCCTTAATGAGAATGCAGTTCCCTGCCAGAAGTCCCATTTGGATGATTTACTTTTTCTTTGTTGATCATATCAAGCAAATCATTACAAATAATAATACTGTAATAACATAGTTCTTTCCAGGAAATGTCATCTTGCTGATGGCATCTAAGACTGGATATTATTAAAATACAACTTTTTTTTTCACCCTGGCTGCACTGCAATTTAATACCCCTTGAAGAGAGACAGCATGGAGAGATGTTCTGGCTTGTGATCAGTATTTCGGGTTGGTGGTCAGATAAAAGCTCTGATAGAACTCTTTCCAAGGATTTGCTGTGCAGGCTCAAATTCCTTGTTCGATGTTGACTTAAGCTGTTTTCTAAAATGTCTTTGTAAAAATGGGGCCATTAAGGGAGTTCAGAATTAATAATAGAAAAACAGGGCTTTTTTATTTTTTAAAGAGCATACAAAGTAGTATTAAAACATAAAAATTACAAATGATACAGAATTTCACTAAACAAAATAATATGAAGTTCACAGTATTTGTTGCATTGCATAGTGTTGTCTTCAAATAAGCTGTTCATATTATCATATATACATGCAAAATTGGAGTAAGAAGAAAGAAAAGAAGAAAAAATAGATAAGAAAGTAAGAAGAGACAAAAAGGAAAAATAAAATCTAAAAAAAGACAAAACAAATTAAGGATTAACTACTCCTTTCCATAGACTAGCAGAAATCTACAGTACAATTGTCCAAACTATCCCACTTACATACACAGATATATCTCTTTCCCCCACTCCCTCTCCTGTCCATCTCAACTCAGTAATTCTTTCATTTTGAACAGGTTCTTTCATTTTTCACAGGATCTACTGTACCCTTCATATTTTATTTTCTCTTTCAGATTCTCACACTCAAACCTAGATGTTTGCACAAGTGGGTTTGATTTATTTCACTGAACAGCATGGTCTTTAGTTGCGTCCATTTACTCAAAAAAGCCTCAAATTTATGCTTTTTAAAAAAATAGATGAACAATACTCCATTGTGTAAAACTACCACATCTTCTTTATCCATTCTTCAGTTAATGGGCGTTTGGGTTGCTTCCAAGATTTAGCTATGATAAACTTCACTGCTATAAACATGAATGCACATAAATCACTGTGTTATGATGTTTTCAGTTCTTCTGAGAAAAATACTGCAGCTCAAAGAGGGGAATAGCTGCACTGAATGAAACCTCCAATCCTAGCTTTTAGAGGAATCTCCACACTGATTTCCATAGTGGTTGTACCAGTCTGCACTCCCACCAATGGTGGAGAAGAGTTCCTTTTTCTCCACAGCTCCTCCAGCCTTTGTTATTGGTTGACTTCTTGATGATAGTTATTCTTTCTGGGGTGAGATAGAATTTCAGTGTTGTTTTAATTTGCATCTCTCGAATACCCAGTGATGTTGAACATTTTTTCCATATATGTACTTGCCATTTTTATTTCTTCCTCTGAGAAGTGTGTATTCATCTAAGATGTCCATTTTTGGATTGGGTCTTAAATTTGGTGGGCCTGTTCTTTTTTGGTTTTTTTCTTTTAATTTTTTATATGTTCTAGATAGAAAACCTTTGTCAGACAGACAGTTGATATAATTTTTTTATCAGTACATAGGTTTACTTTTTACTTTGTTGGTAATTTCTTTTGAAATGCAGAAAGTTTTCAAAAAGATGAGATCCCTGTGCTAATTCTTTGAAGTATTTCCCATGCAATCTGGTTTTTTTCATGAACTCTCTACCTACCCCCATATATCTGAGATTTCTAACTACATTTTCCTCTAGGAGATTTAGCATTTTTGTTTTAATGTTTAAATCTTTGATCCATTTTGACTGTAGTTTAGTGCATGGTGATAGATATGGGTCTAATTTTAGGCTGTGACATGTGGAAAGCTAGTTTTTCCATCACTATTTATTAAAGAGGCTATCTTTCTTCCAGTGAATATGTTTGACACCTTTGTCAAAGATAAGGTGCCTTAGTGTGTTTGTAGTTGTGTGCATGTTCTAATCTGTTCCGTTGATCCTCAGGTCTGTTCTTATGCCAGCATTGTGCTGATTTTATCACAGTAGCTTTATAATATAATTTCAGGTCAGGGATTGTTATGCATCCTGCCTTTCCTTTGCTGTCCAGGATTGCTTTTGATATACTGAGCCTCTTCTGGCTGCTGATGAAATTTAGGAATATTTTCTCTACCTCTGTGAGGTATACTTATATTTTAGTCATGATTACAATTAATCTATATAACAATTTTGGGATTATGGCCATTTTTATAATGTTGGTTCTTCCTATCCAGGAGAAAGGAATATCTTTTTTTTAATTTATTTTTTTATTGAGAAATAAATATGAATGAGACAGTTTCACAGCTGATTAATAGGACAGTTTTGGTAATCAATACATTGTACATTGTTATCTTCTTAGTGGTTATCCATAGCACAAGAAGCAGACAGGATATTCTGTCCAAACACTGTTAGTACACCTCTTTCTTCTCATTGAATTAAGTGAAAGTAGCTGTAAACCTATCCTAGCTATTTTG
>NW_004524600.1:1790451-1794661 GCF_000260255.1 Octodon degus
ATATATTAAACATTTCAAGTCCTAGGGTAAGGATTTCTTTTAATGCTGTAATAGAGATTTTGTGCTATGAAAACAACACTTATGCAGATAACAATCTGCTGGGTACAGTAGTATTTTAAAGGTTTTGTGACCTTCCTGGAAACACTGATTTGTTTCATTTGTTAGCTTGAATTTACTCAGAGCCATTGTTGGTTCTCACACATGACTTACATATGTTTACTTCATGACATGAGTACTGTGGCACAGTAGTCACCTAACACTAAGAAAAAGAGAGGTTTTTTTCTTTTTGGGGGGAGGGCAGAATTGGGGATTGAACTCAGGCCCTTGTGCTTGCCAGGCAAGCACTTATTCTACTGAGCTATCTCCCCAGCCCCTTCTTTTTCTTTTTTGTATGTGTGTACTGTGAATTGAACTCAGGACCTAGCCCTTGCCAGGGAGGCAACATGTTGCAAGCTATCTCCCCAGCCTGAAAATCTTAAAAGAATCTTAAAAATGAGATGACTAAAAGCATTTAGAGAAGAAAGGCTTTTTTATTTTTTTCTTACATATGCATTTAAGCAAAATTATTATAGACAAGCAAATTAACATATTGATGTTCATCATCTCACATAGCTGTTTGTTAGGTGGCACAGTTAAAAATCTACTGTTGGGTAAGTGGGCTGCTTGAGAGAGCCTGGATGGAGACAGAGAGGAGGCAACACGACAGCCTTCTATCAGCTCCAAAAAAGCTACTTCCCCTACGGTAGCCACCAGTCTTGCAGTAGTGTGTTCCAAGTCAACAATTTCCAAGATTCCACCTGGACTCATTAATGGGGCCACAAGAAGAATCAAATGAAAAAAAGTTTCATGAAACATAGCTTATGCTCATTATTCATGATTCCCTGGTGCACACAAAGAGTTTCAAGATGCAGGTTAACGAAGTCTTCCTCTGCAGAAGTAGCAAAAAAAAAAAAAAAAAGCTGACAAAATTATTTTAGTGCTGCCTACCAGTATCAGGGCAATAGACCCCTATTCAGGAGCAAGTGGAAATCTTAGAAAAGGTGAAGAAGAGTTTATTATTAATAGTGCCAGTAGTATCGATTGTGCTGTTTCAAAAGAATTGGCCAAAGAAGTTGAGAATGTGGGAGCAGTTTTCACTGATTCCCATGTTTCTGGCCATGTCAGAGCTTTAGGATCTGGTAACCTCGCATTCATGGCAAGTGGAGGAGGAGTCCAGTGTACTACATCCCCAGGCCCTCTGGGGTGCATGGCTTCTACTGTGGGGTATTGTGGAGCTTCTGGGACAGGGCAAGCTGCAAAGATCTGCAACAACATGTTGCTAGCTATTAGTACACCTGGAACTGCTAAAGCTATGAATCTTATAATCAGGTTAGGGCCTGATCCAAAACTATTGGCTAAAATCCTAAATATGATCTCAGGACAGTATGGGTCAAGTGATACTAATAATCCTGTATCTTGGGTGATGGATGGAGCAACTCCAGCTAGTAATTATCAGGGTGGATTTGGAACACCACTCATAGCTAAGACGCTAGGATAGGAACAAGACTCTGCTACCAACACCAGCGTTCAACCCTTCTGGAAAGCTGAGCCCATCGGATCCACAAGATGCTCAAAGGGTACTCACAGAAAGGCTTTTTTGTCTGTCTTCCAGTTTCTACAAGATGAGGAGTACATCCTTTGTTAGTCAATCCCGCTAGGAACCAACCCTGTCTTGAGCCCTCGCCTCCTAGCTCAATCCACAAGCCATAACAGGTTTAATAAAAGGTCATCTATCTGCTTTTAATTGCTTAGGCAATAGTAATCCCTAGTATTTTTACTCCATATCAAAATGCTTATTCTTTTCATCTGTTTAGCCCACATATATTGTCTGAAAAATGTTTTTCTGCATGTCACAGATAGTTTCTGTTTACTAGATAAAGAACAGTCCTTTAAAAAACAAAATTGACTCCTGACCATTTTCAACTAAGTCATTGAATCCTTCAATAAGGATACCAATCATTTTGCTGTACTTCATAAACAAAATGAAATATCTTGTCAACAGGATGAAACCTGTCTAAGGGAAAGGAAAGAGATCAGTGTGTACTGACCAAGAGTTAGAGAAAGGAGGGGGTGACTAGCTACCTGTGTCTCTCAGGAAGTTTGTCCTGTGAATGGAGCCATTAGAGTATTCTTATTACTGAGCTCAGTGATTTATTTTCTGAAGCGCCCATAAAACAAGACAACTTGTTGCTGCATGTTTTGCATTTTGGACACAATTATAGGGTTTAAATTGTTACTACTTCCAGAACTTAGCAAACCTGTTTTTCTTTTCTTTATTTTGTTCTTTTGCTTCCTTTTACATTCTTGGTATCTTTTTACTTCAGAAAAAAAAAGGATTTCTTCATATCTGTTTCAAAGTCAGTAATGAAATTGACAAGTAATTCTAAATATAACCTATTATTTTGAATTGAAGTAAAGTTCTATAAAGACAATGAAAAAACTATGTCCTTAGTATATCCCCATATATAATGATATCAGAATTATAGACCTTATGATTTTCATTTGATTTTTTGATAAGGGCTTTCTTTTTTGTGTATGTGTATTTTTTTGAGAAAGGGTCTTTCTATATAGTTCAGGCTGACTTTGAACTCACATCGTAGCCCAGGGTAGCCACCAACTCATGGCAGTCCTCCTGCCTCACCCTCCCAAGTTCTTGGATCACAGGCGTGTGCCATTATGCCCTATAAGAAGGGCTTTATAAATGTAACACAAAATCCAGAAGCCATGCAATAAATAATTACTAAACTTGATCACAAGTGATGAGATGTTGGTCAAAGGGTACTAGATTGAGTTATAAGATTTATAACCCAGGGGTCTAGTGTGTAACATGGTCTCTATAGTTAATAGTACAGCACTGTACACTTGACATTAGCTCAGTGTTGTCATCACAGAGGTAACTATGGTAACAAAGGTAACTGTGTGAGGTAATGGATATAATAGACTTACTATGGGAATCAGTACAGAGGTATACTTGTATCAAAGCACCATATTTTCAGTCTTAAATATTACACTTTTTATTTGTCAGTCATACATATCTCAAGGAACCTGGGGGGAAATAAACCTTGATTACATAAGAAGCAAGAACACATTAAAAATATTTATAATTTCTTTTTTTTTTTTTCAGTACCAGGGATTAAATTCAGGACCCTGTGCTTGCCAAGCAAGCTCTTATTCTACTGAGCTATCTCCCTGGGCCCTATAATTTCTATCATTAATAAAAATGATTCACTTCTCTTGGATATAATGCTATCCTACAAATAAAGAGAAAAAATAACAGCCAACCAGCATGAAAACATGGATGACAACATTGTCAGCTTGCAGAAATGGTAATATAAAAGCTTTCAACTTACAAAAAGATAGTCTGGGCATGGTGGCACACACCTGTAATCCCAGCTCTAGGCAGGCTCTAAAAACAGGAAGATTGCTAGAGTTTGAGCTACATAGTGAGACCTTGCACAGAATACAAAAACTAAAAAAACATATGAAAAGATGATCAACCTTACTCATAGAAAATGCTGACTCAAACTTCACTGGGATACTTTTTTTCCTGAAGATCACTTTGTACAGAAAAACTATAATAATGCAATATATTAGTATATGCTTATACATCACGGATTAAAGTGTAACTGAAGCCCTTCTGGAAATAACTCAGTAAAACTATAAAAATGTAAAGTGCCTGTGCCTTATAACTAAACCAGTTACATACACTCATATCCTACCTGTATGCCTTCACAGCTATAAAGTGATATATTTTAAGGCTATTCATTAATTACAGCACAACAAAATATGAAATAGCAAAATAGCAAGAGTACCTCAAAATCATGAGAGAGTTCACTGGCTGAAGAAGTTATGGCTCTGCATATGCTGGATGGAATGCCAAGGAGCTGTTTATAAGATCAGAAAAGAATATGAAAGCTCTTTATGTTCCCATGTACAACCAAAAAAAATCAAAATATAATTTTATTGGAGAAAAAAGGAATGTGCAGAACACTTTTTGAGTGGAAACAGGTGAGGGGGGAACTGCATATGTGATTACTTGAATAAGCAAAACTTAACTCTGGAAGGACACACGAGAAACTGGTTGCCTCAAAAGAGGAGAACTGGGAGACTAGGGCAAACAAAATCCAGCAAGGGCCTTTGCTGAAGTGATAGATTAATCTAGCACCTCTAG
>NW_004524600.1:1794921-1796209 GCF_000260255.1 Octodon degus
GTGATAGACCTGGGTCAAATTTTAGTCTTTGGCATGTAGAGAGCCAAGTATTCCAGCACCATTTGTTAAAGAGACTATCTTTCTTCCAGTAAGTGTGTTGGGCCCCTTTTTCAAAGATCAGGTACCTGAGAGAAGGGAACATCTTTCCATTTCTGATGTCCTTTTCAATCTCTTTTCTTGGCATACTACAATTTTCACTGTATAAATGTTTTACTTCCTTTGTGAGATTGATCCTAAGTATTTCTTTTGCTTTGGATGTTATTGTGAAAAGCATGATTTCCCTAATATCTCATTCAGTGCATTCATTGTTTGTGTACAAAAATGCTAATGATTTTTGAGTGTTGACTTTGTATCCTGCTACGTTACTGAATTTGGTTATTAAATCTACAAATCTCTTGGTGAAGTGTTTGGGGTCTTCTATGTCACCTGCAAATAATAACAAATTCACTTATTTTTCTAGCCATTATTCCTTTCATTTCTCTCTCTTATCTAATTGCTCTGGCTAATGTTTCCAGAACTACACTGAATAGGAGTGGAGACATCCTTGTCTTGTTCCTGATTTTAAAGTGAAGGCTTTTGCCCACTTAGTATGATGCTGGCTGTTGGTTTCCCATAGATGGCTTATATCAAGTTAAGATACAGGCCATCTATTCCAATTTCTGTAGGTTTCTTTCTTTTAATCATGAATGAGTGTAAGACAAACATGCCACTTGTCTTTCTTTTTCTGATTATGTATAATCCAAATCATGTGATTATCCTTCAGTTAATGAAATACTTGACTGATGAAAATTTTAACACAAAACTTTTTTTAAAAAAAAGCTCCATTCTGAAATAAGAACTCTTGTTTCCATCCCATATTCCATTTGCTTTTACTCCACTAGTTCTGATGTTCATCTGTCACACAGAAGGACATGGTATCAGCTTTGATGAGCCCATACAAAATACTTATAAATTAATATTTATTTCCAAGGGAACTTGGCGAAACACACTTAGTTAATCACTTCTCAAAAAGGTAGCAAGGAGTTCCACTTTGGCAGTAGATAGATAATAAAAAAAAAAAAGTACAGAGACTTGGAGGAAATGCTTAATCTTAATGTCATACATGTTTGGCTACAATTACATAATATCCCATCAAAAATAACAAAAATTGTGGTAACACATTAATATTATCCTTTAGTTATTGCAGACTGATCAGGCTCCTGCAATCTCCCAAATGAGTGTATGGTAAAGGCTTAAATAAAAGAATCAAGTGGTATGATGTTCAGGCTCAAGAAGGATCAGACCCTCT
>NW_004524600.1:1805154-1836111 GCF_000260255.1 Octodon degus
TCTCTCTCTCTCTCTCTCTCTCTCTCTCTCTCTCTCATGTTGTTTCTCTCTGTCTCTGTATCTCTTTCTCTTTCTATTGTAAGCAAGAAGTTTACTTAAAATGCATTATTTTATATGTAGAATACTGAAAGCTGCAAAATTAACCCTTAGCACAACACATTTCTGGTTTTGATTTGCTCTTTTCATGGTACTATTTCCACCATCTTCTACTTTCTGAGTCAAAAACTCCTAACAAATGTTTGAGCCTGCAACACACGCACACATACACACACCCATACCCACTCAATTTGCTTCCTCCTCTGGAAGTCTTCCCTATGCCTTTGGCTGGAAAGGATACAGGAATCAAAGGATTTCCTTCAACATTAGAAGCCAAGAGAAATGCACTTATTCTAAGAAACAATAGAAATGGCATTTCCACTGGGACCAAACTCAATACAGCTGATTAGCATTTCTTTCATGCTAAGTATTTGGCTTTTGTGCCAGGTTAGGGGTTAGATGACAGTCCATTAACAGTTTTATTAAATATGAATGTCACCGAAGAGTAATCAACTTCTATTTTGCTACTTCAAATGCCCCTCCCCATTCTTAATGATCAGTATTAAGTCTCCTGTCTTGGACCACATTTTTATTTGGTTTTCACATTTTTCCAGTTTGACAGTAAGAGGCTTATTTGTATAACAGTTAACAAACCAGACCACCCACAAGCTGCCTTGTGACTCTGGGCACTATTCTCATGTATCCTACTTTGTGTTTTCAAACATCTTTCATAATAAGTGTATCCTCTGGATGAAAACATCCAAGTTTAAAATAGTTGTTGTTTTTATTCTACATGTAACCTAAGCAGAAAAGAATGAGTACCCAGAAAAATACCAGGAGATGCAGTGTTTATTTGGAAATGGGTGACTGACCTTGTCTATGACCTCGGACCAGCAATTACATTTTTATCCTCTTTTCCTTATATACAGAACTCAAAACAAATTGAAGTATGATTTCTTTTTTAATGTTCTCTTGGTCCACTGTTTCAATGAAGCTAGAGTTAACTAGGTTTGGTTCTGTGTTTTGTTTGCTTGTTGTTGTTATTGTTATTGCTGTTGTTACAGTACTGTGGATAGAACCCAGGGCCTTCACATCCTCACCACTTCTTAAAAATTTATTTATTTATTTATTTGGTACAGGGTCTCACTACATAGCTTGGACTCCTAGTGATCCTCCTCTCTCTGCCTCCCCAGTGCTGGGATTACAGGCGTGCACCACTATGCACAGTACCTGTGGCTGGCTCAGCAGATGGCACAGCATGTGGTACTGGGGATTGAACCCCAGTCCTTACACTTGCCAGGCAGGCACATAGGCCGGTGCACTATCTCCCCAGCCCCCTCACCCCTTTTTTTACTTTCTATTTTGGGACAAGTCCTCACTAAGTTATTTAGTCGCCCAGTCTGGGCTTGAGCCTGTGATCTTCTGGTCTCTGTCTCCCAGGGTATTGGTCTAACCATGTTCTTGCTGGTTCCAAAGGTTTAGTGACATTTACTATGCTGTACCTTTTCATCTTGCCTGCGCATCCTCTCTTCCTGTCTTCTTAGCCAGGCAACCTACATACTCACCCTTCATAGCACAATACAGATACCAGCTGTTACTTTTACTTTATCCCAGCCCCTTTTGCAATCCTTTATGCCCTTTTGTGATTCTGTTCCCCATCACATCATACTCCATGTTCACCCAGGTTTCAAATGTCCAGCTTCAAAGCTGAGCGGCATAAGCTCCTACCAGCTCACCTCACCTTACACCCACCTCCAAATGTTGCTGCTAACCTTCAAGACCTCTGCTTTCCCGTGCTCCTTCTAGCTCTCCATATTTGGTTAACATTCAATGTCTACCACTGTCCCCAGTGAGACTACCTTAGAGCAACCCTCATCCTTGGGTAACTGGAGAATTAGAAACTATCTATCCTTAAAGTTTATTTCAAAAGAAACATCACTACATTCCAATTTGCACTGGGCTCTGTCCACTGGGAGTCCTAGAAATATGAAGGCATATTTGTTGTATCCCCAGCATTCAACACAATGTTCTACATATTAGATTCTCAACTGGCAAAGTTTCACTGGATGAATTTCTAGGAGAGCAACAAAAGATATTTCTGCCATTTCCCCCATAATTAAACCAATAATTTTGATTTGCTGGCAAGACCCAGCTTGCCTTTGCTGATGTTTATCTCCCTGCTTCGTGCTTTGTGGGAGCAGCCACATTGTGTATTACAGAATATGCGTACAATGAAATCCATAGATTTATCTAGTGCTCATTAAGTGGTATTTTCAAGGAGAAAACAATCTGATAGAAACCATAAGGCTACCCTCTGTGATCATTAGGAAATACTAAGCTCTTCCTATTAAGAACAAGTAAGTTCAAGAACATTCAAAAGATTTTGTATTTTAATAATCTTTCAAAAATAAGAAATGTAATTGGGCTGGGATGCTGTGAAAATGTTTATTATATTTGCTTCATAAGACCTCTACTTCTTAAAACGGTCTTGCATTAGTTTATTCAGGATAAGATAAAAATATACCATATTCTGAGTAGCATATTAATAACAGAAATGTATTTATGATAGTTCAGGATCAAGTCACCGGCAGAGGTGTCTTCATGGATGACCTTTCTCTCTCAGTGCTCACATGGTGGGGAGTAGCAAGCAAGCTCCACAGCTTCCTTTTGTTAAAGACCCTGGTCCCAGATCTGAGTGCTTGGTCCTTCTGATTCAGTCACCTCCCAAAGGTCTCACCTCATAGGCCTATCACTCTGGTGAATGTCATCATAGGAATCTTGAGAAAATGCAAACATAGCACAGCCTTCACAAGACTCTAGACCTTGGGGCCGGGGAGATGGCTCAGTAGAATAAGTGCTTGCCTGGCAAGCGCAAGGACCTGAGTTCAATCCCTGGTTCCACAAAAAAAACCCAAAAATTCTAAACCTTGTCACCAAATCCTCATGAAGACAAAAGTGTATGCATAAATATATTGCTAAGAGAAAGTCCTAAACTACATGATTTCTTTGAGAAACGCAAACAAAAAAAAAAAAAAACATGAATAATGTGATTCTATTCCTCAAAAAATTACAGAAGACCTGGGAGATTTTTAAACTGATGTATAAATACATAAAGTGCTCATGTTATAAACATAGTTTGGGGCAGGGGAGGTGGCTCAGTAGGATAAGCGCTTCCCTGGCAAGCTCAAGGGCCTGAGTTCAATCCCCAGTTCCACCAAAACAAAAAAAAAAAAAACAAAACAAACAACTACCTTATTGGGGCCGGGGAGATGGCTCAGTGGGATAAGCACTTCCCTGCCAAGCGCAAGGGCCTGAGTTCAATCCCCGGTTCCGCAAAAAAAAATAATAATAATAATAAATAATAATAATAAACATACAGTTTAATGAATTTTCACTTTATACCACAGCAACCTGAGCCTGACTGCTTTGTTGAAGCAGCCACCTAAAGAACTGAGCTAAGGGGCAGGCCCCCAATTTTCACTTTATAGACCCTAAGTGAGTGCCAACCAAATAAAAACAGGATAATTTCTTTTTTGCTATTTTTTATTCTCTTTAAAAAGAAAAAAAAAAAAAAAACAGCCCTTTTTCAAAACAAAACCAAACCACAGAGGACATTTCTAGGACTCCAGAAGTCTCCTGTTTGTCCCTTTTCTGAAGAATATTTCTAGAGAATTTAATGGGTGCCCAGGTGGTCGTAGACAGTTTTTAACTCTCTTCTTTATATAGTTCTGTTACTTGACATTTCCACATTAGCATAAACCAAAACCCATAGTCACTTTCCTTAGAGACTTTCTAAATAGCAGAACTTTTAATGAACCAATCTCAGGAGAAGAATTTCCAGGCAGCTGGATCCTGAATCCAGAACCTTAATATTTAACTTTATTATGATATGAATGTGTATGTCTCCATAAAAAATGACATGTTGAAATCCCAACATGAAGGCATGAGGCAGGACAACTGGGGGTGTGATCAGATAGATCACAGAGCTGAACCTCTCGTGAGTGAGATCCATGCCTTTATAGAAGGTGACACAATGAGAAGTTAGCCTGAGACCCAGAAGAGGGTCCTCACTGGAACCTAACCATGTCCTAAAACTGTAAGAAAATTAATTTGATTATTTATAAACTGCCCAGTCTACAGTATCTTATTAAAGAAATTGGAACTAAGAAAACCTCCTTAATTACTTTTGTTTCTCTTGGTATAGTCCTTGCTTCCCCCACCCACATCATTTTCTTTTTAATAATAAAGTCTTTTCTCCCTTTATGACAACCTACTGTGCTCACCTATGCAAGGCTCTATTTCCATACTTCAGTAGAGTACAGAGGTTCACACCTGTAATCCCAGCTTTTAGGGGACTGAGGCAGGAGGATCACCACAAGTTCAAGGCCAGCCTGGGTTACATAGTGAGTTCAAGGCCAGCCTGAATAGAAATACACTGTTTTCAAAAAGTAAAATTTTTTTCCATGCTTGAAATTGAGAAGGAGCTCAGTGCTACAGCACTTCCCTACTAAGCACCAAGCCCTGGATTCAATCCCCAGCACTGCAAAAAAAAAAAAAGAAAGAAAGAAAGAAAGAAAAAGAAAAAAGAAAGAAAATTCCATGCTTCCTGTGCCTCTTAGACAGAACTGCATGGTTCTGGGTCTAGGCGCTGTGTGGCAATCTGAAAACAGCAGAATGAGCCCAATCAAGGAAGAGACGTAGCTGAGAATGGTGATAGTTCTATACTCCCAGCTGTTCAGGGGCTGACGCCAGAGGATAGCAAATTCAAGTCCAGCCTAACCAATGTAGCTTCAAGATGAAATAAGAAAATGGGGAGATGTAGCTCAGTGGTAGTATACCTTTCTAGCATGCATGGGGCCCTGGGTTCAGCCCCATCACCGCAACAACAAAAAGTAAGATAATTAAAACATGCTGCAGATATAGCTCCATAGTAGACCATTGGGCAACATACATGAGGTCTTGGATTCAGTCCCCAGTAGTACTTTATTTATTTATTTTTATTTTTTTATTTTTTGGCGGAACCAGGGATTGAACTCAGGCCCTTGTGCTTGCCAGGCCAACGCTTGTTCTACTAAACCATCTCCCCGGCCACCCCCAGCATGTACTTTAAAAGATAAATAAATAAATAAATAAATAAAGCACAAGACAGAGATCCAAAGTCAGCAGAAAAGAGATGATCCTATAACATCCTTGGAGAAGGCAGCTTATCTCCAGTCCCAATCCACTTCCGAGCACCTACAGCTGAAATTCCACTGCACACCCATAAGGCTAGCTTACTGCAGACAGATCCCAGGTGGGAAGTGCTCCACTGCCTATAACTTCAGACCCACTCTCCAGAAGACAAGATTCCAGGTACTCCGGGGTTCCTCCCAACCTCACCAAGCGGATGAGCCACCAAGAAGTGGAAGAGAGATGGGAGAAGTCATCCCATGAATATGCCTAAAGTTCCAGTGAAGGAGCTACAGTGAAAGTCTTCTCCATGTGCACGGGAGAATTCACAAGCATGACCCTCCCAACCCTCTGGGTATAGGCTTGATGAAATGATCCTTAAATTCCCTAAATACGCATAGTCTGTGATTCCAGGGGAAAGAAATTAGTTTTCCTTTTCTAATTCTTCCACTAGAGAGGTTTTTTAAAGCAAATTTATAAATAAATTAACAAATGAGTGCAGTGAGGTTGCAAGAAACTCTGAACTGCTACATGGAATCCTGTAACAAAAGAACGGTCCCAGTCATACCCAGGGTGGGACCCCTTGGGAATATCTGCATTATTGAAAGGCTACAACAAAGAGAAACTGGCTGGCTGGTAACTGATCTCTGTTGTGCCCAAGCATCCAAACTCATCTTAATCTCACAGTTGTGACCTGAGATGATGACTCACTGGGATTTCTGAAATAGAGTGCAGTTGGTAAGAGATTAAATGCTGAAACCGAAATTCCCACCAAGCCTGTTTTTGTAACCTGTGAGACACATCCAAACAACTCAGGACCCATTTCCTGAAGGGATATTCTCAACTTCCCAGCTACTCTGCAAACTTAAAATGGGACTCAGCCTTCCACTGGAGAATGTGAGGATCCTGACGAGGAAATAAACCTGTTCTTCAAGTTAAAAACAAACAAACAAACAACAAACTTCAGGGTGGGGTAAGAAGGAGGAAAATCTACTTGCTAATGACTTACTTCCTTTTCAGAGTTCTCAAAAAGACTTCATGCATGATTGTTAACTTATTTTGCAAGCAAATTATTTTTACTAAAGTATAGCACACATGTAAATGCTGCACAAGTCATGAGTGCACAGTTTTATGGATTTTTTTTTAATAAATACGCCTGTGCAGCTAGCTCCAGATCAAGTTTGAGACTGTTACCTGCATTGCCAAAACTTTCATTGCTCCTTCCTATTCCTAACCACCCTCAGTGCGGACCACTGTTCTCACTTCTAACACCATACACTTAACTGCCTACTTGGAACTTCATGAAACTGAAATCACACAGTATTTACTTTTGGGCATTTAGATGCTTTTGCTCCATGTTTTAGTCAAGAGATTAATCCATGTACCTACATGGGGTAAGAGTGGTCATTTCTTAACTCTCATTATTGTTTAGAACTTCATGTATAAACATGCTATGTTGTATTATTCATTCTACTGTTGATGGACAGTTGGAGAGTTTCCAGTTTGAAGCTATTATGAATAGTGCTGCAGTATGTGTTCTAGTATATGTCTCCTGGTGCACATTTGTGTTGGGACTATTACTAGTACAACACTGTCTCAAGTCACTAGGTGTGTGGTCACTTGTGGTATTAATACAGAATTCATGTAACAGAACCACCTTTTTATATATTTATTAGCCATATGAATATCACTTTTTGTATAGCATTTACCCACGCAAACCTTTTCAAAATTGTATTTTTTTCTTTTTGTTTTGGTTCTTGAATATGTATTTTTGCTGAAAAGATCATTCATTAATTAATATACAAGAAAGTTTCTTATGTATTCTATATTTTGGTGGAAATTGGTATTTATAAAACATTCCATGGTTTATTTTTTTTAATCTCTTAGTGGTATCTTTTTTTAAAAAAAAAAAATTATTTATTTGTGTGTGTGTGTGTGTGTGTGTGTGTGTGTGTGTGTGGCCAGCTCAGCCCACCTGGGGCGGGGCTGGCTGGCATGTGGTGCTGGGAATTGAATCGCAGTCCCTGTGCTTTGCCAAGCTTGTTCCAAGTAGGTGCTTTAGACCACTGAACCATCTCACCAGCCCTTAGTGATATCTTTTGATAAAACAAAGTTTCCCAATTTTGAATATCCAATGTATCTATCTTGTCCTTTATGGTTAGTGCATTTCTGCATGTTTAAGAAAACCTTGCCTCAATAAATATGAGAAAAAAATGTTCACATTATCGGACATTCAAGAAATGACCATGCAAGAAATGACCAAATTAAAACAAGACTGAGATTCTACCTCACCTAAGGAAGAATGGCTACCATCAGGAAGTCAACCAATAACAAATGCTGGAGGGGCTGTGGAGAAAAAGGAACCCTTCTCCACCATTGATGGAAGTGCAGACGGGTACAACCATTGTGGAAATCATTGTGGAGATTCCTCAAAAAGCTAGGATTGGAAGTCCCATTCAATCCAGCTATTCCCCTCTTGGGTATTTTCTCAGAAGAACTGAAAACATCATACCATAGTGAGTTATGTGTACCCATGTTTATAACTGTGCAATTTGTCAGAGCTAAATCTTGGAAGCAACCCAAATGCCCATCAACTGAGGAATGGATAAAGAAGAGGTAGTATTTTTACTCAATGGTATGTTATTCATCTATACAAAGGGATAGATATTAAGTGAAATAAATCAGACCCACATATGCAAACATTGTATTATCTCCTTAGTGTAAGAGCCTGAAAAAGAAAATAAAATCTTAAGGGTACAATAGATACTGTAAAAAGCGAATGAACCTGTTCAAATGGAAGGAATAGAAGGAATTACTGGGATAAGGAGAAGGACAGGAGAGGGAGTAGGGGAAAGAGATATATCTATATATGTAAGCAGGATGGTTTGAATAATTGTTCTGTGGATTTCTACTGGTCTAATGAAAGAAGCAGTTAATGCTTAATTTTTGTTTGTTTATTTTCTTATCTTCTTCATTTTTTTCCAATTTTTCCCTTCTTAACTTCTTATAACTTTTTGTTTCTTTTCTTTTTTTTCTAATTTTGCATGCACATACCTGGTAATTTGAACAACTAATCTGACGACAACAATATGCAGTATAGCAAACACTGTTGAATTCATATTATTTTGTTTGGTGAAGTTCTGTATCATTTCTAATTTACTTTATATTATTATTCTGTATTTTCTTTAAAAATAATAAATAAATAAATAAATATATAATTCCAGAGTTTCCTTGTAAGAAAATATGACTACCCTGCAGTCACCGTGCTGTGTCCCCATACAAACACCACCCATTTCCACTCATGCTGGTAAAGATGCTTTCAGATGATTCTAGATCAGATTATTTTTTCCACATAGCTATCCAAATGGCATCATTTATTAAAAACAGCAACATTAGAAATAGTACACATTTAAAAGACCAAGGTAAGAGGTATTCAACCATGGGTTTTGTATTACACATTGCTGTCCTCAGTGTAATTGCTCAGACAGACGACATCAGCATACAGGGTTAATCAAGATGAAAATTCTAAACATAAACTGCTATTTTCAAAAAACTGATGAAAATTATTAGTATAATCATCTCAGCCATCCTGTATATATACTTGCATGTTCCCCCCCCCGCTTCCTTTTCTCCTATCTTTTCTCCTTTCCCTCATCTTCTTTGTTTAATCCTTAAGTTCAGTTTCTTTCCATTTTACTATATCTATTATACTTTTCAGGTTTTATTTATTCTTTCAGGTTACTACAGTAAAGAGATACGATATTTACACATGTGGATCTGATTTAGTTCACTTATGAGTATAGTGTCTAGTTGCATCCACTTACTTATAAAGACTTCAAGATTGTCATTCTTTATAGCTGAGTAATACTCCATTGTATAAAAATACTACACCTTTTTCATCCAGTCCTCAAGTGATGGGCATTTTGATTGCTTCCAAGATTTGGTTATGACAAATTGTGAGACTATAAACTTGGGTGCACATATATCACTATGGTATGTTTTCAGTTCCTTTGGGAAAATACTCAGAAGGGGAATAGCTGGATTGAATGTGGTTTCCAGTTCTAGTGTTTTGAGGAGTCTCCATACTGATTTCCATAGTGGTTGTACCATTCTACATTCACACCAGCTATGAAGAAGGGTTCCATTTTCCCCATAGCCTCTCAAGCATTTGTTATTAGTTGATTGCTTTATGATAGCCATTATTTCTGTTTGTTTGTTTTTGCAGAACTGGAGATTGAACTCAGGCCCTTGCACTTGCCAGCCAAGCGCTTATTCTACTGAGCCATCTCCCTGACCCCTAGCCATTATTTCTGGAGTGAGATGATATTGCAATGTTATTTTAATTTGCATTTCCTGAATGGCCAGTGCTGTAGAATGGCTTTTCATGTATTTATTTTCCTTGCACTTCATCCTCTCAGAAGTATGTATTCATCTCAGATGCCCATTTTTGGATTGGGCCTTTAAATTTTGAGGGCTATATTTTTTTTTAGTTCATTATATAATTTAGATAGAAGTACTTTGTCTCAGTGATTGTTGGTTATAACTTTTTTCCCAATGTGTGGATTGTCTTTTCACTCTGTTGGTGACTTCTTTTGACATGGAGAATTTCTCAATTAGATGAGATCCCAGTTTTTTATTATTTGAAGTATTTGCCATGCAGTTTGCTTTTTGTTCATGAACTACCTACTTCTATGTCTTCAAGATTTCCACCTACTTTCTCTTCCAGGAGATTTAGTGTTTCTATTTTAATGTTTAGATCATTAAAGCATTTTGACTTCAGTGCATGGCAATAGATCCAGGTCTAATTTTAGTTTTTGGCATGTGGAGAGTCAATTTTTCCAGCACCATTTGTTAAAGAGGCTATCTTTCTTCAGTGAACATGTTTGACATCTTTGTCAAAGATAAGATGGCTAAGTGTGTCTATAGTTGTATTTGCATCTTCTATTCTGTTCCAATGATCCTCAGGTCTGGCGGGGTTTTGTTGTTGTTGTTGTTGTTTTTTCAGTGTCATGCCAATTTTATCACAGTAGCGTTGTAGTATAATTTCAAGTCAGGGATTGTAATGCTTCCTGCCTTGCCTTTGTTGACCAAGACTGCCTTCACTATTCTAGGCCTTTTCTGGTTCTAAATAAATTTTAAGAATGTTTTCTCTACATCTGTGAGGTACATTAATGGTATTTTGATAGAGATTGCATTAAATCTGCATAACAATTTTGGGAATATGGCCATTTTCACAATTTTGTTTCTTCCTATCCATGAGCAAGGAATATCTTCACTTTCTGAAATATTTTTCAATCTCTTTTTTTAGAGGGTTGTAATTTTCATTGCATAGATGTTTTACTTCCTTTGTTAGATTAATTCCTAAGTGTTTCATTTTCTGGATATCATTGTTAATGGTATTGTTTCTCTAATTTCTCTCTCAGTGAGTTTGTTATCTGTGTAGAAGAATGCTACTGACTTTTGAGTGTTGACTTTGTATCTTGCTATGCTACTAAATTTGTTTATTAATTCTAGAAGCTTCTTGGTGGAGCTTTTTGGGTCTTCCAAGTAGAGTATCATGTCATCTGCAAATAATGATAGTTTAACTTCTTCTTTACCTATTAGTATTCCTTTTATTTCTCTTTCTTGTCTAATAGCACTAGCTAATGATTCCAGAGATATATTGAATAAGAGTGGTGATAGAGGACATCCTTATCTTGTACCTAATTTGGGAGTAAAAGCTTTCAGTTTTTCTCCATTTAGAATTATGTTGGCTATTGGTTTGTCATAAATGGCTTTTATCAGATATAGGCCATCTATTCAAATTTTCTGTAGGGCTTTGATGATGAATGAGCGTTGTACTTTATCAAAAGGATTTTCTGCATCTGTTGAGATGATCATGTGGTTTTTGGCTTTGCCTCTATTGATATAATGTATTATGTTTGCACATTTGCATATGTTGAACCATCCTTGCATAGCTGGGATGAATCCTACCTGGTTGTGGTGTATATTCTCCTTGATGCTTTACTATATTCTATTTGCTATTATTTTACTGAAGATTTTTGCATCTATCTTTATGAGGGAGATTGGCCTATATTTCTCTTTTTTGACAACCAGAGTTTCTTAAAGAGGTTTTAAGATTTTGTAGTACCAAGCTGGCCCATGAGTCAGATGTATCTGAACTCTATTGGTTGCTAAGGAGAGAGAGGAAGTTATCTGGATAGTTTTCCATGGAATCATCACCAGCAAGGTATCACCCATCTGTTGGAAAGAAGAACTGTTAATCACCATGTAAGAATTTTTGATACATGAGAAAAAATAGTAAATTTTTCTCAGGAACTGATAAAGAATCTTGCTAGATTTAGAAGTGAAAAGTTCAGTGGAACAAGTATCAAGTTTTGTTTTCATATTGCATTAGGGATGGGAATAATTCACATGAAATAATGTACATATGAAATAACTTACATGGACATTAAGCATGTACACATACACCCCATAAGCACGCACACTACATAGTATATATTGTTTGAAATGTCTCTGTTTTTACTTCCTTCTCCTACTTTACATTCTGATGCAGTCACTAACAGCAATGTGTCATCTGTGTATGACTTCCTGGACATTTCTAATCCTGGTAGCTATTATGTTACTGGGAAAACTGCAGCCAGGTTTGACGAGACTGTCAAGAAATTTTGTACAGTATATTAAAATTCTTTCAAAAATAAACATAAAAATGAACATTTCCATGGCAACATTAAGCTCTGAAAAGATGGTGCATTTGGCTTACCCTTGGGATAAAATTCCAGCCTGTTACAATGTATAAGCATCTAGAACCCAAAATGCCTGGACTTTCTTCTGGAGCTTATTCAGTGTAAGTGGTAACAATTCACAATGACTCAGAGGTTTGTTGTTTAGGTCCACTTCTTTGGCCTTAATCTTTCAAGATCTTGAAAACTCAGTGCTTCAAACATCATTTTCTGTGCTGAAATTAGATAAATATGGGCAGTTCCAAACATTAGTACAGAAAGTTCTCCAGTCCTCTCCATGAAGATACCTGCTATTATGAAAAGCATAATTGTTTAACACATAAGTTTTTTAAATTTATTTATGTACTTATCTATTTATTTATTTTTGGTGGAACTGGGGATTAAATTCAGGCCTTTGTGATTGCCAGGTAAGTGCTTATTCTACTGAGCCATCTCCCCAACACGTAAGTTTTTAAAACCAGGTAAGTCCTGTAGTTCAAATGTATGAACCCTAAGTGTTTATTTAGTGTCGAAAGAAAATGTTCTAGTGTAGTCAAAGAACATATACTGCAACATAGTTCAGGTATCGTTCATATTAAGAAATTTTGTTTCATGCTGAAAAAATCCTCCCAAAATTCTATCTTTTCTGGATTCAACTTGTGAACCATTTCCTAATTGCTAGCAGTTTTAAACAGTCTGTCCAACTCAATAAGAAATTTTTCAAAAGTGTTGATAGAAGAGCTATCAGAAGATATAACTTCTTATTATCTAAAAATGGACATTTGGGGGATATGTTTATGCCAATAGAAAAAAAGCAAGAATATTGTGAGAAAACCTAGTTGTAGAGACAGCAAACATCCATAACACATGGCACCGTTCCTTTCTCTTGGCAGATATTGCTGCCCAGCAAGAATTGTCCTGAACTGGGCTTCAAAATCTACCCCAAGTTTGGGGTGGTGGCATACTCCAATAATCTTAGTGCTTCAGGAGGCTAAGGCAAAATGATTGCAAGTTCAAGGCCATCTTAGGCAACTCAGAAAGGCTGTCCTTCAAAATTAATTTTAAAAAAATAGTGAAGGAGGCTGAAGACAAGCTAAGCATATAACTCAGTATTCCCTGTGTTCTTCTTTCAGTACCACCCCACAATACAAATACACACACACACACACACAGGTTATGTACAGACAACCACTTTCAACCAGTGCTCATGAACAATCATCTCCAAAGTGAGAAGTTGAGGCAATTCTTTATGTGGTAGGAAGAAAATACTAGATTGTCTTTTTCTATTTTTAATTTCTATTTTTGCAAATATTTTCTGGTACATGTAATAAATCACCATATAGTAATTTATAGATGAATACACATATGTGGAAGATAAAGTAAATAAACCATGTTTTACTAATAGATATGAGAAATAATAGAGGTTGGAGTCCATTATTTTAAGAAGCCAAAACCAATAAATTAAAATTGTTCTAGCAGACAAAGTATAATTGTCATCATCACTCTAGAATATGTCTAATACATAGAAGTCTTTCACTTAAAATTTTTATTTATTACTTTATTTATTTATATTTGGTCCATGTGTTGACAAGTTGAATCCAGAATCTCTACATAGCATTTCAGAAGGATTCTATACGATATATTTAATATATCATTTTTAAAGATTCCGGAGCTTTTTGATCAATATATATCAAAATATATACATATTTTCACTCTTCAACAATTTTTAAAGTGCAAATTTAGTATTTCTAATTTCAAAGAATAGGAATTACTATGGCAATAGTCAATTCTTTCCCCTGTGCTCACAGCCAACATGATAATGACTACATTAAAATTCTGTTTTTTTCTCCCCGTCTTTTGATGATTAAGGCTCTGAACGGGCATCTTGGAATACATTGTTCTTCTGATGATTGCATCATCAAGGGCATGGAACATCAATGAGAAAGGTTTTCAGCAACAGGATATTATTTACAAAGTGTCATTTCTTCATATGTGGATTGTGATAGCCATTAATATTATTCATCAAATATTTCTAGCTGTCTACCTTTGAGACCCAAGCATACTTCCCGTTCCCTACATGGGTGGGGCTACATGGCTGGGTCTGGTGATGAATTGTGAGCAATGTCACTTTTATTGTGGACCATTTCATGATCAGTGCAAGATGTTCCAGGATTCTCCCCTTTTACTCTCTAAGATGGTGACCAGGTTCCCCATCAACCTGCATAAAAATCCCTGTGGCAACCAGCATGCGTATGTAGCCTGAGTAAAAAATAAGCCAATGCTGCTCAAAGACTCTGAGGTTGGGAGTTGATTATTACCAAGATATGATCTGGTCTGCCTAAAATTCATACCTGGATGGAGAACCTGAAGTTGTCATTTATAATCAACTTCTTTTTATACAATGTTTTGGTCAGTAAATTACTATATTTTCAAGAGATCTCGCAACCTTATTATTAAAAAAAGGCCACAGGAAGTTCTCATCAGTAAATTCCCTGAAGACACAAGTGGACCACATCCATGTAATTTTGAAAGAGGACTTTCATCCTTCAAAATCTCCAAGGGAGTTTTGGGTATCAGGTGCCAGATTGATCTCAGAAAGCAAAGAACAGGAAACTATCTTGGCTCACTCTGACTTGAACTTGTTTAACTCTGAGACCTCATCAGGTAAGAGCTGGTAAGTTTCACGAAGCCAGAGCAAGCTATTCTCTCAAATTTTCTTTAATATGATTTAAAGCAAAAGAGAACTAACCACATGTAATCAATTTCAACATGACATCCATCTAAATTTCATGGGGCATTTATGTCCAAATATAACCTCATACCACTTTATTTTCCTATTAAGTGAATATATTTTTACCCCAGTAGACTCTGAAAGAAAACATCTGCATTAAGCTATTGCTAAAGGTTTACTATGAACTGAACTGTGTTATCCTCAAAATTTATGTCTGAGGCCTAACTCAGCACTTCAGAAAGTAACCAAATATGCAAAAAGGGTTTTTTAAGAGATTAAATGAAATCATTAATGTGAGACCTAATTCTCACATTGCTGATGTCTTTATAGGAAAATAAAATAGAGGCACAAACAAACAGAGAGGAATAATGTTACAGACACAGGGGGAGATGACTATGGGAGAGTTTTTGTTTCTTTGTTTGTTTTTGGTGCCAATGACTGAACCCAGGGCTTTCAGCTTGCTAGGCAAGCATTCTACCACTAAGCCAAATCCCCAGCCCCAGGAAATGACTGTGTACAAGCCAAAGACACACCATGGAATACATGCTGTTATGGTTTGTGTCTAGATGTTCTCCCAAAGCCTCATGTGGTCATGGCTTCTAGAGTTTGTGATTAATTCATGATCCAATGCTGGGATTATGTCTGTGAGTGCTGCTGGGATTACGGGTGTAAGTGCTACACCCACCCTGGGGCAGATTGCCTGAAAGCAATATAAGGGAGGGAAAGAGGCTTGCTCTCTGCCTCTGTTCCTCCTTTTTTGCTCTGCTGTTTTTCTGTTTTCCACCACCATGAACTTCTGCCCTCTGCCATGTGCCACTCTGCCTTGCAACCAGCTAATTATGGACTGAAACCTTCACAAACTATAAGCCTAATAAATCTTTTCTTCCTTAATTCAAGGTGTCAGGTATTTTGTCCCAGCAGTGAGAGAAAAGTAACAAAGACAGATGCTTTCTTCCAGAATGGCCCAGAAAGTGAGACAATGTGTATTTCTATTGTGTAAGCCTCTCCAACTGTGGTACTCCATTGCATTAACCCTAGCTAACTGACATACACCTGCATCAGGCATCGCTAGTAGCACAATGCAGTGTGATATGAACTAAACTCAGAACCTCCAAGTCACAACTCTGCTGCTAACCAGCTGTGTGACTGCAGACATTGCTTAACGTCTGTCTCCTTCCATTTCCTCCTCTATAAAACAGTTTTTGACAAATCAAGACTATGTTTATGGAGTGGGGCAGCCTGGGGCCCACAGGATCCTCACTCCAGCCAGCACCCAGCCAGGCGTGTGTGTGGAACTTCCTCCATCAGACAGGCCCATCTGCAGGTGTGGAATCCTGCAGAGAGGCTATAAGCAAGACCACCAGCTAATCCAGGAGCAGAACATCTTTCCAGAGTGGCACAGCGGGTTCACTTCCAAGGGCTGCAGCAGGAAGAAGTAGAGCACAGTAGCAAGACCCAAGCCACACCCATCTGGACAAGTTTGAACTTTGTAGATCCAGACCTGGTGCTAAGGTAATAACTGTACCAAAGCTCTACACCAAAGGTCAGAAGACAATAGTAGAGAAGAAATTGGAAATCACACACCTGAAATCTCCAAAATAACAGCATCTGAAGTAAAGAAACAACTGCAAAAAGGTACAGAGGAAATCAGAAATAATTTGTGAAATAAAAAAAGAAATGATAAGGGCCAGCCAAATAGCTCAGCGGATTAAAGTGCCTGCTTAAGCAGACTCAGGGGCTGGGAGTTTGATCCCCTGGCCGGCCATGCTGGCCTTGCCCCCAGGGCATGCTGAGATGGCAATTAAGAATGGGCATGGTAGTGCACGCCTGTAATCCCAGCACTTGGGAGGCTGTAAACAGGAGGATTACTACAAGTCTGATCTACACAGTGAGACCCTGTACACCCTGTACACCTTGTCCTAAATACAAAAAAAAAAAAGAAATAATAGCTATAATGAAAGAATTACTAAGTTCTTCTAAAGAAGATGCTGATAAAAAATAGAGACTAGAAAAATGATGGAATCCTTGAATGAGCAATGTAAGAAAGAAATAGAATGCATGAGGCAGATTCAAAGAGATATACAGGAATTTAAAACCTAAATCACAAGCTGGCAGAACTGTTTGAAAGAAAGTGAAAATAGATTTTCAGACCTTGAAGACACCATTGCAGTTAGTGAAAAGTAAGAAAAGATCTCTTAAAAACAACTAAGATGCAGGAAATAATAATTCAATACCTGCAAGACGATGCAAAGATGAGCAATGTGAGACTAATAGGCATCAATGAGAAGGAAGGAATCAATACAAATGATATAAAAAGAATATGGGCAGAAGTAATAGCAGAAAACTTCCCAAATATGGGGAAACAATCTGACATTCAGGTAACTGAAGCATACAGAACACCAAATAACTTCAACCCAATTAAAACCACACCCAGACTTATAATAATCAAGATCCCAGAAATTCAGCACAGGAACCGTATGCTAAAAACTGCTAGAGAAAAGAATCAGATCACATTTAAAGGAAAACCCATCAGAATAACGGCAGATTTCTCTTCACAAACCATCAAGTCAAGAAGAGCATGGAGCAAAGTACTACAAATCTTGCAAGAAAACAAATTCCAACCCAGACTGATATACCCTGCAAAACTCTCTTTCAAGTTTAATGGAAGAATGAAATACTTCCATGACAAAGAACAATTAAAGAATTTCATGATGATAAAGCCAATCCTACACAGACCACTGAAAGATATTCTAGAGAGGGATCAAAATGATCACAATTCCATGAATGAGAATGGAAAGAACCACCAAATAGGGCAAACAATTAAACACAGGAGAAAAAGTGATATACAAGAACAGGTAAATAGCATGTCAAACTTGTCAGTACATCTCTATTATAACCATCAATCTAAGTAGACTCAATTCACCAATTAAAAGAAATATACTGGCAGAGTGGATTAGCAAAATCCAGCAATATGCTGTACAGGACTACATCTATCAATTGACTGGTTTATCTTCAAAGTTTTGCCCATCTGGTAATTTCAATAGTTCTATGATTTGTGCCTCATGAACACAATTGTTTTCATGATTCATAAGTAATGCTTTGTCTTGGTTTTATGGCTTATTCACTTAGAAATAAATTTTCTGCAAGATTAGAATTCAGTGTAGATGCTGCTAAAAGTCCTTACCAATTTGAATGTGGGGAAATTAGAAAAATCATGTACTAAAAAAAGAAAAGGTATTCTATACATCTTAGTTTTGGAATACGTCTATAAAATAAACATATGCACATCTTCTTAAATTCTATAATTATTTTAAAGAAAAATTCATTTAAATCACATTCCCATTTTTAAATGATAAATTCTCTTCTAATTCTAAAGAAGTATATAAGAAAACTAAGAAATCTTATTGATAAATAGCACTTTTTGTGTTATGTTCTAGATATTTCTTTAAAATACGTATTTAGGGGGCCTGCCCCTTAGCTCAGCTCTTTAAGTGGCTGCTTCAACAAAGCAATCAGCCTCAGGTTGTGGTTCACTCCCCACAACTCAAGCCAGCCAAACCTTCCCTGAAGGCATTTGGAGCAAAAATAAATAAATAAATAAATAAATAAATAAATAAATATTTAACTGATATATCTTCACTTGGCCTCTGATCTGCTTCTTGATTTTGATTTTTTTTTCTCTTCTATGTATTAATGTTTAGGTTTGGATTTTGGTTATGTAGCTTTTACTGTTTTCAGTGTGAAAATACGTGCTCTTATATTTACCATTCTTTTGTTTTCAACACTGCTGTGATCTGAAATTTCACGCTTCTTGTTATTTGTTAAATCCTAAAATCCTATGACAATGTTTCAGACACTGTTCTTGATCCTTCATTTTCTTTTTTTTTTTTTTTGGAACTGGGGATTGAACTCAGGCCCTTGCGCTTGCCAGGGAAGCACATTTTCCACCGAGCCATCTCCCAGGCCCCTTCATTTTCTTTTTTAATTCAATGAGACTTTTTGATATGTGAATATGTGACATGCACGACAATCTTTATTGCTCTCTATGTCATTAATTGTATGAAAGTTATAAACATAATACATTTTTTATTTTATATAAAACAAAAGACTATGTTTATATTTGTTTTAACAATGTTGTTTTGAACTGTGTAAACATTATGGAATAGCTAATTGAGATAATATATTCACTATCTCATGTAGGTACTCCTGGGAAGATTAAAGCCCTTAAAGTTTACTCTCTGAACAACTATCAGAATATATCATTATTAACTATGGTCACCATGATGTAAAATAGGTATTTTTAACTTATTCCATCTAACAGAAATGTACCTTTTGACCAATATCTCTCTAGCCCCCACCTCCAGCCACCATTCTACTCTGTTTCTCTGAGTTTGAATTTTCTAGACTCCATATATAAGGTGAATCATACAGAATTTGTCTTTCACTTAAGATCATGTCTTCCAATTCATCCATGTTGTCACCAGTGACAGAATTTCCTTCTTTTTCAAGACTGACTAGTGCCTTATTGTGTATACATATAATTTCTTCACAATACTCATCTACTGATGAGCACAGAGATTGATTCTATGTCTTGATTTGTGACTAATGACGTAGTGAATTAAACAGACAACTCTTCAACATCCTGACTTCAATTCCTTTGGATACATACCCAGTAAATACTGGGATTGCTGGATACGTGGTAGTTCCAGTTTTAAATTCTTTGATGGCCCTCTGTGCTGTTTTCCATAGCAGCTATCTTAACTCACATTCCTACCAACAGTTTGCAGAAGTTCCTTTTCTCTGCATCCTCACCAACACTTGTTACCTTTCTTTTTTTTTTTTAAAGATTTATTTTTTTTTTTTTTATTTTTTTTTATTTATTTATTTATTTATGAGAGAGAGAGAGAGAGAGAGAGAGAGAGAGAGAGAGAGAGAGGTGTGTGTGTGTGGCCAGCTCAGCCCACCAGGGGGCGCGGCTGGCTGGCATGTGGTGCTGGGGGATCGAACCGCGGTCCCTGATGCTTTGCCAAGCTTGTTCCAAGTAGGTGCTTTAGACCACTGAGCCATCTCTCCAGCCCCCACTTGTTACCTTTCTGATAACAGCCATTCTAATAGGTTTGAAGCAATGTCTACTTATGGGCTTGATTTTCATTTCCCTGATGAAGGACATTGAGCATTTTATACCTGCTGGCCATTCGTATGCCTTCTTTTGAGCAACTTCTATTTAAGTTCTTTGCTCATTTTTTAATTGTTATTTATTTTCTTATTGAATTCCTTAGATACTTTGAATTTTAATCCCTTACCAGATGTACAGTTTGAAAATCCTTTTCTACCCCATTGTACAGTTTCCCTTCTTTGCTCCTAATTGTGTCCTTGGCTGGGTGGAAGCTTTTTAATCTGATGTCATCACATTTTGTCTATTTTTACTTTGGTTGCCTGTGCTTTGGGGTATGTTCAAAGAATTATTGTTCTGATCCATGCTCTGAAACTTTCCTCCCTCTATAATCTTTTAGTAGTTTTACAGTTTTAGATCTTACATTTAAGGTCTTTAATCCATTTTGACTTGATTTTTGTATATAGTGTATCTTAGTCCATGAGTAATTTATGAAGGGAAGAAGTTTACTTTGGCTCACAATGCTGGCATTGGGAACCCTAAGACATGCTGCCACCATCTGCTCACCTTCTGCTGATGGCTTATTCTGTGTCATAACATGGTAGATGAGCAGAAGAGCAAGCCAGTATTGGAGGAAAGCTTACTTTTTATAACAGAGCCACTCCTAAAAGAACTGACCTTCTCTACTCCCAGAGTAGTTAATCCACTCACAAGGGTGAAACCTTCCAAAGGCCTCACTTTGCAATCAAGCTTTCAGCACAGGATTCTGGAGACAAATACTCAACCAATTGCATGGTGTGCACTAAGGGTCCAACTTCTTTCTTCTGCATGTGACTATCCAGTTTCTTAACACCTTTAATTGAAGAAACTGTCTTTTTTCTATTGTATGTTCCAGGTACCTTTGTTGAAAATCAGTCAACCATAAGGTGTGGATTGTTAAATGTTCATAATTGTTGATTTACCTGACTCTAAAGCTTGTCAGTTTCTAAAGAGACATTTATCTGAAAATGATTGAACAACTGAGTGACAGTGTGTGAGGGATCCTCTGTTTGTGGATATTTATTATGAGTCAACACAGATTGTACTGCCTTACTGTTTTCTTAGTCAAATTATTTTTGACACTGTATGGTGTTTAACTTTTTAATTTCCTTTTCTAGTTATTCTTATTTCCCTTTACAGAATTAGAAACTCTGGTTGATACAACATAGTCAAAGCCAAATTGAAAGCAAATTTTATCTTTCACCCCACCCCCAAGCCTTCCCATCTTCTGATTCAATTTGTAGTGCCCACATCACCTGACGTTTGTTGTCTCTTATTCTACTGCCTGAGGAATCTTTATACCTCAGGACCTGGCTTATGTATTTATCAACTTGCCAAGCAACCAACTTGATAAAATCATGTTTACTAATAAGATAAGCTCTGGGGGCCAGCAAGATAGCTCTGCCCACTAAAACTCCTGCTTAGGCAAGCTTAGACAAGTGCAGGGATCGCAGTTCAATCCCTAGCACCACATGCTGTGCCAGCCCCGACCCCAGGGCAGGCTGAGCTGGCCACAGAGTCCAGGTGTAGTGGTGCAGGCCTGTAATCCCAGCACTGGTGAGGCTGAAAGCAGGAGGATTCCCATGAGTCTGAGCTGCATAGTGAGACCCTACAACAATAAAATACATTAAAATAATAATAATAATAAAGCTCAGTCTTCCATGGTGGCGCCTGTTCTGATCTGCAGTGACACTAAAGAGAAATCAAAATGTTCAGGTCTTGGAATAAACAGGAAAGGAGAAGAGTATTCTGCCAAAGAAAAAGTTGAGTTAGGTTCTGCAAACCACTCTCTACACAACGTGTGGTTGTGGCCACAGGCCCCGATTCAGGAGATGAGCATCTAACCCTGAAGTGGGAGCCAGAGCAGATGTGAAGCTCCACCCTCAGCCCTGGTGGCAGCAAATAGCATAACCACAGTGATTCGGACCAAAGAACAGAAAAATACTGTTTCTTACTTTCTTCTCTCAGGGTTGGTAACTGTATGATGGATGTCCATTTCCCCAAAGAAGTTTTAGGGATTTACACGACTGGTCTTGAGTTTCAAACACTCCAAAGGTATAAAGAGAAGGTTATGAGAGTTGAGTGTGTTTTGAAAGTGAAAACTGTGAACTACTTGGGAGTGTCTGATTCTGAGCCAGGTGTGGCAGTACACGTACATAATCCCAGCACTGTGGGAGACTGGGCCAGGAGGATCAAAAGGTTAGCCCAGCCTGGGCAACGTATCAACTTGGTGAAACTCGGTCTCAAGCTAAAAAACAAAAAGGGCAGGGGATGTAGCTGAGGGAGAAGGTGCTGGGTTCAATCAACAGTGTTGCCTAAATAAATAAATATAAATAAATCTGGTTTATGATGTGCTGATAGTTCTGCCTTGTTTTTAATTACATGGAAAACATGACATTTTCAGGGAAAAGGGCCGAGGTAGGAGGGAAATTCGGGGAAGAAGGATCAAAACAATCTTGGAACTCCCCTAATGTTCAAGCAACTCGAAACACACGACCATGGAGACCGAGGCTGAGGAATCAAGGTCTTCCTGCACATCCTGTTTCCTTGTTATCACGAGAGCACTTCCTGTCAGCTCAACTGTCACTCAGGGTGGAGCTGAAGGGACATTTCTACTCAGGGGAAAATCTAACTTAGCCAGGAAACACGGGTCTTCAAATCTTTAGTGCAGCCAAGCAACAGAAGTATGCTGACGTTACATTCAAACTATTTATTACAATCCAGGCTATATAATCATGTTCACTTTGTGTTAAATTGAATATCATTAATCACCTAGCTATAAGTCTGAGATAGATAAGATAAATACAAACTTATTCCTTGAGGTTTTCTGTTTGCTTTTAAAAAGACTTTCAAGGAATAGACTGCTCTAGACCAAACCAATCCCAACACCTTAAAGGACTCCTGTGGTTTCAAATCCTTGCCCAGGTACATTGGCTTTTGTCTTCTTTCTCTCCTACTGTCTTCTTCCCCTGCTGGACAATGCAGAATTATCTGCAGAACAACACAGGATACATTCTATATTATTTTATAATGAATCACCCAAAGAATCATATACAATGAGTGCAGGAAATCTGTCCACACACTAAAGACCAAAGAACCCAGGTGAGGGCCTGGATCTCACAGCAATGTCCTACATGAGTCCAGCTGAAGACCTAGAGCTCAGAACAATGTATCCCACAAGTTCAGCTGGAGGCCAAGAGCCCATGACAATGTCTCATACAAGCATGTCTCATGGATCTCTGATAGGAAGGCCCAAAGGTCAGTGGTGGAAGCTAGAAAGGCTCTGAGGGTTGAAGAATCTGTGCTAGTAGGCTGAGGCATCTGAACTGGAGCCAGGAAGCAATGCTCAAGGTAAGAACCAGAGCTCCCCATAAAAGTACCACAGGCATCCTCAGCAGCAATGAGTTTCTGAGCTCTTCCAATGATAAAGAAAGCTGAGTTCCCATCAGGAAAGCCAACATGACAAACTTCTCCAGGAAGCTGAGCAGTGTACCATCTTCCCCTCTGGAGTCAGGAAATGATGCTTAAAGTGAGGATCAGAGCACCCCCAAAATGAACCATGATCATTCTCAGCGACAAGGTCCTTAGCTCCTCCTCTGATGAGAACAGCTAACTTCATCAGGAAAATCAGCATGATAAGGTCCTCACAGAATAACCCAAGAGAACTGGCTGCTTCCAACAGCCTCTCCAACAACTTCCAAACAGCTTGCCTAATAGCCTCACTCCTTCTCCAGTTCTGCCTCTTATGCCCCTGGCAGCAATCCTCAGGTGGCCTCCCACACCCAGCAGCACACTAGGTCAGTTCAGCTGGGTGTAACAAGTTGACCACCACTTGGCAACCGCCACACCATGCATGCACACTTCATCTTGACTCACCATTTGGAGGAGGACTGTTGTCCCTGCATCTGAGAACAATATGAGAAGAATAAACCTCTGTGGCAGGAATGTCCCCAGGTTCAGGATTTACTCAATTCTACAACATCACCTACTGAGTCCCACCTCATAGCACCTAGGCTTTAAAAGTGAAGCACTCAGAAAAAAGGAAGCACAGAGTGTGAGATTCTACAGGTATCGCAGATCCCAGAGACAGCCGAGCTCAGCCACCCCCGCAGGCCACTGATGCACACTCAGGATGAAGACAGTTCTTACAGAATATCAAAACTATTTTGCTGTTTTAACACATGGAGCCTTTATGAAAAGTGTGCATAAAATTTTTCTATGTAAGTGGCCATTCTCACATAGGAGACAGGGTTAGATTTGGTAACCAGGAAAGGGCAGATTAACAGTGAATGAGTGAATACATGTGTGGGTCAGTGTATAGAACTCCTTTGGAGGGCTGCCTGGTGGTGACATCTGACACTTCAGTCATGGAAAAAAAGGACTGTGACACTCAGTCCACTCCTGGCATGCAGAGTAACCTCGAGACTGTGCAAGGCAGTCACGCCACAGTGACCTAACAGAAGTCAGCACCGTCCCGCCCCACCCCCAGCGTGGCTCTAGGGGCCACTAGCAGAGGGTACTTTCATTTATGTTGGGGAACGGCTGAAATATGGCAGGAAATGATGGTGTGACTGAATTTCCTGCAAGACACATGAACAAAGTAATAAAACGCGAGATGCCTTTACGAACAGAACTAATAAATATTGCATGAATAACCTGACATGACCTTTTGTGCTTTTCAGCTAGTTTGCTTACAGTAACAGCAGCAAAGGTGGCCAACACCACTTACTATAAATTGGAATGTTTTCCTATTAATGTGAATTAATGCACGGAAATCAATGCATACTTTATGTTCAGAGGCACTCAGAAACACTACACAAAGACACACACAGAGCGAGGACAGATCACCCTTGTTCTCTCATTTACTTACAAAAATTTACATTACGGGGATAATTCACAAGTACATATAGCCTGGGGTGGAAGCAACTAAGGATCCCCAAAGAAGATGGAGAACTCACCAACATTTGCCTTAATTAATGATCATACTTTTTCTTTTCCCTTTTTTTTTTTTTTTTTTTTTTTTTGGTACTGGAAATTGAATTCAGTACCTGGCACTTGCCAGACTACTTTTTCCTTAACTGACAATTTTATGATACTAAATGATCTTCTTCTTACTATTAAAATTCACAGACCCTGTCAAGTGTGAGTGTGGTTTGTGTGTGTGTGTGTGTGTGTGTTTGAACTGTTTTAATTCCAACTTAGCTCTCACAGCTACTAATATTCTATCCTCAATTCTCAAAACTTTTTCTTTATATCCCTTGGGTCACATGAATGTTATAAAAGAAAGCCGCTTCTTTTAAGTTTACTTTACTACCAGAAGCCGTTCCTGTCCTTTATCTGAACCTGTATCTTAATGTAGTCTCAGGGCTCCTGCAGGAGGAGCTGTTGGGCTGGCAGAGAAGCCAGAAAAGCATTCTAGGAATGCAGGGCTTTCTGGGGAACCCCATCAGAATGGCTTAAGCAGCGATTTCAAAGCGCACACCTCAGGCCCTCTCCATTCCTACTCCAAGCCCTGCGTTTCTTTCCCTGTGGGCGTGTGAAAGCTGTGGCCGGGTTTGAGGCCACCTTCACCCAGTGCGTCCAGACAGAGGGTGCAAGATGTGGGCTAGCCATGCACCATTGTCGCCCCTGGCTTCAACTGACTGCACTCTTCTCTTGCCTCTACCCTTGCCTTCCTTCTGAAGTGATCTTGCTAAGTGGTGGACATCTCTAGAAGAAGACTTGAATCCTTTTCACGATGTGTAAGTTCTGGATGCATAAACAATAAAGCTGAGGACAAAGATTTCAACAGGGAAATGTTATCCTTCGTAAGATGAGTCTCTCCTCACCCACCAGCCTGCCCCTGGGTGGGTTGGGCCCTCTCCTCCCAGGCATCAGTTACACTCAGATTATGTTAATCTGCCTCAATTGAGGGCACACATTTCCTCTTATTGCAAAATCAGATTTCTCATCTCTTTAGTCAATTTCAGTTATTAAGGAAGTGAGTAACAAGACAGAAAGTAGTCACAGGCAAAGAAGATTCTTCCCCACAGAGCAAAAACTATCCCACCCACCTAGGATTATTTCTGCTCAGGATATTTCAAAGGAAAATGTGGCATATTAAATGCATTGTCTTGTTGATAGCCTTCCATGAGTCACAGAGAGGGCCAAATTAGTAAGGATGTTCAGGACAGAGTGCGCAGAAATCACAAGACACGTGGAGCTATCAGAGATCAATTGTCCAGCTAGAAGGGCAACAGAAAATTCCAAACATTCACAGAAAAAGGCTGGATGAAAGCACGCTGCCTGTGGTTAGCCTGGGCTCAGACTTCCGGGCTGTGCTTCAGCTCCCAGGGCCTTGCATTTCAGTAGCTGCAAGCTGGTGACTCAGATTAAATTCTTCCATTAAATGAAGTTGTTTATGGAACAAACTTACTATTTCTTTTTCCTTCACAGATGAGTGTTTTAGTTCACTCAGACTAGATTTAAAGGAGCATCTATAAGAGATAGAAGTGAAAGAGGAGATTTGATAAAAGTAAACAAAAAAATAAGGAACAGGAAAGAGGAGGGGGAGGGGGAGAGGAGGGGAAAGAAAAAGCAGAGGGAGAGGAAGCAGAGAAGGAGAGGGAGAGGGAGAGGGGGAAGGAGAGGCAGAGGGAGAGGAAGAGGGGGAAGGAGAGGCAGAGGGAGAGGGAGAGGCAGAGGGGGAAGGAGAGGTAGAGGGAAAGGGAGAGGGACAGAAATAAACCTTCCAGAAAAAGGAAATGAGATTTTGGAAATATGCTGTATGTGATACAAAATCCAAGATTTTTTAAATGAGGACCTTGTTGCCAGCAATATTAATGTGATCATTTTATTAGATTCCAAAAGGACTTAAGTCCTGAAGAACAGGGTGCCTTTCATCTCAGCCCCAAAGCATCCGCAGAAGGCGCGCCACACCTCGATTTCTACATCCTCACAGCCATGCTCTAAACTTGCTGCCAACTCCTTGCACCTTCCTTTATTCCCCACAGGGGTGAACAGAAACCTTAAGAAAGGGGTTTGTGGGGAGGACAGTAAAATCTACCAGCTAGTTTCCATAAAACCTGATTGCTTCACAAATTCAGCAGCTTATGCTGCCAAAAGTTGAACAGTAAAAGAAAGGACTCATCAAAGAAAAGTAGTGGGGGGAACAGTAAGGTAACTCAGTGGTCTAAAGCGCCTGCTTAGGCAAGTTTACGCAGGCATGGGGGACCTCAGTTCAATCCCGAGCGCTGCATGCCGTGCCAGCCTTGCCCTCAGGGTGCACTGAGATGGCCAAAAAAAAGAAAGAAAAAGAGTAGTAAAATACAGCAAGTGGGCCAGGGAGATGGCTCAGTAGAATAAGTGCTTCCCTGGCAAGCGCAAGGGCCTGGGTTCAATCCCCAGTTCCACCAAACAAATAAAAAATAAAATGCAGCAAGAACTGGAGCAGGAAAAAAAAACCCTGGAAGTTGAGGGGATCTGATACCCTCAGTTCTCTCAGAGAATAAAATCTATGGAACCCTACACATCTCCTTGCCAAGCTTTAACCAATACTCAGAAGGAAAACAGGGGACACTACACAGAGGGTGCTCTGCCCCAAGGCCAGCTCATGGAACTGATAGCAACTGGAGACTTTGCAAGCAGCTTGGAGTTGGAAGTCACATCAATCTAGATTCCCATTCTTATGTCCAGTTTTCTGTTAGGTAGCTGGGCTTGCTTTAAGAGTAAACTTTCTCCCACTTCCTGACTTCAGGAAGCTTCCTTAACCCAAGAATCTCCTCTGTAGGAGATTCCTACAGAGTTCCTCACATAGTATATTCACTAAGGGATGCACATATGAAATATATATTATATATATATGAAATATTTCATATCTGGATGTGAAAAAGCCAAGGTCATGTTGAGAATATCATGCTATACTGTAGTAAGGTAAAATCTGATTGTTAAATACTCGTTGGGTCTTTAGTCAAAGAATTCCTACTAGTATTAATTTTCTGCTAACTCTTCTTTTATTGAATCTTTCACTCAAATACTTCATTCTGTCTTCCTTTTTTTCATATTGGTAAAATATAATATAACACAAAATTTACCATTTTTATGGTACTAAGGATTAAATCCAGGGTCTTCACACTAAACCAAACACCCCTAGCCTTTTTTATTTTATTTTAAGAGTCTGACTGGCTTTTCCAGACTGGGATGGAACTTGTGATCCTCCCGCCTCAGCCTCCCCAAATGCTGAGATGATAGGTATGCACCACCGTGCTTGGTTACAATGTTGCAGTGGTAGTCAATTGTATCCACTTGAGTAAGAAATGCCTGGAAGATTGGTTTAGCAGAGTTGTGGGTGTGCATAGCATCAATCAATAAGCTTGTATCCACGATAGAACAAAAAGGGAAAGAAGGAAGTCTTGCTTCTGCTTCATCAGAGGAGCACCAGTCCCCACCATCACCCTTGTCTCCAGCCTTCCGGCTCAGACTGTTGCCTTCCTGATACCGACTCACACAGGACTCTGTAGGGAGCTCTGTGCTCTTGATGTTTGACTGGATCCTCCAGCACTCCAGGACATAGAAAGCCCTTTCGCCTTTTTCCACACCTGACACCCAGCAGTCACTATAATCCTAGCTTATAAATCCCTCATATATCATGTATCCATGGGGAGAACAGCAAGGTCTACCAGCTAGTTTTCATACAGTTTGACCCTTCACAGCAAGCCATAACTGATAGTTACTATTTTAACCATTTTAGTAAACTGCGTATTAAGCACATTCACAATGTGTTCAAACATCACCTCTTCCAACATGTTTTTCTCTTTCCAAACTCCATACCCACTATATCAGTTGGGGTCTTACTAGAAAAATAGATATAACACAAGATATACAAATGTGTAAGAAGATGAGCTTATGACGGTCAGCCACAGTTGGGGGAGGAAGCGTGCAGAGAGTTTCTGCACACTGGAAACTGAAGGTTTCAGTCCAAGGTCTGGAGCTCACTGCAGTGCTCCATGCAAGTCTGTATCTGGAGGCCAATGGGTCTGCAATGGGAGGCTGAAGAGTCTACACCAGAAGGCTGAAGGATCCAAGGCAGAGGCTAAAGAGTCTGCACTTGAAGCCAGGAAATGGCATCCAACCCGGAGGCCAGGACTAGGCGCCTCCAAGCAATGGAAGCCTGTCTGTCCTTCTTCATTTCCCTTTTATACCATCAAGGCACCCCCAAGCTGCCCTAGGGAGGCCCCTCTACACCTTAGGGTACAGAATTGCTGAGCTGATTTAATTAAGCTTCTAAACCCTTCAAGCTGACACAATCAACCACTACACCCATTGAACACTATCTTCCAGCCCTTCCTCCCCTGAGCCAGGCTCTGGAAAACAATATTCTACCTTTTCCTTTTCTAATGAAAAATTAGAAGGATTTTTTTTTTCTGGCTCAGGATACCTTCAGGGCTGGTCTGGCAAGGCTTGAGGATCCAGGGATTCAACCACAGCATCCTGAGCCTGACTGCTTTGTTTAAGCAGGTACTTAAACAGATGAGCTAATGGGCAAGCCCCCTCTAATTAAAAATTAAAATAAAATTTTATTTTAAAAAAGAATGAATACTATGTGTACCACTGTCTTCAAAGCAGGTACTCAGAGTATAAACCATAAACCAAAAAGATGCTTACCAGAAAGAAACATAATAACACAATATTTTTTACTCTATGAACTTGGCAAATCTGGGTGTCTCAATTAGCATCTGAGTGTTTAATCCTTTGTAACTGGCTTTATTTCACTTACCAGAATATCCTCGAGATGCCCCGATGACAGAGAATGTCTCAGAAGTTCCTGTGAAAGCTGAACAATATTCGATAATATGCATTGTTCACTTTTTAATCCATTTATTTATAATAGACATTTGGGTGGCTTCAACCAGTTGGATATTGTGAATAATAAAAATGTCACAATGAACACTGGTAGATTTATTATTTTTAGGTCACTTTTTTTGCCCTTTGTGTATATACACGTTCATGGCAAATTACAACAATACAGTCTACACTATAAAGTCTGAAAAGTGACCAGAGATGATGGAGTTGGGCTGTCTTGCGACATGACACAGAAGCAAAGCCACAAATAGCTGCACATTTTCAAGACCACGGCTTCTTCATAGTAAGACCTATTAAAGCTCCGTACCGACAGAACCACCACAGATGGGCACCACAGGTACCCACGGATCCAGACAGCCGATCTTACAGCCTGTACAATACAAACAAGGAGCATATCTGTGGTCCTAATGCAAGTTCCAACGCATTTCAAAAGACTTCAATCTTCAAGACTATACTCTAAAATAAAATTAAGACAGAAGTTAATAACACTATTTAAAACATCACCATCTCTTTAAAAATTAAAGAGACGCTCATGCTAGTAGACATTAGCATGATATTGATATCTTGTACTCTAATTCAAAGATAACAATACACAATATATTAACCATTGTTACCCTTCTATCATCTTGTTTTGAAATATTTTGTTTGTTTTTTAAAATAAAAGTATTAAAAATAGAGCCAGCCAGATAGCTCAGCGGACTGAAGTGCCTGCTTAGGCAGAGCGTAGCAGGAAGAGTTGATTGGTATTATTCCTACCTTAAATATTTCAGAGAATAAGTCAGAGAAGCTGTTTGCAGCTGGAGTTTTCTTTGTGGAGAGCTTTTTTTTTTAATGTATCTCAGTACAGGGTCTATAGTGTCTCATTACACAGATCAGACTCACAGTGATTCTCCTGTTTTCAGCCTCCCAAGAGCCGGGAGAGGAGGAACAAATGAAGAATCATACATCTCAGGCTAAAACTCTAAATAAGAGTTTCAGTGATGAAGACAGTGTGGTTTTAGAACAAGGGTGTACCACTAGACCAGTAGCACAGAGTATTGCAGAAGGGGAACCAAACAGAAACAATCACCAGGCTTTTTCATAATTCAGTGAAGAAAAGATAGCTTTTTTTTTTTTTTTTTGACAACTCATCAGAATTTTACTCAACAAAGTAATATGAATTTCACAGTATTTGTTGTAATACATGGTATTGTCTTACAACCAGCTATTCATATTACCAGATATATACACATAAAACTGGAAGAAGAAAAAACTGGAGCAATGTATAAGAAATTAAGAAAAGAAAAAGTACAAACAATTGAAAAAAA
>NW_004524600.1:1836433-1838271 GCF_000260255.1 Octodon degus
AAGACCAAGATATAGCAAGACCTATATAACAAGAAATGTAACTTTTGTATCTGATAAGGTCAGCCAAGTACTCTCAGGATTTATCCTATAGGAAAAGATAGCTTTAAATAAATGAAACTGCAGCCATTGAATATTCATATGAAAAGAGCCTTGTCTTTGTCTCATGTTATATTCTAAAATTATACTATGATATTTCGTAGCTCTAAACAATCAATTTTTAGAAAAAACATAGATGAATATCTTTGTGACATTAAGATAGAAAAAATATTTCTGCAACAAGACACAAAAAACAATCATGAAAGATTGGTAAATAGAACTTCATTAAAATGAAGTGAACATAGGGAGATGGCTCAGTGGAATAAGCGCTTCCCTGGCAAGTGTGAGGGCCTCAGTTCAATCCCTGGTTCCACTAAAACAAATAAAAATAAATAAATAAAACTGCTTTGTTTGAACTTAAAAAAAAAATGAAGTGAACCTAATAACAAGCCACACTTTCAAAGGATAAATATTTGCAATATCTACAGCTAACAAAGGGCTCAGATCTGGAATTTCTGAGGCTATTTACAAATCAATAGGTAAAAATAGTTAATTTTGTTTAAATGGTTAAAAGCATTTAGAAGACACTTTCTAGAAGAGGATAGGAAAACAACACCACCTGGGTGTGGTGGCACACACCTGTAATCCCTACCCTTGGAGGCTGAGGCAGAAGGATTGCTGTGAATTCAAGTCCAGCCTGGTCAACATCGTGAGTCCCTATCTCAAAGAACAAAATAAAATAACACTAAATATATGAAAATGTGTTCACACTCACTCACCACCATTGAAATCCAAGTTAAAACTATGTCAATACCATTACCTACCTAACAGAATAGCTAAAATTTAAAAAATTGACAACTTCTTGGTAAGAAAATGAAGCATTTAGAACTCTCTTACATGACTCCTGAAGGTATAAATTAGTACAACCATTTTGGGAAAAGTTCAAAAGAAATTTCTAAAGCTAAATCTACACATTGCTGGTCATGCAACAAAGCCACATGAAGGTGTAGAGCAAGACAAATGAGAATTCCTGTTCAGCAGGCCGTCCATGCTCACCTAAGAGTGCTCCCGAAGCTTCATTCGTGATCATCAAAATTCACAAACTGCAATGTCCCCTGAAAGTAAGTCTGCTAAGCAGCAGAATATTAATAGAAAGAATGAGGGGTTTATGTTGTAGTTACACAGAAACACTATTACTGATGACCACAGTATCATGGCTGACTCTCACAGCCATAATGTTGAACAAGAGTGTAGCAGAAAGTGGCCCTTCCCCCTCCCCCAGCCAGTATACGTCATTGTTCTAATTGCCCAGGTCACAGCTCCTGTTCCAGTTCTGGTTGTTCCTGTCTCTTAGAAACAGCTCGTCACTGTGAGGCATAGCTGGTCACTATGATGCACGTTGGGTAAACCAATCCCCAATAGACAAGCTATTCTGCCGCTGCACTTCCTGCTTGCTTATCGCATACAAGCCTTAGTCCATCAGAGATCAAGGTCTGATATTTTGGGAATGTTCCTGATCAGTGCCTATAGATGTAAATAAATCTGTCTCCAAATAATGGGTATCATTTTGGTATTTCTGCTTGCCACTACAAAAGAAGTCAAAATTAGGAGAATACATTACCTGATTTTACTTAACAGGTAGCACTGGCTGAACATGGTTGCACATTCCTTTAATCCCAGCTACTTGGGAGGCTGAGGCAGAAAGCTCACATGTTCAAGACAAGCCTAGTCAATTTAGGGAGATCAAGCCCAAATAAAATATGAGAAAGAGAACTTGAATAGCATGTACAAGGTCTTTAGTT
>NW_004524600.1:1838909-1853250 GCF_000260255.1 Octodon degus
ACACACACACACTAAATAAATAAATGTTTAAAAAAAAGAAATCACCTAATTAAAAATGCTGGAGGGACTGTGTGGAAAAAGGGACACTTCTCCACTGTTGGTGGGAGTGTAGGATGGTGAAACCACTCTGAAAAGCAGTGTGGAGAGTTAGGTCCAGAGTTCGATCCTCAGTACTGAAAAAAAAAAAAGCAGCAGTGGTGATTTCTCAACAGTCTGGGATTTCAGATACCTTCAACCCAGCTATTCCTGTTCTGGAAAATTTCCCAGAAGAATGAAAAACAGCATACTACAGTGATTTATGTGCAGCCATGTTCACACAGCACCATTTGTAATAGCTAAATTGTGGAAACAACCCAAAGGCCCATCAACCGAAGAATGGATGAATGACTTTATTTTATACCTTGAAGTACTACTCAGCTATAAAGAAGGATACATTTGAGTCTCTTATGGGTAAATGGATGCAAATTGAGACCATACTCATAAATGAAATAAATCAAACTCACACGTGTGAACATCATATTGTCTCTTCAGTGTAAGAAGCTGAAAGAGTAAATACAATTCAAAATGTACAGTACATAGTGGGAAATGGGAGGAAACCATCCAAAGGGGCAAAAAGACAGGGATGGGGAAAGGAGAAAAAAGAGAAGGGAAATTTTTTTTAAAAATTATATATATATAGATACTTTAAAGATAGCAATTCGAGGGCCAGCAAGATGGCTTAGCGGTCTAAAGTGCCTGTTTAGGCAAGTTTAGGCAAGCGCAGGATCCACGGCACCACATGCTGTGCCAGCCCTGCCCCCAAGGCAGGCTGAGGCAGCAACAAAAAAAAAGATAGCAATACGTAATGTATTAACTATTGTTACTCTCCTACTATCTTGTTTTGAAATTTCGTATCACTGTTTTTGTTATTATGTTTTCTCTTGAAAATAAAACAAAATTTTAAAAAGAAATTATTTCAATTCTCTGGTGAAATTTTTCACCTTGTCATCTATTTTCTCAAACATGTTTATTGCAATTATTTTAAAATCTAACCCTGCTAATACTGAGTCACAGACCTGGTCTGTGTCGATCCCATTTCTTGAAATACTTGGCAGCTCTGCGTTGAGTGCCAGGCATTGTTGTGAAAAATTGCAGGCTCAGGTGACCCCATCTTCTGTGGAAATCTCTAGACTTCCCGCAGGGCGGGCTCACAGCTGAGGCTGCCCGCCATCTCTCTGGAGCTTGGTTTTCCTCTGTGCCCGACGCACCTAGGTGCCCGCCCTCTAGACAACACTTGGGGTGTTTACTAAACCTGCTGCTTGGCTCCAGTTTTCATCTCCTTATCTCACTCCTGCTTGGCTGCCAGAAACTCCCACTCTGCTTTCCTACCATTTCCTGCTAAATTTCTCCACCTTTAACCTTGTACTGCTCGAGAGTCAACAAATGCGTAAAGGAACAAACTGATTCTGTGTGTTGAGCTTACTTCTCTCAATCTGCGCTCTTCCCTGGATTTTGCGCCCTCAGCCCCAGCTATCTCCACAGGTCTCCAAGTCTAACGCTCACCTCCCTCCACGTGTGAGGCTGCTGCCTGTTCTGCTGGCTTTGATGCCTCCACTATTCGCCCTCTCCAACTCTGAGTCTGCTCAGTGCCAACAGCCAGCCAATGCCCAAAGCAACCAACTGCAGGCAGACTGTGGGGCTCGTCTCAAGGTCCTACTCTTCACCCCTGTACTCTTCCGCACATCCAGGCTACCTCTGATGCCTTCAGACAGATGTGTTTGCTTTTGTACCTGTCTCTCCTACATTTTCTTGATGTGAACATGGATCTACTACAAGCTATAACCTGTCCAGCTGAACTCAGAATCTGTCTATTAAAGCACAAATAAAACTCTAAAGACCCAGGAATATTTATAGAAGTGGTCTTGACACTGGCATTGCAGGAGTTAATGCAGATGCCAGCAGCTGGGAGGCAGAATAGAGTGCTGAGTAAGGTCATGCTATCTCACTTTAGGAAACCGGTAGGTGGTTGTTCTACAAATAACGAGATAAGCACTTTACTAATATGCTAAATCAGCACAGCTCCTGGCATCCAAACAGGGCTCCACTTTAGTTTTCCATGGCTGCTGCAGAATGTTCGTCTTCCCCTTTCCCTGGGTCATGTCACAGCCAGACTCCTGGTCACATCTGCTCACTGTCAGGTATAACTATTCCCCTGGTACTTTTGATCACAAAGATTCTTAAATCAGAAGTTAACATCCAGCCCTGAAAGACGATTAAAATGTTGAGTGGCCTTAAAATTAGAGCTTGTCTTCACTGAGCATGGCAGGAGTGGAGCGGGCTTGATCTTCCTTGGGCCATTCTTCCTCCCTCGGCTGGGGCTTCTTTTTTCTCCAGGCTTAGAGCACAGGGTGAAGGGAAGCGAGGAGGGAAGCTGCCTGTTGACCTGGAAATAGTCCCATTCTCTGGGCTGGTAGATGCCTGACACCATCTGTTCCTCTCCTAGAACTTACTTTTGGATCTCTCTGACTAAAACACCTTCTGCCCCCACAAGCCATCCCTAGTACCCCAGTATAGAACAAGGTCCCTGCTCCTTGTACCCACTATCCTCCCAGTGTGTCCTCTCGGGCGGTGCTTACCATGCTCTGGGGGCCAGTGGAGGAGAGGGCAGGGCTCCTCTGCCCTTTAACAGCAAACTCCTTGGATGCCATCCCCTGAGTTGCTCGCAGGCTAACAACATATTTCCCACCAAACTCCTTAGGAAAGGTAGACCCCAGTCCACTCACTCACCACCCCCAGTCTCAGGAGATATATATTGGACACCCCTCCCAGTGTGGTCCAGGTAAAGCCCAAGGACGTGAAGCAGGTCATCTCTGCCCCACCCCTTGGTGTGTGTGGGGGGAGGGTGAGAGTCATAGTAAAACCCTCTTGGAACAAACTTACTCACAAAATGCTCTCTTCCGTCCCACCTCAATGTCACTACATTTTCTACATAGTAACAAGTGACACGTTGCCCAAGTGTCTTATCCCCTGCCCATTGGCATGTGGAGATTTTTCACATCCGTTTTGGTGCTCATGCTAGTGGTGCCTCAGTCCCCCTAGCAATGGACTGAATTGCTCAAGCATGAACCACAATAAACCTTCCCTCCTGTGAGTTGCTACCCTCAGGTATTCCGTCACAGTGGCAGAAAGCTGACCACACACAGTCCTTTCAGTTTTGAAGCAGGATCCTCTCCTGGGCTGGAGACACACAGGATGAGTAACTACAGCCACAAGCCCACAAGAGGAGACAACCAACGCTGCACTGAAGGCATTGTTGCTGGACTGGGATGCAGACAGCGTAAGCATATGAAAAGTACCTTTTACTTAGCATATAATGCATTTGCTAGAATTAATCCAGCATAAACTGAAGAGTATCTACCTACTGCTTAAAACTGTAAGACCAGTACACAGAGCGATCCATGGTTGCAAATGCAAATGTATCTCATGACAACCCGCCAAGATAAAGGAAAACAATGGGCCCGAAGCAAGAAAGTTTATCTGACTTAATCAAGTGTTAACTTTAGCACATGAGTATAGGGAAATAACATATTTCTATGAGCAGAAGAAAAAGACTTATGCAACTTATATCAAACTTCAGTACCAAAGAGCAGCCAGAAGGGCCAGGGGGATAGCTCAGTAGAATAAGTGCTTGCCTGGCAAGCACAGGGTCCTGAGTTCAATCCCCAGTACCAAAAAAAAGAGCAGCCAGAAGTGGCCAGGTCTGCCGGGCACAAGCTTCAGTGCCCCTGGTCCTAACTCAGCTCCAGCCCTGCTTTGAAGATATGATGGTTTTTCAACAGGAGCAGAGAAATCTGTATATTCCAGTTTATACACAGTCCTTTAAATACAGGCGTAAACTCCTTTTCCCCGACAATGTGCAAGCCGAGCACCACTGCCAGTCCGCACCCACCGCCATGGAGACACTACAGTAGAAGTTGAAACCTCCTGTCTCAAGGCAGAAAGTCAGTGAGTGTTTTGTTTGTTGTTGTTGTTGTTGTTATTGTTTTGACAGGGTCTGGCTATGTAGTTCAGGCTGGCCTTGAACTCACTATGTAGCCGAGGCTGGCCTCAGACTTGTGGTGATCCTCCTGCCTTGGCCTACCAAGGGCTGGGATTACAGGCGTGCGCCAGCAGGCCGGGGCGATCCCAACTGATTTAACTTTCCCAGCTGGAACATGTATTCTCATGAAGGGAAGCAAATGACTTCCTGTAGCACCAAATCCACCCGCTGTGCAGAGGAGCTAACCCTGCATGCCTCTTCCCACATGCCCAGCTTCTGTGTGAGTCCCAGGGGCTCTACCCTGGCTCACTCCCGACCTTGTGCACCGTCCTGTGCTCTGCACGTGCGTACCCTGTGCTGGGTGGCTCTAGCCGGCTGCTCCGGAAGGACAAGGCCAGCATGTGTGCACACGCAGTGCGGGCTAAACCCAGGCTCTACTGCACAGCCGAGGCCAGCGCCAGCTCCAGCCCACGCCCAAGGACGACAGGGCATTTTATCTCCGCGCTTCCTACCTCCTCCCACCCTCTCCTCTCATTAACCCAACTCAGTCCCTACGGGAGAATATCCCACTCACAAGCCCTGCTGCGACAGCCCCCACCACCCACTCATGCTCCTCAAATGCCTGTGTCCCTGGATTCTCCGGCAGATGCCCGGAAGCTCCGGGCGGGAACTTGGCTCTGCTCTGGCAGAACCACACCTCCATCCCAGGAAAAGATTCATTTGTCCTTCGAGTTCTCTGATCAAAAGCTAACCCACAAGCTAGCCTTGTCTTAGAGTGAAATAACTAAAGGATTTCTTTTTTTTAATAGCCAACAGTTGTCAAGTAGTTTGCTTTGCATGGGCTCTATTATAATCTCTATGACATAGTTTTCCACATTATAAACTGAGGAAAGGGAGGCACACGCAAGTCCAGTAATCTACTCAAGGCAAAAATTTAATGTGCATCAAGGCCTGTGTTTTAACACAATTCTGACTTCAGAACCTGCACTTTTAGTACTGCTGTATCTTTTTTTTTTTTTTTTTTTGTATCACCCTTTAGCATAAATGGATACAAAACGATCCTGCCACAGACAGGCTGTAACCATCAAAGTCTGATCCTACTACACAGTGAAACAAATTGAACACTATTGACATTTTTTTTTAAATTTTATTTGTGTGTGTGTGTGTGTGTGTGTGTGGCCAGCTCAGCCATCAGGGGGTGGGGCTGGCTGGCTTGTGGTGCTGGGGGATTGAACCGTGGTCCTGCTGCTTTAGCTAAGCTTGTTCTAAGTAGGTCCTTTAGACCACTGAGCCATCTCACCAGCCCCACTATTGACATTTTAATACAGTACTTTCACAATACTTTTGCCTTACCCTTTCTAGCTGTACATAGTTTAAATAGCATTCTGAATCTCTTACAAATCCAGAGGAAAACATTCCAAAGCTTTTCCGCTAGATGTCACTCTGCTGACTATGTGGTCTGGTCCGCTTGAACGCGGAAGACCGCATTAGCCAAGCCGCGGCCGTAAATATCACTATAACCAGCAGATGGCACTAGAATCCCACAGAACCTGAGGATGCCCTTTCCCTAAACACATCTACCGGGGGCACATCGCGGTAACCTCATCATTTTCATAAGAGCTTACATATAAGACTATTTAGCTGTCAAAATAGTACACCCCAAACACACACAGAATTGATTTCTGTTCCAGGAAAACAGAACAAAATACGTTTGCACCAACAAGGTAACCGTGGGAGAAAAACAGGAGGATTGATTGAGGGTAACAACTGACTAGGTTTATGAAGCTCTTTGCTAGGTGGTTTTCACCAAAAAGCACAGCCACACCTACACTCAGGAATGTAGTGGATACACAGCCTGCAGGTGTTTCCCACTGTCCCTCAGCAAGGTGCCAAGGCTAGAAGCGTTCTGAGCAGCTCAGACGGAGGACTCAGGTGTGTGCCGGAAGTCAGAACACAGTCATGCGCCTTTAGATAGCACCCCAGGCCTGGGAGTCCATCCAGGCCCCAGCATGTTGCCCACTGCCTTAAATTGGCTATTATTAGTCACCTCATGTTTACCTCGGTATTCTAGTTCAGCCCTGCCCGCACCTCATCTCAAAGAATTTGCCCCATCTGTTACTTCACATGCAGCTGCAAGCTGTAGGTGACACTCGCAGAGGTCTCTTGCCAACCATCCTGGGGGCCAGGCTCACGTCATTCTACTGTACCTACAACTCTCCTCGTCAATATGACACGTCAGCAGGAAAAAGGCAGCCAGAAGGCATCAGTACAGAGATACACACTAACACTTTTATGACAGTGACTTGGCTGAAGTAACTAAGGTCTACAGTTCCAGTTAAGAAAACTGAATCTTCCCCCAAAGAAAACTTGTCCTACTGTCTGGAGAATCAAGGAGTAATGCTTCTTTAAAAGAGACAGGCATGGCCATCGCTTGGCCGTCGACCACTTTGGAACTTGTCAGATTTGGCCCTTCACGCGTTGTGTCCTGGTATCATTGCTCAGTGCTGGATCCACAAGCCTGAACCTGTCAGTGTCATTTGCCTTGTGTCTTGGTACCCTTTTCGGCCAAAGCGATTTGCTTATATTCCTCATTTGGATGCTTGTCACACCTCCCGAAGCTAACAGTGAAGGCCAAGGTGCCACTGTGCTGGGGACAAGATTCACCGGAAATATCTTAAAGATGTATCTTTTTATATCTTGAGATACAAAATGAGGGAGCTGAAAGCACTGAGAAGTGTATTATTTTAGACAGACAGGTCCTGAACAAGATCATCCATCATAGATGATAGATTTAAGGGAAGCAGAGAACACAGCCCTGCCTGGCTCCTCATCTATAACATGAAAGTAACAATACATCCATCTTATTGGGCTGTTGGGAAGATTAAATATAAAATATGAGAGCAGAACAGTGCTTGGCATAAAGCAGCCTTCAATAAATGTTCACTTTTTATTAGATCATCTTCTAGATAGGCTTTTTACTCTATATTGCAATCACTCAGGGAGCTTTCTAAACTATGCTCCCAGGCCTTACCCAAGGTTTGTAACAGCAGGGATTGTAAGGGTACACTACGTTCTCGTTTCCAAGGACTGAAGAAATATCTTAAAACACATTCAGGAGTACTGTTCAAACACCGGCCACTCCTTGATTTCTGAAACAGGCCTGGCATTTATGAAGATGCACAGTGGCTTACTCAAGATCTATGTTTAAATGTTCTCCAGGTGACTGCCCAGGCATTGGTTTATTTTAAGGTTTTCCAGGTAAGTAGCATCTCCAGGGCTAAGGGCCACTGCAACAGTAACGGCAAACCTCTGGTGTGTGTTTTAGTTCCTCTGGGAACTGAAAGCGCTACGAGTTCCCCATCACTGAGCTGTCTGCTCTCTGGTAACAGGAACTGCTCGTGTTTCTATCACCCAGCACACCTGGGAAAATTCAGCACTGTCTGATGGACTGAACTGATGACATGAGAGAAGGAAATAGATTCCAAGAATGTCCTCTAAGCACCTCGTAAGACCTCAAGATCATTTCAGGTGTAACTGTTTCCCAACATGATATCTAGGTACCCAGGAGAAGGATTGCTTAGGTACCTTAGGGATACTTGAGGACTGTGAAGTAGGGGAATGAATGTTAGTCAACAGCAAAACTTTACACCAAAGTTCAGAATTTATACAGACAAGAAGACCAGTGATTGGGCTAGCCAAATAGCTCAGCAGATTAAAGTGCCTGCAAGCAGGCACAGGGCCCGGGGTTTGATCCTGGGCCTTCTGGGCCAGCCCTGCCCCCAGGGCTCATTGAGACAGCAATTGAGACTGGGCGTGGTGGCGCGCGCCTGTAATCCCAGCTCTTGGGAGGCTGTAAACAGGAGAATCACTACAAGTCTGATCTAGTAGTGAGACCCGAACACTCTGTAGACCCTTCCCTAAAATAAAAAAGAAAGGAAGGAAGGAAGGAAGGAAGGAAGGAAGGAAGGAAAAAAGAAAGAAAAAATACCAGTGATTGTAGGGTTATGCTACATTCTCATTTCCAAGGACTGAGGAAATGTCTTAAAACACATTAAAAAGTACTGTTCAAATGCTAGTCATTCCTTGATTGGTGAAACAGAACTGGCATTTATGAAGGTGCACAGTGGCTTACGAAACCCATCTCATTTGGCAAACAAACATTAATACCAGTGATCATGGCAAGAGAAAGGATATGAATTTTAGGTGTTAAAAACAAAACTACTGGGGCTGGGGAGAAAGCTCAGCAGCTTAAGTGCCTGCCTGGCAAGTGCAAGGTCCTGAGTTTGACCCCCACTACTGAAAAACAACAAACAAACACTATATCCTTTCCCTCAAAAATGCAGAAGTTGTGGGAACAGGGTAGGGACTTCACAAAGGCTAGGTCTTGCGCACTATGTGGACAACAGAGAGTCAGACCTAGACTGTGGAGATCAGAAGCTATTATTGTAGGAAAGCAGATGCACCTGGGGGCCATGATGTTAAGGGAATTAAATCAGACACAGGAGAGTATGTATCACAGGGTTTCTCCTATATGAGAAAAACCCAAACCATAAATGACATGAAAAACAACCTAAAAGAGATGAGAGGAAACAGGGAAATCGATTTTGTGTACCTGGAAAAGGGAATTGGAATGAGAGACAGAAGGCAGAGGAAGAGGAGAAAGAAAAAGGATCGAGATGCAATAGATGTACGGACCGACACCCCACAATGAGTTATCCATTCTGTATCACTACTGCATACTAATAGACATTTAAGACATGAAATGAGAAGCTGTGATTGGTCCTCTTCCCTTTATTAGTCTGCTTTGGAAAGATTAATGTAGCCAAAAAGAGGGCAATATTGTGAAGTACTTTGTTCTTTTGGAATGTCCATTCACCTTGCCATCTTCATTTTTTGTTTGCTTGTTTTCTGAGACATGGTCTCACTATGAAGGTCAGGTTGGGCTTGAACTCACTTTGAACCCATGCTGGCCTCAAACTTGTGTGATCCTCCTGCCGCAGCCTCCCAGGTGCTGGGATCACCTGTGTGCACCACCATGCCACCATGCTTGGCTATCTTAATTTAATATAGCTCAGTTTTAGTGAATGCTATAGAATTTTGTCCCAGGTTTTTCTTTTTTTTTTTTTTTTTTTTTTTTTTTCAGAACAGGGGATTGAACTCAGGCCCTTGCACTTGCCAGGGAAGCACTTATTCCACTGAGATATCTCCCTGGCCCCAGAGTTGTTTATTTTCCATCAATCGAAAAGCATTTATTAAGTACCCATATACTCAAAGCTGTACATTAGATATAGGTAGTTTTATTATACACATGTTACAAGTACTCAAGTGCTTCATAATTCCAACAGTTGAACTGTAAAGTGGTTCAAGTATTAACTCAGAGCTGAGCAGAGAGAAATAACATGCTAAATACTTTCTGCTTACACTGATTCTTTTTCTTTTTTAACCTAGTACTGAGGGCATTATAGAGTGCCTCAAATCAAATATCATTTGTTATGAGCTTGGAAACACATTCTCAGTAGAAATGCAGAAAGCAGTAAAGTTTTTTTCCCCTCACGTTAAATCTGCATTAATAGCTGGGCCACCAACTACTCTTTTTTTCTTTCTTTCTTTTAATGTATTTGATTGTTGCGGGGTCTCACTACACAGCTCAGACTCATAATGACCTTCCTGTTTTCAGCCTCCCCAGCACTGGGATTATGGACATGTGCCACTACACTCAGACTCTGTGGCCCGCTCAGCCCTCCCTGGGGGTGGGGCTGGCATTGCATGTGGTGCCTGGGATTGAACCACAGTCCCTTAGGCAAGCCCTTTAGTCTGCTGAGTATCTCGCTGGCCCACTCACCAACTACTCTTAGTAAGTAAAACTAACATGGTAAGGAAAGCTGACTTTCTTAGTCTGCAATGAACTCAGACCTCTGCTAGCCCCTTATCTCTATCTTACAGGTATCCTATTGCACACATGCATGCGTGAATGTGTGTATGTGTATGTCTGTCTGTCTGCTCTATCCTGATCGTGCCTAACATGTGCATGCTTACTCTCAGCCAGCCTCTTGTAGGAATCTTCCCTCTCTCCACCTTTACTAGCCAGAGGCTGGAACCTTGTTTCAGAAAGTGAAATGCATCCAGTGGTGTGTTAGTTGATACACTGTGTCAACTTGGCTGACTCAGCTTCTGTGGTTCTCAGCATGGTGGCCTAGTCCTGCAGGTGGTCAGGGTCCAGGAATTGAGAAAGGCTTCCTGCGGCTTCCTGCCCGCCCTTCTGCCCGGCTTCCATGTAGAAGTCCCAGTCTGCGGAGGAGCTTGATCTTCGCAGCCGCCTCTTCGCCTCTTCGCAGTCAACGTAAAAGGAAGAGAGAGGCTTGATGGACGCCGCAGCTGCTGCTCCTCTTCTGCTCTTCATTGTTTTCTGCCGCATGAACTGCTGTTGTTTGCCTTGGAGCCAGAGGAATATGGACTGAACCCTCCGGTAACTGTGAGCTAAATAAACCTTTCCTTCCTTCATTTTGAGGGGTGGGTATTTGTCCCAGCGATGAGAGAACAGTAACTAATACAAGTGGAAACTTGAAACATTAGCTTTGTGAGGCCTCCTCCTCCGTGGAAGCTACTAGAACCTGTCCACTCTCAGGAATGCCATTCGTCTTTCATCATTAGGGGGAGGAATTTCATGGCTGGGAAGTAGAGAAGGTGTCATACATTTACACAGCAATGAGTCACTCTTTGTCACACCTAAACCGTCCCCAGCCTGCATTGTCCTCACTTGCTCTATAACTTTCCAGCTGCAAAGCCGCCCACAGGTCTCCTTAGGGACAGAGCTCTTCATTCATCCAGCTTTAAACTCTACTTACCTTACTACTACACACCTCATCACTCTTGAGATCTGAAGAGCTTCAGCTTCGTAAATCCTTCCCCTGGCTTTAACCACACCACAAGAAAGCAGGTTTTTAAATAATGAAGCTTCAGGATTTTTAGCGCCACTTCTCATTCTCCAGTGCTCAGCTCTGCTATGCACTGGTCATGGGGCTGATTTGTGTGCTTTCTGGGAGACTTGGGTTGTTTCTTTGCTTTCTTTTTAATCTCTTGAAGAAAAATTCTGCTTTTACTACCCAAAAACTGTAAAGACAAAATGATATCATCTGAATGCATTACTCCGCAACTTGATTTCTTCCCCCAAAGTGATATTTTTTTTCTATTCTTTTAAAAAGTGTATTTAGTACAGGGTCTTACTACACAGATCAGACTCATAGTGATCCTCCTGTTTTCAGCCTCCCAAGTGCTGTGAATACAGGTGCGCACACCACGCCCAGTCTCAATCGCTGTCAGCACGCCCCAGAGGCAGGGCTGGCACAGCATGTGGTGCAGGGGATTGAACCCCGATTCCTGTGCTTTGCCTAAGCAGGAGCTTGAATGTGCTGAGCTATCTGGCCAGCCCAAGGTGACATTTTGCAATTACTCTTGATGATGCATAGTGATTCTAATGATTAACAGCAGTCTGCCTTTTCTATTGTATACAGTGTTGCAAAGAATATTCTTGCTTGCATTTCCTTAAGTGCAGGCATTAGTTTCTTCAGGGAAGGTTTTGCAGTAGAATTGCTGAGGAAGAGCCATAAGCATCTTCAGCTTTTCTGGATACTGACAAACTGCTTTGGAGAGGAGCTAGCCCAGGGTACACTCCTACCAATAGGTGCCGGCTCCTCATATCCTTGCTGGCATTGTTCCTTTCTTCTTTCTTTTTAAAAACATTTTCAACTTTTAAATTTGGGAGGCAAAACACACCAGCCTAGTGATAAGAATCAAACCAAGCTCTTTATTATCCAGGCTCAAGGTTCTAAAATGTCAGTGATACATTGGCAGTTTAATTCATTTGGTTGGATATATACTATTTCTTGTAAATCCGAAGACCTAACTTGCAACTCTGGGGAATTCTGTCTGGCCCCCACCCACCCCAAAATAGGAAAGAAGCCTAGTACTGGCACATGCTAGACAGGCATTTCAGCACTGAGCTATATATGCCCCCAGGCTTGGTTTGTTTCAGGCTTTTGTTTTGATTATGTGCTTTTGTTTGAGACAGGGTCTTGCTAAATTCCCCAGATACCTCTAGCAGGTCAGTATAGGTCAATAGACTACAGAGCACGTGTGCAGATAAAACATCATCCTTTTTATTTCAAGTTGGATAAAGGGACTTCTTCACTCCTTCCATATCTTAAGAAACTAGAAATAGCTTAAGAAACTAGAAGCAGCCTCAGAATATGGGTTCCAAGTGAATATTTGGATTCTGAAGTTTAACGCGTTCACTGAAGGGCACCTAACATGTTTTCAAGACGAAATGAAGTGCTCATGGAACTACAATTGGAGAAGATACTTTGGCACTAAGTCAAGGTTGCATCCACTAAATGTTAAAAAAAAAAAAAAAAAACCTGAATGAATGAAAATGAAAATTAAAGATTTTTGGCTTCTATTTTGTAGTTCTTACTTTTTCTTTTTACATTCCAGTTCTACTTAAGTATTCATGTTGGATTTTTTTTTAGCTTGTTCCAACATCAGTGTTTAAATATAGAATGCCTCGGATGAGTAAGCACTTGACCAAGCTTTACTCCTAAGCAATCCCACATGCCTATTTCATTTACAACACTGAAGCTGTAACGCATACTTTTCTATTCCTTGCCTTACCCAGCGACAAGGAATATTTAAAGCTGCAAAGCATTCATCCTGCATAAATATGTCTATTGGGGACTAATGATGCAAATTACATGTTAAAAGAAAAGGTTTGGGGCCTGGGGGATAGCTCTGTAGAATAAGCGCTTGCCTGGCAAGCGCAAGGGCCTGAGTTCAATCTCCGGTTCCGCAAAAAAAAAAAGAAAAGAAAAGGGTTACCTAAGCAAAAATTGTTTACCAACAGATTCACATAGAGCAGGAATTTATTATCAACAGCATATTAGGCATAAAGGAGCAATCAGGATGAATATGAATATAGTCTTTGTACAGAAAGAGCATGGTATCTTATTAAGGAGAAACACAGAGAATGCAGGCAAGGAGCAAGGCAAGGCCATCAGTGATTACACGGCAATGATGAGAAGGGTTTATAAAGTCAATTTCCTGTACCTTTCTATCCCTGGAGAAGATTCTTTCTCTACAAAGTTTACTGATTAGATCTGAAGAAGAGCCAGGAATCTGAATTTGTAAGAAGCAGGTGTTGGCTACAATTAATATCAAGGGAAGAGCTAGTGTACCCAACAAATGGCTCATTAAAGAAAGAAGCAAACAACAGAAAAGGGCTGTGTTTTTGCATTTTAACAAGAGGAGAGCTTAGTGATCTGTTTGGCTGTATATGAGGATAGATTCATTTTAGAGACGATAGGAGTTAAAAGTGAAACCAAATCTTATCAAGATTTTATTCAGGCCAACGGCTAGTGAGATAGCTCAGCGGACTAAAGTGCCTGCTTAGGCAAGCACAGCGACTGGGATTCGGTCCCCAGCACCACCTGCCGTGCGCCAGCCCCACATCTGCCCCTGGGCATGCTGAGCTAGCCACTGAGACCTGGCGTGGTGGTGCATGCCTGTAATCATCCCAGCACAGGGGAGGCTGAAAAAAGGAGGATCACTAGGAGCGCAAGCTACATAGCAAGACCCTGTACTAATTACATAAAAAAAAAATAATAAAAATTTTAAAAAAGTTTTATTCAGGCCAAAAACATTTATAGTGCACAGACTACACGAGGCTATTGATGCTGAAGAATGACACAAGGAAGCCAATTTTTCAGCACTGTTGACCAGACAGAGGCATTAGAATAAATACATAGTGAAAGTCAGAAGCCCTTGCCTAATCACTCATTCATTCATTTCGCAAGTTTGTACGGGCACCCCAATTTTCCAAAATAGCCTTTGCTAAGTGCAAAGAGAACAGAGCTTTAAGCATCAAAGGCCAGAGCTGTTATGCCGGTTCTGTGAGTCATCTGTATTTAATCTTTCTTTGTTATTGTTAGCTAAAATTTCTTCTTGTAGCCTGACTTAATTTAGGATCATCCTAACAGCTTTCTGCACTTCAGCTAATTTGTGTGGCTATTTGGAGTCACTGCATTTGCAATTAAAATGTTCTATGTAATTGTTAGGAAACTGCTCTGTAAGTGAGATGAAAAACAATTTTGTTTCATCCAAAATATATTTAAGGGGGGGCTGACGAGATGGCTCAGTGGTCTAAAGCACCTACTTAGAACAAGCTAAGCTAAGCAAAGCACAGGGACGGCAATTCAATCCCCCAGCACCACATACCAGCCAGCCCCGCCCCCTGGTGGACTGAGCTGGCCACACACACACTAAATAAATAAA
>NW_004524600.1:1853554-1854258 GCF_000260255.1 Octodon degus
AATGTTAATGTGCTTGTCAGAACTCAGGGGACTCTATCAATATGCAAAAATCTTTTAGTCAAACTGGAAAGGATTGAACTTGAGTGATACAGTTAATCACATCTTGCTCAGAACTGTGTCCCTGGGGTGGTACAGGCAATGTGGTGTATATTTCACTAGAGAACTTTGAACTCTTAAGGAGGCACCCAATACCAAATCATTACTTGTGTCATGAGTTGGTGTACCACATATTGCAGCTTGTAAGAACTAGTAACTTTCCAGCGACCTCAAATCTCTTTCTGAGAACCCCATTCTAGCCAGCAATGAGACATTTAATTTGAATTGTCATCAGGGTGAAATATCAGAAGACATTAGAGCCATGCATGCAAAAGCGGGCGCAAAACAGGGCCAATCAGCCCGGATTCAGTTTCTTGTGACATTTTGTGGCCCACAAAGTAAATATTACAAATAAATAATTATTTTAACTACCAAAAAGTTTTTAAGGAGTTGCCAGAATGAACACAGGAATCTTTTCCATAAATTTGTATTTGAGATTTCTCTTACAAAATTGGACCTTGCAAAATCTGGCATCCAGGCAGGCATGGCAGTGCCCACTGTAATCTCAGCACTCGAGAGACTGGGTCAGGAGGATCTTTGTGAGTTCAAGGCCAGGCTGGGCTACAAAGTGAGTTGAAAGCCAATGAAACTGCATAGTGATGCCCTGT
>NW_004524600.1:1854358-1859098 GCF_000260255.1 Octodon degus
GGCCGTGACTCATCCACACAGCTGACACTGACAAAGGATCTACAATCTGAGGTACAGGATCTCAGGATAAATCCTGAGGGGATTTCACTGACCTTATCAGTCCCAAAAGCTACAACTCTTGTTGCATGGTCCTGCTTTACCTTGGTCTCAAGGTACATTCATTTATCTAGAAATTTCTCAAGTTTATCCTTCTTTATGTCTGAGTAATACTTCACTGTATGAAAAATTCTTTTTATTCATTTCTCAGTTTATGGGAATTTGGGTTGTTTCCCAGATTTATCACAAACTCTGCTGCTTTAAATGTGGTCACACATGTTCAACTATGGTATGATGAATTTATTTCTTCCAGGAAGATACCAAAAAGGAACTACCTAACTCAAATACTACCTCTAATCCTAGTTTATTGAGGAATATCCATACAGATTTCTTCAGTAATTGCTCTTAACTACCCACTCAGCAACAGTGGAGAAGAGTTGTTTTATTCCCACAGCCTTCCCAGTATATGCTGTTCATTGATCTCTTGATGGTAACCATTTCTTCTGGGGTGAGATATAGCTTGACAGTTGTTTATTTTATGTCTCTTGAATGACCATTGATGTTGAAGTTTTGTTCATATCTTTGACATTTGTATTTCTTCCTCTGAAAAGTTTATATATTAATCTCAGATATCTGTTTTTTGATTCATCTTTAGAATTGGATCTGGGAATGGGGAGATAGCACAGTAGAATAAGTACTGGCCTGGCAAGCACAAGGTCCTGAGTTCAATTCCCAGTTCTGAAAAAAAAAAAAAAAAAAAAAAAATGACAAAAAAATAAAATGAAACCTGGCCTCCACTAATTTTGTCACTAATTGAGTGCAGCTATATGTGCCCCATTCCTTTTAAAGAAGTATTTTCCTGTAGCATGCTATGTCCCTAAATTCTTTTTTTTTTTTTTTTCTGAACTGGGGATTGAACTCAGGTTCTTGCGCTTGCCAGGGAAGCGCTTATTCCACTGAGCCATCTCCCCAGCCCCCTAAATTCTTTATGATCTTATTCCCAATGCCTCCATCAGTTTGTTGTATGGCTTTACCTCCTTTTCCTTTAGGAATTTAATATTTGTACTCCAGCTGCATTCTGAGGAGAACTGCGGCCAGTGCTGCTTACCTAATAAACCAATGAAACAGAAGGTTCAGGGACTACAGAATCACAGTCATCAAACCATGAGGATTATTTTTGAAAATATGTTGTTAAAATACTATATAACCAGGGGTCAAGGAGATAGCTCAGTAGAATAAGTGCTTACCTGGCAAGTGCAAGGTCTTGAGTTCAATCCCCGGTACGGCAAAAAAAAAGAAAAAAAAATACAATATAACCAGCAAAACTGGCAGAGCTGTACTAGAGGCTTAATGTCTAAAGGTTTTAAAAGAACTCCTAGGGCCAGGGAGATGGCTTAGTGGAATAAGCGTTTTCCTGGCAAGCGCAAGGGCCTCAGTTCAATCCCCGGTTCTAAAAAAAATTTTTTTTTTAAACCAATAAAACAGAACTTCTAAGTTCAGAGAGGAAGACTTCAGCCTGTTGATAGGCTTTCAGAGAAGACAACTATAAAAATCACTAGCAGGACTCTTGAAATTTGAGCCCTTTTCTCATGTCCCAAATTAGTGTCTACAATTGAAGCTCCTTGGAGTCCTTTGGCAGAGATCACAAACAAAATTAGCACAATCATCAGTGAACTCTCATCTTCTTTGGTAAGGTAACACTCAAAGAAGAGGAAGCTGTAACTTTGCTGTTCACTGACTGGGGCCAAATGCATACTCATTTGGAACGTACCTAAAACACAGAGCCACACCGGTTCCCCTTGATTACCTCTAGTGTCCATATTTTTGCAAAGAATAAAAGCAAGGAGCGTCTTTTAGAAAGGAGTCACTGTGCCCAGACAACTCAGTCTCAATCATACGGGCTCAGTGGTATGTTGTGAGCACAAGGGTAAGTTAAAATATGCAAAAACATATAGTTAAATATTTTATATAAGAAAGCAAAATTTAAAATTTTTCTAGAAATTAAATTAGATTAAATGTTAAAAAGCAACTTAATCACATCTGAATTCATTTCAGATTGTATTACAACAAGAAAAGAAGAAAGGAGAGAAGGGAGAGAAAATTGGACAATACACAAAATATTTATCAAGAATGAACAGGGTTGGGTTGGGGATATAGCTCAGTGGTCTAGGCTCCTCACTGGCAAGTGTGAAGACCTGGACTCTATTCCCAGTACTGCCTGCTGTGCCAGGGTAGCATGATCTTATACCCAAAATGAAAAGAAGGAATGAACAGGGTTGAGCTGTAACTGTAGCTCAGGGGTAGAGCACATGCCCACCACATGGGAGATTCATATATTGATACCTCAGATGCATAAAGAGAAAGACAGAGAGGGAGAGAGATTAGTATCTCAGAATATTTATAAGGATTCCCATTGACAACCTAAGATACCACCCAAAAACACACAACCCTTAAACTTACCCTGAAGGGTGGGAAGCAGAACCTGAGTTTCTGTTCCTTACTCTGACCACAGTCCCCTGGGCGATAACACAGGTGCTCAGGACCATCCTCAATATAGGGGAGGGGACATACGACGAGAGTAAAGGAAAGACATTACCATACAAGGCAAGATTAGTGAAGTATATCGATCATTACTTCATTTGTTTTTCTACTAAGAAATAAAAGTTTATTAGAAGACAATATTTATTGGGTTTCTAGCAGGCAAAAATAATTCATCTTATCCTCATTGTTGAGCAATGCTAATAAAAAGTATTGAACAAAATTTTGGATACATGATAATTATAGATGATTATTTTTCTCTTTTCTAACATTTTCATCTTTCAAACCAAATGAAATTATTTCTACAATTCAAGTTTTCTACAACCATATGAGACTTCAGAAGAAAGAAACAAACAAAAATTAAGTTCTTTGAGATAGAGATTATTTAATTTTTATTACACACAAATTGTTAGACTATGTTTTCTTTCCAGTTTACTATAATCATCTAGTAGACTGTTTCAAACTTTGTTTGTGAGGGCTAGTATTAACTTATCATTCTTATACTCCTCTTCCTCACTACATTAATAATGCAAAAGATCTAATGTAATGTCAGAAGACTTGCATTTATCAAATTGGAAATATTTTGTGGCTATTCACCAGGGTTAACCAATCCTTTTTAAAAAAAAAAAAATCCTGAAGGATGTTTATAAAATCAATGCAAAACAACAGAAGATTTTTAAAACAAAATTTAGAAAACAGACTTAGAAAAATGTCAAAATAATTAGAAAAATGCATTGAAAATAAGAGTGCATTTTTTTCTTTTCCATAATTTTATTGATAAACAAATAGCAATGAGACAGTTTCAAATCAAATTTTTAGGACAGTTTCAATAATTAACACATTGCATACATTCTTCATAGTGGTTAATTGCTGTACAAGATGCGGACATGATATCCTATGCACAAACACCATTAGATCAAATCACTCTATTCATTAAGAGAATATAACTATATATCTATCCTAACCACTTTGAGTACACAGATACAAAATGGACATATATCTGTATAACCTTTTTTTGTTAAGTTCTGTTACTTGAATATTATAGGTGTGTAAACAAAGGAAAATATTCTAAAAGAGTTCAGTAGTCCATAATAGTATTGGGTCCTCTGCTTCACTGGCAATGTCAGAAATTGTTGACCTGAACCCCCTACAGCTCAGCATAACAGCATGGCTTTACTTCTCATATTTCATTTTTATACTTTTCTGCTGGATGGTTAAGATCAAGGTAAAGCAGGACCTAAGCAACAAGAGCTGTAGCTTATGGGTCTGATAAGGTCAGTGAAATCCCCTCAGGATTTATCCTGAGATCCTGTACCTCAGATTGTAGAACCTTTGTCAGTGTCAGCCATGGGGATGAGTCACGGCCATTGCTTGGCCAATGTGCTCTCTGTGAAAGCCTGAGAGAATGATTTCTCTCCATGTGACTCTCCTTAGGCACATTCTACATCATCAATCACTTTCCTCTTTGGCCCCATAATCTCTTTGATCAGAAAATTTGGGACACTGCCGAGTTACATGACGTTACAGTACAAGTTCTCATATGTCCTGAGCCTTAATTGACCTTAGAAGGCTAGGGCCAAAATGTTGGCTTTCCTTGCAGCCCTCTTTTTTCTCCAATTTTGGTCTGCAAACTTAGGTTGTTAACCATCCAGAAGACAACTTATTGTTATTACCATACAACTTAGGCTGTTAAGCTTAACCTCACTATCTGTCTGCATATGAAACATCTTAGGCATAATATGGAACGGGTATTTTTCCTCAAGTATTGATATGTTGAACTTTAAGTTCCTACAGAATATGAACAAAACATTTAAAAATAAGAATATATTTTTAAAATAGGAATAAAGAATTATATACTTCTTATGTTTACACATAAGCCCCAAAAGCTCACCATATACAACCTTGAAGCAGGACAGTCCCACAATATTCCTTTTCCTGTCTCTTGTTTTCATTAACCACCCCCTTCTTTTTGAAAACCATCTACCTGAGAGACATCGTAGCAGCAACTGACATGTCATGACAAGCAGCCCATATTCAGAATACCAGAATGACAGGAACTCCAAGCATGAAGCTACTATTACAAATTACCATTTGCAGTGCAGTACCTTAGTTCACAGGTATCAGTATATATAGTTAGTCAGGGTGAGAATCTTTCCAATTAACTGC
>NW_004524600.1:1864622-1866018 GCF_000260255.1 Octodon degus
GGGCTTGTGCTAGGACTGGGTCTGGAGTTCCCGGAATGCGGCAGAAATTTCTACTGGGCGGGCATGGTGGGAGAGGTGCTGTGGAGTGGTTGAGGGTGTCCCAAGGGGGTGGAAGAGAGTCTCACCCACGCTGTGTCTGGGCTGGGACTGGCAATATGTCCTGCCAGCACAGGGTAGCCAGAAGCTCTCCCACACACTCACCGGGCCTGGGCTAGGACTGGGTCTGGGGGTTCTCGATCATTACTTCAAAATAAGCCTCACAGAAAGAGAATAAAAGATTTTCAGCAACATGGTGTAAGAAGAGTCATAAAGCAGAAGTAAACTGTAGGAAATGAAAAGTAATTGCTACAATCAGGAGCTAAGGGGGAGAGGGAAGGGGAAGAGAAAGAGAGAGAGAGAGAGAGAGAGAGAGAGAGAGAGAGAGAGAGAGAGATCTATTCCATTTTATTTGGAAGTCAGGGGACTAACCATCCTGTTGTGCACTGAAGGGGAGTTTCCCAGGAGGCAGGACTTCCTGTGCTAAAACCAAGTGACTTGCCCTATTGAGAAGATGGAAAACATCAGGAAAGAATATGGATTAGAAATTATTTGGGAAATTATGAGTGCTGGAAGTAAAACTGAACATTTGCATAACAGGAGATCCAGAGGGAGAAAGTATTTTAAGAAGTAATAGTGGGTAATTATCCTCAATTAAAGAAAGCAGAAAGATCTAAGTTCAGAATGTTTCTGAACTGTCAATAGGTATGACATGTTTATTAATCATTCAAGACAAAGAAAAAATTACAAAAGCATCTACAAAGACAGCAAAATACTTTTGAAAGGAAGAAACAAGTATCAAATGTCTCAAAAGCAACACTGGACAAAGAAAGGGCAGTGGGGCACATGTTTTAAAAGTATTAAAAAGAAGCAAGCCTTGCACCTAGAATTTTACAGAGCTAATCATTCATGGATATGTAAGTATGCAGTGGAGACACCCACTAACATAAAAGACTTTAGGAGTTTTGCCACCAAAAGATCTCTCTGGACTTCTGGAAAAAGATTTTCAATAAGGGAAAAAATCAATACAGGAGAATATTTGAACATATATGGCAACACAGGCAGACAAATAGCTTAGTAAAGTCAGTGTATTCTGTAGCCTAAAAGAAGAAGAAAGCAAGTACTGTACATCAATAATAACTCAGAACATAAACTCTTAGAACCAAATAGCAAGAATAAACAGTGTCAGGGCTGGGGAGATGGTTCAGTGGAATAAGCGCTTCCCTGGCAAGCACAAGGGCCTGAGTTCAATCCCCGGTTCTGCCAAAAAAAAAAAAAAAAAAAAAAAAAAGAATAAACAGTGTTGAAGTGTTATGGGTTTGTGTCTAGGTGTCTCCCCACAGCCTCATGCAGTCATTGG
>NW_004524600.1:1867318-1868550 GCF_000260255.1 Octodon degus
CAATAAAATTAAAACAAATAAATAAAATTAAAAAAAAGAAAAAGTGCTTCTCTGGCAAGCGCAAGGGCCTGAGTTCAATCCCCGGTTCTGACAAAAAAAAGCAAAAAGTACAGCATAAATACCTCCCAATCTATCATACACACACACACACACACACACACACACACACACACGATGAAATACAGTAAAAGAAAACTGAAATAAGATACACTGTTCTATTTAATTAAATGCAAATAGGCTAAACACACAAATCTAAATATTGTTAAAATTGATTTTTTTTTAATTTATTTATTGTTGTGTATGTGTGTGTGTGGCCAGCTCAGCCCACCAGGGGGCGGGGCAGGCTGGCATGTGGTGCTGGGGATTGAACCGTGGTCCCTGTGCATTGCTAAGCTTGTTCTAAGTAGGTGCTTTAGACCACTGAGCCATCCCACCAGCCCAAAATTGATTTTAAAAGCTAAATGCAACAAACTGCCCACAAGAGAAATATTCAGAATGTTTGAAAATAAAAGGGTGGACATAATACGTATTCCACAATAATGAAAAACATAAAGCCAAGAAAATAATTTTAATACAACAAATAACATATTTTTCATCTTGAATGCTAAAAGTCAGCATAAAGAGTAGTGACCTAATCAAGGCATAATCTAATGCCTTGCATGGTATAAAGTAATAACTGGTAAAATTAAAAGGAGAGATAAACTGACAGTGTACCGAAAGATGTTACAGACACTCTCAGAAATGTATTGATAAAGCATACTATTAATAAGCTACAGGTTCTTTAACATGATCAACAATCTCAAATGAATAAGCTAAATTACCAACAAAAAAGCACACATTCTTTTGAAAATACACATAGAACATGGACAAAATTTCCCAGAAACACTTTCAGCAGCTTTCAGCCCTATTTCACGGGCTGGAATTATTCTAATAGGGCCTCCCTGAATGTGAAAGACGTGTACTTGTATTATAGATATAACAGCCTTACTAAAATATAGGCAAAAGCAGATGCTTTTTGAGAATCATTTTGGGTTGGCCAACCTCAGTGTCAACCTTAGTTGAATGATCAAGAGTTGCTGGGTCACCTGGGACACATGCTGAAACGTGAGCATATTTGTGCATGCCTACAATCCTAGCTCTTGGGAGGCTGTAAATAGGCAGATCACTCTGAGTCTGATCTAATAGTGAGACCTTGAACACCGTGTAGGCCCTTCCCCTCAAAAAAAAAAAAA
>NW_004524600.1:1869255-1899452 GCF_000260255.1 Octodon degus
TTTCTCTCTTTCTCTCCCCTCCTCCATGGAATATCTACTCAAAGTGCCTGTGAACTACAGGCTTGGTTGGCATCACCCCTGACCCTATTGCTTGTTAGAAATGTAGAGCTTCAGGCCTTACCCCAGACCTACGATACTAGAAGCTCCAATTTTATAAAATCCCCCAAATTCTTAAACATGTTAGAGTTTGAATAGAATTTTTGGATTTTCTTCAACTTCATCTTCCAGTTCTGTTGAAATTTTTGTTGCAGCATGTATGTTTTTAGTTTCTAATGGCCCCTTCTTTGTGCTATTTTTCAAAGTATGTTACTTTATATATTATGTTGCTCATTTAAACTGCTATAACAGAACATTACAAAATGGGTCATTTATAAAGAATAGATATGAATAGATATTAATTTAGCAGTCCTGATGCCAGTGAACTCCAAGATCAAGGTACATCATCTTGCTTCGTCTTCACGTGGTCAGCTCCCCCTGCCAAGCCTTTCATAATGCATTAATCTATTCAAGGACACAGAGGCCTTATGACCTAAGGACCTCTCAGCACTGCTGCATTGGGGAATAAGGTTCCAGCACATGAATTTTGGGGATCATATTCAAATTATGTCATGTATATTATATTTTCTTGAAATCAATTAATCTTAGTTGTCTTCTGCTTCTCCTTTTCCCTTCTCTGGTACTACTTTCATGTGTATATACGTTGGTCTAGCTTTTTAAAAAAAATTCTTTACCAATCTTTTATAGTACCTCCATTTTTAAGAATAAGACCTGATGGGTTACTTCAGGTAGCACCTATGAGTTTTCCCTACTGTGTAAGTATACCTGGCTCCTGAGAAGCTTTTGTCTTGAAAAGGCTGTATTTGTTGGAGGCACATGTTACCCGGTCTGCTAAGCTTCAGTAGAAGCCAAGGAGTAAAACTCTGCATTCACCTTAGAAAATATGTCATGAAATTGTTTATGTTTTCCAGAACCAAGCTTTTCTGTAATGGCAAGTGTAGAAGGAAGGCTAGAGGTGGATGAGCCCAGCTATCCTCTATTCTTTAGTACCCCTCGTGCTCCACTCTGATTAGCACTTGCTGGCATCTTCAACTGCAGTACTATGCTCTGTACTGCAGTGAGACGCCCAGCTCCCCCTTCATACCACAGGTGATAACAAATGCATTTCTATTCCACCTTCACCCCGGGATGTTTTGTAAATCTGCTGCAGGACCCACTTACCCTCTGCACTGCTGTGGAATTCACATAGCTTTTTGCTTTTCTAGTGTCATGTCCATGGAGTCTCAGAAGGAGGGTCAGGCAAATATCTGTGTTCAGTGCATGACCTTGGACCAGAGACCTCCACAGCATTTCCTGCAGTGCTATATACTTCAATCATAAAGGACTATTCTTTAACTGTAGACCACATGCTGTCACAGCCACCAGGGAATCCTATGTAACTGATTTGCTAAACAAATAGTATTGCATTTAGGTGTGTATCTGCATTGCTAGATGTTTTTGTAGATATTGCCATGTGGGTGGATTTGTCTTCAAAAGCATAATTAGAACAGACTGAAATAGTGCTGTTCAGTGTCAAGATGGAAGAAAGATTTACAGATAAGAAAAGAGTCCTTAAAAATTAGACTTTCTGAGAACAACATTGTGATTAAGGCTTCAGATGAGGTAAAACTATAAAGATTAAACTAATAGATTAACAGAATCAGAATTTTAAAAGTTAAAAACTCAGCCCAAGCTGCGTGTGCTACTGAATGCCTGTAACCTCAGCACTTGGGAGGCTGAAGTAGGAGGATTGCCACAAGTGTGGGGCCAGCCTGGGTTTGTAGTGAGACCCTGTTCAAAACCCAACAGAGAGAGAGAGAGAGAGAGAGAGAGAGAGAGAGAGAGAGAGAGAGAGAATACTGCCCAAGAAACCAACTACACAGGAATACAGATTAAGAACAATAGACATGACATGATAGAGATGCTAAACATAGAAGGTGGAATTTTAACTTATCCAAATCCAAATAGAAGTATATAGAGGCCTTAATAGGTTAACACCACCCTGTGTTGGTCATGCCTATTTGTAGTACTATATTGGGACCAGGGAGATGGCTCAGTGGAATAAGCGCTTCCCTGGCAAGCGCAGGGGTCTGAGTTCAATTCCTGGTTCTGCCAAAAAAAAAAAAAAATGTAGTACTATATCCTGTTGTAGAGTCACAATGGAAGAGAAAAATTGCACAGTAGTTTGGTCAGTGATATGATTATATGTAGAATGAAAGAAGTGAAGAAATTAAAACTTCTAATATTGAGCAGGCAACATGACTATAGATATAGAATATATGATATACTACTATACAGTATGTATTATCTGCTCTGTATGTACAACCTATTATATAGTATACATATTTTATATGTTATATATTATAAATATTACATATAATGTACCATACTTTATTTGGGACAGAATTTATGTACTCCAGGCTTGCCTCAAACTCGAAGTGATCATCTTGCCTCAGCCTCCAAGTGCTGGGATTACAGATGTGTATCACCACACTCATCTTAATGATATTTTAAAGGTCTGTATTTTGTTTGTTTGTTTGCTTGTTTTACAGAAAACTGGGGCCAGATATAGCCCTCTCTCCTGATGCAAAGGAAGAGGAAAGAAGTAGAAGAGGAGGGCCCCAAGGGCTGCAGCACGTTTATTTATACACTTGGGAGATACAGATGTCACACGAAACCCCTCCACCTAATATCATATCCATGTGGCTTGTCTCGGGTACCCAGTGTACGTGAGACTAGAGCAGCTTATTCATGTGGCTTGTCCCAGGCACTCTGTGTTCTTGAGCCTGGCCTCATTCTTTTTTTTTTTTTTTTTCTTCAAAGTTTTATTGATAAACAGATAGCAGTGACTGGCCTCATTCTGTCCCTTGGATGTGATTGATCTCCAGCTTCAACCACTCCCCAAATGTTCCCCTTTTCTGTTTTGTAGTTGCAAGCAATGGTTGGTCTGTTGGAGTTGAAGGAGTTATGTATGGAGGATTCTGTAGAAGCCTCTTTTAATTTTAAACCCTCTTCACTCTAGATGAACTTGCTTGATTTAGGCTAAAGATTCCCAGTCCAAAGATTTTAAATCCCTGCATATAGCATTTTAACACCATACAGCACATTATCCCAGAAAAGTGATCTGGTGTACTGGTGATTTTCTTTTTCTTTCTTTCTTTCTTTTTTTTTTTTTTCTGTATTTAGGACAGGATTTCCAGGGCTACAGGGTCTCATTACACAGATTAGACTTATAATGATTCTCCTGTTTTCAGCCTCCCAAGTGCTGGAATGACAGGCACACGCCACCATGCTCTGTCTCAATCACCATCTCAGCGCCCCTGGCCAGCGTGGCAGGCTAAGGATAGAACCCAGTCCCTGCACCGGCCTAAGCAAGCACTTTAATCCACTGAGCTATCTGGCTGGCCCTTGGTGATAGTTTTGTGGTTACACATTTCTGCTGAAAGTTCAGAACCAAATTAAAGTGAGACCCATATTAATGAATTTTTGCTATTTATCAAAGTCAGTTAAGTTTCTGCAGGATTTATCTTGGAATCACATATAGCACCTCTGGTTCTTCCATCAGTGTCAGCCATCTGGAAGAGTCACGGTCATTGCTTGACCAAATTGCTTTCTGTGAGAACTAGGGAGACCTTTTCTCCTACAGACTCTCCTTGGACACACTAGACACTAGATCTTTATCCACTGCACTCCTTGATCAGGAGTTTGTATCGCTCACCAGAGTTGCTGAAAAGTGTCTCTAATTTCCTGGGCCTCACTGACCTTTGAGGTCTGGGGCCATAACATTAGTTGTCCTTTTAACCTGTCTATCTTTCCAGTTTTTGGCCTCTATGCCTCAGTTGTTGAATGACTAGAAGAGAAGGTTGAGGACATAACATTTTGTAAGGAGGGTAGTGAGCTGAATATTACTATTTTATACGAACGTCAAGGACCTTGGAACATAAAATAAAACTATTATATTTTCTAACAACCATAGATATTCTAATAGTTGAATCTGTAGAATACTAACAGGCAACAGTTTTATAACTTTACACAGAAAATTTAAGCATGACAATCATGATGGCATTTTTGTGACATGCTTAAATTTCCATTTTGATAAATAGGATCTCAAGTCCGCATCTTGTACAGCAATTAACCACTAAGAAGAATATATGTAGTGTATTATTTGTTGAAACTGTTCTTCTGATTTGATTTGAAACTGTCTCATTGCTATCTGTTTATTAATAAAATTTTGAAAAAAAATACACTAAAAAAATAAAAAGTAAAATAAAATTAAAAAAAATAATTTTCCATTTTGACATAGTATAGCTCTTTTAATCAATGATCTCTGTGTAATACATAGGAAGCTTTTGCCTAACTCATTGACCTTTAATGGGATGTTACTGAAGAAATTCGTGACATTGTCCCAGTGCCTGGCACAATGACACTGTGATGATGGCATATACATCACATAGGTTTTTATTATTATTACTGACTGATGACAAAGGCCCATTTCTTGAAAGAGGCATGAGAGTGCATGCTCTATTTGAGCACTCAGGAGGCTGAGGCAGCAGGATTAGTATGACCAGCCTAGACCAAACAGTGAAACAATGTCTCAAAAAACAAACAGAAACATGGGGGTGGGGGGGAGACAGACAGACAGAGACACACAGAGAGAGAACTACAAAAGAGGAAATACACTCTTATAGTGCACCTCTGGAATACAGAACTGAAACAGATGAAAGTTATATGGGAGTGAATTTTGGTTTAGTTTGAGATAAAACCTTATGGCAAACAGACTAAAAAAAAAGTGGATTTCAGAAGAACTGACTTTCTTACCACTGGCATCATACAAGCAGGAACCAAATGTCAAAAATTCAATAAACACTGAAGCAAAACACTGGCATATAATCAACTTCGAGAGTTTATGAAATGTGATGGAGGGGAAGGAAAGGTAGTGGCTTCTGATTTTGCAATACACTTGACAAAATTATTCTGGCTCTGGTGCTGTAGTTTCATGGCGCTCCAGTGGCACAATTGGTTAGCACGCAGTACTTATACTGGTGCTGTAGTTTCAAAGACCATGGGATAGAGTTAAGGAAGGTCACTGTCTTAAGCTCCTCCTGTCCCCACCTGCTTTTTTAAAATCACAGCCAGGCACTGTTCTCACTCCCAAGCTCATCATCCCCTTCCTCTCTCTTCTCTTCTCCAAAATACAACCTCCACTACTTCCCACTCTCTTTCCCTGCTTTGCTTAGCACTCATCACCAAAAAACGAATCCTATATTTAGGTTTTTTTTTTTTTTTTTCACTGCTTGTCCTACAATGGAATACTCAACTTCAAAGAGATACCACTTTTCCCTAATTATTTGCAAACTTAGTGGAGTTGCAAAATAATTGGTACAGATATTTATAATAGTAGATAAGTCAATTTTAAATGTTCATATGGAAAAAAATACTTGAGAAATAGTAACAGAAAATGTGCAAAATAGAACATTAATGTGGAATTTACCATCCCATATAATAAAGTACAAAAAAATAAATAAAATACATACTATAGAAACCTCAATTATTAAAATAGTATTTCTGTACAGGTATATTAATAGATAAAACAATGCAATAAAAGAGAAGATTATATAGAAATTTAACATATGAGAAAGATATTATTATTTCAGAATGATGAAACACTAGCTGGGGATTGAACACACGGTCTTGTATATGCCAAACATAGGCTTCAGCCCCAGCCCCTAGACTGAAAACATTTTTAAAAACCAATACAATTTATTTGCACATGTTTTCTTGATGCTTAAAAAATAAATTAGATCTTATTTTGTGACTACTTAGGTTTTTGTTAACACAAGTATATCCTATAAAGGTCTTTAAATGGTGTGTTTTTCGCTCAAGTAAATTCTCTAGTTCTTTTTGAAGCTCCCCATGTTTAATTCCATTCCAGCATAAAAGAAATCCATAAATAGTATATGGAGCTAAAAACCCACTATTGTCTAATGACCTAGCTTTGTGATCTTCAGCCCTGTCTACGTACAACTGTTAGGAGCCCATATGAACCTCCACATTTGTTCACACAGGATCTAATTACTGCCTACAAAGGACAAAACCAGGCTAAGAAAAAAATACTAATCACATCATTTACTTCTGTCTCTACTGGATTATGTGCTACAGATGTCCTTTGGCTTTAGAAAGCATTGGGTATAAAGATAATTTTGAGATCAGTCAGGTAGAAGCAAAGAATCAAACATTTTTAACTACTGAACACAAATCCAAATGGTTCGAGCTGTCATGAAATCACTCTTCATAAAGAAGACTTAATTCTCAAACAAAGATATTTTGATGGCAAGAATTAATTAATGTGTTAGGTGGATAATTTGTGGATACCATGATTAATGATATTGATTTTAAATTCTTATCAATAGGACAAATACATGAGGCAGTATATTTTCCCACTTGTAAATGCCGACCTGATAAACCCACATAAAAAGAAAATAAGAAACACCACGGACTCAAGATGGATTTCCTTTACTGGTGTGAAACAGTCCTGTTTATTAGAAAGAAATCATTCCATCTATGTCACAGTTAAAGGGGCTAAACCAGGAATTTCTGCAATTTAGACAATTACTAGACATCCACTATAAGTCCTATCCTAGTTCTGAAGTAATTTCTTCCTCCAATGCTCAACTCCTGAAGATTGCTGCCTGTGTGTTTGCTCTTCATTAGTGAGGTTATCCTGTATGCTATGAGAAGCAAGAAAGCAAGAAGCAAAAAGAAAAGAAAAAGAAGTAGCATACCCAAACTCCATACCTAAAATTAAACTAAAGAACATTACATTAAAATTACCTTAGTGCTTTTGTAGACAATGAATTAAATACATATTCATAGTGATCTGTGAGGACAGGATATTTTGTTTAAAAATGTTTTAGATATTCTAAATATTTTTCATTTTCATTTAAACTTTAGAACTAGTCCATCAATTTTCCGGAAAAGTGTCCTGAATTTTTTAAATTGCATCGAGACTTTTAAGTCACTTAAAGAATTGACATCTCAACAATATTGAGTTTCTATTCTATGAAAGTGATTGTAATTGAATATACTGAAATTTGTTGTTCTAATTGTCTCTACTTTAGGCCCTGGAAGCTCTGTCAGCTGGTTAACATACCCCTATCATAGTGTGTATGTGTTTAGCATTTGCTAGTTCTCACTTGTCTGATGTATTCTATGCCCCAATCCTAAAGCCAGCTACTTCTCCATCAGCCCCAATCTCTTTTATTGGACAATAATGTTAGAAACCACAATATCTTGGAATTAGATGTACTTACCAAATGTACTGGTGTGTCATTACATCTAGATTGTAGCAAGGAAATTGTGTGTGTGTGTGTGTGTGTGTGTACATATAAACTAATCCAAGTAAGGGCCAGGGATATAGCTCAACTGCAAAAAGCCTGCCTGGCAAGTTTGAGGTTATGAGTTCAATTCTCAGTACAAAAAAAAAAAAAAATCCAAATATATACATATATTGATAAATATTTCTTTATATAACCATCTGTATATATGTTAACCTGAATAAGAGTTCATTTATCTGGGGTCTTGGACCAACCCCCAAAGTTTATGTAACAATGTGACTTATGGTAGTTGACTTACAGTCAGCCTGTATTGCTTTGTTTGAGGGGCTGCAGTAAGAATATCTAAGTTAGGGCAGGCCAGATAGCTCAGCGGACAAAAGTGCCTGCGTAGGCAGAGCACAGCGGCCAGGGTTTGATCCCTGGCATGCCTTGCTAGCCCTGCCTCCAGGGCGTGTTGAGATAGCAGCGGAGACTGGGCATGGTGGTGGGCGCCTGTAATCCCAGCGTTTGGGAGGCTGAAAACAGGAGGATCACTACAATTCTGATCTATATAATAAGATCTGCAGACCTTGTACTAAATACATAAAAAAATATAATAAAAATTTTTTAAAAAATATCTATGCTAACCACTGGACATTCCATGCTTACAGCACCACTACCACCATCCTCCCCGCAAAGCAAAGCAGAGCAGAACAAAACAAAACAAAATGCCTGAACCCAGACTGCAGTAAGTTAGCTGTTTAGCAATATTTTGTGGTTACTGTTGCTGCTGGGAAAAGCAAACACTATCCACATGACTCAGGCTGTCTTTTGCTTTGTCAATTTTACCCTGTGTTTGTTTTCACTGTAATTGTGAGTACAGCAATTTTGTTTTTTAATTCTATGTGACTTTCTGGCTAATCACAAACTCTAGGGTGGTTTGGGAGACCTCCATCAGCAGTCATATATTCCTTTCCATATTTGTTTGGTAATTTGTTATCTATTACATTTTAATCATTTTTCACCTACTAAACAAGTGTGTAGATTTTGTAGTCTTCCTCTAAAGAATGTGGGATTTTGTTTTCCAAGTAGTTGAGTTACTTGATTTGTTAGGGTGAGACTAGCTGCTCCTGGTTTGATTCCAAATGTTCACCAGAGTTCTCTGGAGCCATCTAGTACTCACAAGTATCTCCTAGCTCTGGGAATTGTTCACTTTTCAGCTCCTTGGTGCTTTGGTTAACTCTGTGGTGTTTCACACTATTGGTATGCTGCTCTGTACAGTTACCCCATGCCCCCACCTGTTTCTCATTCTATGGTTCTAGTTACCTGCAGGCAAAAAGAGCCTGAAAATATTAAATGGAAAATCTCAGAAACAAGCAACTCATAAATTATAGATTTCATGCCATTCTGAGCACAATACTCATGTGCCATCTCACCGGGGACCCAGATCTTCACTTTGTCCTGCATGTTCACACCCAGCACATGGCCAGACCTACCGACCCACCATGTTAGCCAATTAGCAGCTGTCCCAGCGATCAGATGGACAATGCAGGATCACAGTGTTTGTATTAAGTAACCCCTGTTGCACTTAACACTGTCCCCAAAGTGCAAGAGTATCAATGCTAGAAACTTGGATACACCGAAGAGAAGCTATAACGTGCTTACTTTATGTAAAAAAGTGAACATTCTTGACTTTATAAGGCAAAAATTGTGTGTGTTTAAATTGCTAAGAGCTAGAGTAAAAATGAATCTTCATAAAACTATAAAGAAAAATAATTTGTTAGTTTTGTTATATCTTAAACAGCAGAAGTTATGAAGAGTATGTAAGTGCTCAAGTATAGATGAAAGCTGCCCTTTATAATATTTCCCCAAATATACTTCCCCAAATTATGTTTGCATTTTGATCCCTGGAACCTGAGACTATTATACAACAAAATAATGAAATTCCCTTATATGTAAAGGGTGTGATGAGATTAACTATTGAGATGGGAGATTATCCTGGGTTATTTTTGTGGGCCTGGTACAATCATTCAACTGCTACGGCTGGCCAAATAGCTCAGAAGAGGGGCCCCTCTGGGCCTGCCTGCCTTGCTGGCCTGCCCCTGGGGCATGCTGAGACAGTGATGGAGACTAGGCATGATGGCGCTTGCCTGTAATCCCAGCTCTTGGGAGACTGTAAACAGGTGGATCAGTATGAGTCCGATCTAGTAGTGAGACCCTGAACACCCTGTAGACCCTTCCCTAAAAAAAAGTCATTCAACTGCTTGCAGATAGAAGAGAGGAAGAAGAATGTGAGGTGGTGGTGTGACAGGGGACTGGAGTGAGCACCTGACCTGTCCTGGTTGGCTTTGAAGAGAGAGGAAAAGGCCTTGAGGCAAAGAATGTAGGCGGTCTCTTGAGCTGCAGAAGGGCAAGGAAACGGGTTCTTCCTTGAGCCTCCAGTAGGGAGAAGGCAGTTCTGCTGATGACCTTAGTTACTAGTGAGACCGATCTTGACTCCTTATCTCCAGAGCTGTAACACATTGTGTGTTAAGCTATAATGTTTGTGGTATTTTGTTAGAGCAGCAGTGAAAAATAAATATGCCAATTTCCCCTGAGAATTTCTTTGCAAGATTTCCTTACAGTCTTGAAGGGACAGTCCTCCAGAGATTCGTGTTGCTGCTATGTAGTCGTCTCTGGATGCTATTATTTTCAGAACACTTAGAATTATATGAAGGGTTTAAGGTAATGTAATTCCAAGGTGCAAATCCATGTGGAGGCTGGATTTTATTTCACCATTCAGCTTTTACCCTGTTCTTGTACTGTTTGCTCAATGAAATTTTTTCATAGTCCCCTGAGGTCAAGGTGGAAGTGAATTAACTTGCTCTCCCTGATCCTGGGTTGGAGACCTCATAACTTGGAAGACTCCAGATTTGACTTCTTCCACTGTTCTCAGTCAGCTGTCAAAACCCAAAGTCCCAATTTGTCTAGAATAAAAAGTACTGTTAACATAAAAGCAATTTCAGGGTTCTGTTTGCTTCTTGAGTTCTCACCTTTTTTTTTTTTTTTTAGATTTTTGTCCTGATTTCAATTCTTTTTAAAACTTTCCCCCCCTTTTAGGCTCTTTATATTGGTTTTGTTTTTAGTAATGGGGTTTTGTCATGACAACCTCATCTATCATTATCTGGAAATCTAGTAAACATTTTGTTTTCGGGGGTGGCGTAATAGCTCAGTGGACTAAAGCTCCTGCTTAGGCAAGCGCAAGAACCGCGGTTTGCTCTCTGGCCACACATGCTGCACTAGCCCTGCCCCCAGGGTGGGCTGAGCCGGTTACAGAGTCAGGGCGGGCATAGTAGCGCATGCCTGTACTCCCACCGGTGAGGAGGCTGAAAGCAGGAGGATCACTATGAGTCTGAGCTGTGTAGTGAGAGCCTGCAACAACCAAATACATTTTTTAAAAAAATTGTTTTCTAGATCTGTTGAATCCATTCTCTGAGTGTTTTGCTGCCCTGGTTCTCCTGTTTTGTGTTTTTGGTGGCTTCCACTCACAGTGTTCTCTTTTCCTGTTTGTTCATTTGTTAAATTATATAGTCTTTTTACAATGGACTTGACTTTCTTAGGCATCTTTGACCAGGTTGAAGTTGTTTTCTTCCCAGAGAATTTGTAGTTACTTTGTTAGTTGCCTGGCAGCATGCCAACCCAATGGAAATTAAAATAATTTCTTTGCTTGAGGTTTTCACATCACTTAGGTATTATGAATTGAACCACAAATTGCATGAGGTCTGACTTGTGGTTACAAATACTCAAGGGATGTTTTCCCTTTCTTCCCTCAGCTCCAATGCTGAGACAAATTTCTTGCCACTCTTTCCTAGGCACCCTCCCCCAGCCCCGCCCATGGAAAACATTTTACGCCTCCCCCATTGTACGCTTCAGCTGTGCACTGAAGATATTGCTATTTATTGCCAAGACTTGGCGCTAAGTCTTCTACGACTCCATAACTTGGTCACCGTGTGTTCCATGTGCTTATCCTCTATGGCCATAAGGATCTAAGCTTGGAGACCACATTGTCTTTTAGAGGCTCCTGGAGACCTGCTCTTTTAAACTTCCTTTACTTCTTTGGATTCCTCATGCTACTTTTTTGACACCCAAGGATTGCTTTTACTGTCTATCATCTCAGTGATGCACTGAAAAAAAAAAAAAAAAGGGCCGGCCAGATAGCTCAGCTTTAAGCAGGTACAGGGACCAGAGTTTGATCTTTGTCACTACATGCCATGCCAGCCCTGCCCCTGGGGTGTGCTGAGAGGATTGAGACTGGGTATGGTGGTGCATGCCTGTAATCACAGCGCTTGGGAGGATGAAAACAGGAGGATCACTAGAGTCTGATCTGTGTTGTAAGACCCTGTACTAAATAAAAAACTAAAAATTAAGTACTTAAACTGGTGCTGGTAAGTTATACAACAAAGTATTAACAGAGTCTCCTCTGTCATTATGCCAGGAATGTACCATTTTAGAGTATCAGCTGTCCCTAAAGTTTAAGGGAATAAGGAACCATGGCTGTGGTTCTTAAACTATGTGCCAGGTGTCCTGACCTCCAAGAATCCCTCTTCAACTCCATGAATAATATGTTCCCTTTTTACTGCCATTGTATGCCTTGAACATTAATCCTTTCAACATGTACATTCAATTCTCTTTATAAGACTTCATTTCTAATCCATTTTTATCTACAAATCAAATGACTAGGTATATTGTAAGCATATATATATATATATATATATATATATATATATATATATATATATAACCACTGAACTCCAGCCTCAGGAACTAGTTTTAAAAATTTTATGCCATTCTCTACTTTCTTCATATTGTAAGTGGAACAAAACAATAAAACACAATCCTAACGCAGAGGTTCTCAAGCCCTCTGGGTTCAAAGTACCCTCTAATGTCTCTTTTTTGGAGCTGGCCCCACTTGCTAGAATACCTACCAGCTCTATCAAGTGATTTGGTCCTAGCTGGGTGTGGCAACACATGCCTCTAATCTCAGCATTTGGGAGGCTGAAGCAGAATTATTGCCACAAATTAGAGGCTGTCTAAAAAAACAAAATCAAGTAAGTCATTAGATTTAAATAACTGAAAAAGTTCTTACACCCTAGCTACTTAGTAACTTTGAAAAAATAATACCATACATAAACAGAAGAAAATGTTTAATCCTTCCTTAAGCACAATTACCTAGCCATGGAGCATCTTTGCCTGTCCAGCGCTTCATACTTTTTCAAACTTTGGAATCATTTTGGAAGCTACATGCTTATTTCAAGCTCTACCTTGACTATCACTTGGCATTCCTACTGCTCCAACTGTCAGAAACCCAACTTAAAAAACATGACATCATAGAAAGGATGGTAGTATGACTGAACCTTTAAAATTGTGGGCATTCATGGTCTTCACAATAGCCCATCCTATACTCTAGGGTATACTTTTATTTTTTCTTTTCACTCAGTCCAAACTCACTCTGCAAAGCCCATTTTCTCTTTACTCTTTTTTTCCTTACCTTTAATAAATGTGAAACTTGACCACCATTAGAAAAAACCCAAATACTAAAAAAAATTGTGAATTCTCAGTGTGGTCTCACAGGCCTGTAATCTCAGCTACTGAGGAAGCTTAGGTGAGAGGACAGCAAGTTGGAGAATAGCCTGAGTAATTCAGTGAGACCACAAAAATGTAAGATACAATTGCGAATTTTCTCATAGTAGTTGTTCATATGGTGTACTTCCCTGGACAGTATCTATGGCCATTCTATGGCTTTTTGTTCTGCTGTTGTTCCCCAGAACATCTTAGTGTAGGAACCACATCCTTCAGTCCTCATTCCATTTAACTATTTTGTCTCTTTGAAAAATCCCCTTGAAGAGTTGTTTAGCAATCAGTCTTTTCTGCTGCAACCTGAACTCTACCCCATTATTTCACTAAGATGTTTTCCAGTTGTCAATGAAATCTTTTTACTAACTCCAACGGACACCCCTAAACACCCACTTGTCCAACGTGGGGCTTGCAGTTGGTGCTCGGTATTGCCATCTCGTTTTCCTTGGAAAAATTTGGCTCCTAGCCTCTCATCTTTGCATGTCCAGAAGAAAACATGGAAAAAAATGTGAAAATGAGAAGCATCGAAGGAATTCTAGAAGCCTTAGAAACATAAAACATATCCAGGAGGGATGAATGTATCATTGATGCACTAAAAGGTTAAATAAATCTAGCAATGGGTAATTGCCATGCAACTGGTTTACTCTTCCTCTAAAGGACAAACACGATTAAGCCTCTTACTTGCCTGCAAAATTTTGTGCCAAACTAACCTAGTAGCAAGAACATTCTAGTGGTTCATCCACCAGCTACTATACTGCAGAACATAGGTTATCTCTGGATCATGGAAGCATCTCAACCAAATCTTCCCTGTCAGTGGAAGGGAAGACAGTGCAATTCTCTCTAGGCTCAGGAAAAAGTGAAAATCCATTCTTATGGTGAACTTGGCTTCAACTCCAAGTTAGCTTAGTAACTTTGTCAATAATGTAGGAAATTTTCACATATCACACATAGAACAAGGGCACTGCTTCATTTCAAAATAAAATTGTGAGGGCCGGTCAAATAGCTCAGCAGACTAAGGTGCCGGCAAGCAGGCGCAGGGGCTGGGGATTTGATCCCCTGGGATGCGCTGAGACAGCAATTGAGACCGGGTGTGGTGGCTCCCATCTGTAAACCCAGCTCTTGGGAGGCTGTAAACAGGAGAATCACTATGAGTCTGATCTAGTAGGGAGACCCTGAACACCCTGTAGACCCCTAAAATACAAAACAAAAAAAATTGTCAATTTACCTTTGCAAACAAAAATAGTAACCCCCCCCCATGACATTTCTCACACAAATCCAAATGTTTCCCCCTTCAAAAGATGTTAGCAACCTTTCCCATTGCTCACTGCTTTCAGCTTAAGCATGTTGGATTGCTGCTCTCAGAAGTCCTATGTACCACCTGGACTACTTTGCAGGGGCTGAAATGACAAAGTACCACAGGCTAAGTAGCTTAAAGGGCAGAATCTTCTCAAAATTCAAAGGTCAGGATGTGGCAGGCTTGGGTTCTTCTGAGGCTTCTCCGCATCTTCCCAGAGTCTTCGCTCCTCTGCTGAAAAGGACAGTCACACTGGACCAGGCCCCATTTGAATAACCTCATTTTAACTATCTTTGCAAAGTCCCTATCTCCAACTATGGTCACAACTTGAGACAGCAGGGGTTAGGACATCAACATGTAAATTTTTGGGAGACACAATTCAGGTCACATCACCACTCAAAACCAGTGAGAAAAGCACCTGAAAATCTTCAGATTTGGGTGTAAATATCTATAAAAATTGTGTGTGCATGTATGTCTATATATGTGTGTGTATATGTATATATAATTTTTAAGTGTTGAAGATTGAACCCTGGGCCTTGCACATTAGGCAAGTGCTCTACACTAAGCTACACCCCCACCCCTAAAATCAGGTCTCCTGCAAGACTTTACTCAAGTCTGATGCTTTAAATTTAGCCAAAAAGATGTCAGTTTAAAGGATAACAGGTATCAAGAGATATTTGCAGTTTGTTCAGCAGTGCCTCAGAGAAACAAACACTGAAGATTAGGTAATTGTTGGCAGGAAGTACATACAAGCTTGAATCACTGGAAGTTCCTTTTTTACTTTTTTTTTTGCTCCTCGAATGCCTTCAGGGCACTTTTGGCCGGCTGGAGTGGGCTGGAGTATTGTGGGGATCGAACTACAGCAACCTGAGGCTGACAGCTTTGTGGAAGCAGCCACTTAAAGAACTGAGCTAGGACCAGGCCCCCTTTTTTACCTTTTAATTCAAAGGTACCCTAAATTATTAGACCCAGACACCTTGATATGACTTTGTCCTAAATACAGAACAGAACAAGAAAATTTGTCATTTGAAAGTGATGGTAAATAATACACTTGCATTTGAGGGTTGCTGCTGTGGTCTGAGTGGGGGTTGACACACATATTTATATTGAGGCTTAATCTCCAAAGTAAGTGTATAGAGGTATTAGGATCTCTAAGAGGGGTTAGTGCTACTTTAGCAGGAATGAGTTCTCTCATGGAAACTGGTTGGTTACCTCCAGAACCTGGCACCTCTTTTTCATCTTTCACACAGGTACTCTTGTTCTGCTTACTCTCCCTGTCTGCTTTCCACTGCAGTTGAACTGCCAGATCACCTTCTGGAAGAGCTGCGTAGCTGGTGGTTGCCTTTAAACTTCCAGAACTGTGAGCTAAATTTTTCATTGTAACTCACTCAGCCTCAGGTATGGGTGTGGTCACTTATATGAAGACACATTGTGAGAAATGGGTTAGCAGTGTATTTACACAAAGATGGCTAGGATCTTATATGACCTCATAGGACGATTTTTTTTGGTACCAGGGATGGAACTCAGGCCCCCGTGGTTGCCAGGCAGGTGCTTATGCTACTGAGCCGTCTCCCCAGCCCTGGATCACTGTCATATACACAGCCCATCATTGACTGAAAGAATGGGCTGAATGATTGCACTTTGCTGTAACACAAAATAGACAGGTACACACCAGTTCGGGGTGTTTGGCTCTCATTAGTTTGTCCATGAAGCTCTGATCTGCTTTGAATTATCAAACATGAGGAACACAATGATCACAAAATATAGCCCAGGAAAGCCTTATTTGGATGGCCACCTCAATGCCCCCTGTAATGTTCTCAGCTTTTTCATACTTATAGGGGACTGGAGTCAAAGGAAATAAGGAAGACTTCAGGGTATTTTATCCTTTCTCCTAGGGCAACAAACTAATTTGATCTCTTATTTGATGACCTAAAACACACCAATGTGTGGTCAACAAAACTGGTAATATTTTGTAATAGCATGAAGCTTTACGATGTGCAAAATATCCCCTTCTCACAAATTGTAGCAGTGTTCATTTTGAAAAACTGGGGGAAAACTGCTTTTTGGCTGGGCAAATAACTTGGGTTCAGGGCTAGGTATTAGAAATCTGAAAGATACATTGTGAAGGAGAAAAACATAATCTGTTGATTACTAGTGACAAACCCTAAATTAATATTCGAAAGGGGTTGTAGCTCAGTGCTGAGTACTTGCATAAACTTGGTTCCATCTCTAGCACTGTTAAACAAAAACACTGACAAAGCTCAAAATGTTTGATAATTTTCCTTGATTTCTGGCTAATTATGGTGTTATTTCACCATCAGCCACTTTAAGAACCACCTCTTTAGTGGACAATAAAACACCAATCCAGGCTATACCTTTAGTGGTTACTTTTTTGGTACCAAATGAACTTGGTACCTTTTACTTGCCAGGAAGGCACTGTATCACTGAGCTATATATCCAGCTTTGTTTATAAATGGGCTTGATTGTTTTGAAGGAGTCTTAAATTTGCTGCAATCCTATCTCAACCTCAAGTACTAGAACTACAGGTGTGTGCCACCAAGCCAACTTGAAATGGGGTCTTTTCTAAATTGCAAAGCTGATCTAGAATCTCCTAACTAGATCTGTGCTAATACGGTAGCTACAGACCTGCATTTAACTATGAATTAGCTAAATGAAATAAAGTTAAAAATTATTTTCTTCAGTTAGCCAGTTTGGGTGCACAACAGCTGCATGGAGCTAGTCTTACTGCATTTTACAACACAGACCTACAACATTTTAAAATTCCAGAAACTTCTATGGTGAACACAGCTCTAGATTATTTTTGACTCTGACCTTTTGGCTGAATTAGATCCTAAGAGCTACTCTTGGTAATGATTTAGTTTTAGGTCACAGGCCAATCATAACCACGTAAGATAATGCTGTAACTCAGGGATGTGTGTCATAATTTACAATGTGTAACCTGTTCTAGTAACTTGGGGTAGTCTTGCTCACTATTTCTCACACCAAGCTTCATAAAATTAAAGGCTTTCTTGCTGTTGCTCCACCTAACCCAAGTTGGGTCAATTCTTCCCCCCCTTAGGAATTTGGAACTGGAAAGCAGAGGCTTTCAGATTCCCTGGGTATCTGGGACTATAATACCAGGTGTTAGTCATATTCCATTATGTAAAACAGAGTTGGTGAAATGACCAGAAAAACAAGTGAACAGGTAAGCAGAGATTAGGCTGCCTATGTGCTCTTTTGTTCCAGTTCTCTTGAGATTTTTTTTTTTTTTAAATTTATTGTTTATTTATAGTTTAACTTTTATTTTTTTTAAATATTTATTTATTTTTATTTATTACATTTATTTATTGTGTGTGTGTGTGGCCAGCTCAGCCCACCAGGGGGCGGGGCTGGCTGGCATGTGGTGCTGGGGGATCGAACCGAGGTCTCTGTGCTTTGCCAAGCTTGTTCTAAGTAGGTGCTTTAGACCACTGAGCCATCTCTCCAGCCCCTCTTGAGATTTCTGACACTGAGTTACATGAGAAAAACCTGCATTTTAATAGTTCTGCTTAAGCTAGCTTAATTTGGTATACTAGAATTAGAATCCAAACATAATACATATTTATTCACGTACATGTAATATAGATGAATATTACACTTGTTACTGGAGGGATATATATAGTTTGCCCCCTGGTTGTACCTTCCTCTAACTTTTCTGGACCTTCTTACCTTATTTCCTTATCTGAAGAGTAGCCTTAGGCTTTCCTCCGCTTCTACTCTCTCTTGCTCTAATCAAGATATACTACCTTTCTGGGTACAGAAACTCTTATGAAATCAAGTTGTATAGGTTGACTTTACGCTCCAGTGAATGTTGCAATTGCTTAGGCTCAACGACTTCAGTCATCAGTAGTCACAAACGTAACCCCTCCCCCCCTTCTTGGCAGTGCTAAGGACTGATCACAGGGCTTCTCAGGGAACTACAGCTCCAGCTCTTTTTCCTTTTTTATTTTCAGACAGGGGCTCGCTCCTCTGCTAAACTGCTAAGGCTGGGCACTCACACTTGCCATCCTGTTTCAGCTTCCCACAGTGCTGAGATTACAGGTATGGAATATGCCCAGTTCCATAGTGGTGAATTTTGTGAAAACCTGGTCTGAATACAACTGAGCACAGTACTGAAGTCTTAGCCTTCTTGGGTGAAGCAATTAGAAGACCTCCTGCTGGATCAGCTGTGAAAAAGAACATGGACAATTAATACCATACTAGCTGAGGGCAGGCACATACAAATGTCCCAGGTAGGAAAACACCATCTGTTATCAAGCAGCAGCAAGGAGGCTTGGGTGGAAGGGTGACAGGCGCAAGGAGAAACCCGTACCAGGTGAAGTTAAAAAGTTCACCTACCATAGTGAAAAGTAATGAGGTACTAAAAGGTAATGAGGTATTAAAAAGATTTAAGCAAGGAGTGACCTGATGTTTTTTAAAAAAAATCACTCTGTTTGTAGAGTGAATTGCAGGAGATAAACAAGTGCACTCTGGAGGTAACCATGTGTACTAGCAATAATCAATCACAGCAAGACCTATAAGGAATTTTGGAGATGGACAATTTCATGCATGTTGGCATATGAAATTCAGAAGACTTAAAAATGCTTTTACTGGGCTGGAGAGATGGCTCAGTGGTCTAAAGCACCTACTTGAAACAAGCTTGGCAAAGCACAGGGACCGCGGTTTGATCCCCCAGCACCACATGCCAGCCAGCCCCGCCCCCTGGTGGGCTGAGCTGGCCACACACACAATAAATAAATGTAATAAATAAAAATAAAAAATAATTTAAAAAAAAACTTTAAAAATGCTTTTACTGATGAGCTCCTCTACTTTTTAAAGACCCAGTCCCCATATTAAGGCTGTTAATAAGGCGGACTTAAAGACCCTAAAATATCAGACAGGGCCTTATTTTCTGTTTTACACAGCTCAGGATTCAGCTATCACAGACTATTTTTGATTCCAGTGATCGTCCAGGGTAAACATTTTGTCGTTTTTCTTTTCTCTTGCCAGTGAATTTTGGCGGACTAATTGTTGAAAAATGACTTTCAACAAGAGGACAGCAGTGTTCGGGGGTTCACTGACACTCCTGAGCCTTAAATTTCAAATACACGTTAGTCTTAGAATTTACAGTGGTTATTTCACACTGCACCAAGAGAGAAGACATTTTGTTAGCAACCCGTCTTATTGCATGCACGTATACATATAAAACGCAGTATTCACCTTGCCACTCCAGACAATCAAGGGAAAAACTCGACAATAACCGTCCTGCCCGCGCCCTCCCCGTGGACCCCTCCCCGCGGCACGGTCGGGCACAGCTCCGAACGCATTGTCTGGGCGACCGCGGACCCGGAGGCACGCAAGGCGCATTTCCCGCACGCAGCCGCCGCGCGTCAGCTTCCCTCCCGGGACCCGCAGCTTTTGTTTCGGTTTTCTCCTTGGACTCCATGCTACTAGATTAACTTTCCTTCGGGCCGTTAACCTTTAGGCCTCCGTCCCCTAAAGTTCTGAAAAGCCAGTAAAGCCAATCCACAGGGAAAGAATGGAAATAAACAGTTTCCTCAATTGGCCGCTTCCCGGACACATTTAGGTTTTTCTTAAGAGTGACCCCGAGGAGAGCCACGCAGAAGGGACTCTCCGGCCGCCGCAGCCGACCCCGCCGCAGCGCTCGCTCCCGCGCACGGGGGCGCGGGGCACGCACCGTGAGCTGAGCGGAGCGGAGCTGGCCTCCGAGCAGCGACGCTCTGGCCCGTGCTCGCTCGATGGTTCTCGCATGAGCGCGGGGTCCGCCCGGTCCAGTCGCCAGGGGGCGCGCTGGCTGGCGCCGCCGACCCCGAAGTACGCGGCCCGATCCTGTCCGCCATATTGGATGCCGCAGCCGCCGCTGCCAGCGCTTCCTCTCTGTCTTCGCGGTGCGCTGCTGGTTCCCGTGGCCCAAGCGGCGGGGAGGTGAAACAGGAGCCTGTGGGAAGAAGAGGAAGAAGGGGGTGGAGAGTATAGGGGACGGGGCCTGAGGGTGGAGGACAGAGACGGAGCGGGCGGAGAAGAGAAGGCGCCGCGCCAGCCCCTCCCCCGCCCGCCGCCGACCCGCCCCAGCAGGCTCTGTCCCCAGACCGGCGCTTCGCCCGCCCAGCAGCCATGCCCGGGCCTCACCGGCCCTGAGGGTACCCTCGCCCGCCAGTGCCTCTCTTCTGCGCCCGCCCCGCGTCGCAGCGGCCGCTCTCCCGCGGGCGCCCGCGTCTCGCGCTCTCCACCCAGTACAGCTGCCGCCGCCTCTTCCGCCGCCGAGCTCGGGCCTCCGCGCAGGCAACATGGAGGCCGTGAAAACCTTCAACAGCGAGGTTGGTACTGAAGCCTCGGCTCTTACCTTGCCCACGCCGCCCCCGCCGGCGCCAGCGCCTCACGACGAGGCCGGCGCGGCGAGGGTGGGTGCGGGTTTCTCGGGGTGGGGCGGCGGCGGCCTAGCTGTGCCGTGGGGGAGGGGAGTTTTATGCGCGCCCCTCCCCCGGGGCCGGGAGGGCGGGGGAGGCCCGCGGGGTGGAGGGAGGTTCCGCCGCTCGGCGCCCTATGGACGGCCGCGGGTCGCAGGCCAGGCGCGCTTGGGCCCTCCCCCCAGGCTCCGGCGGGTCTCGCGGGTCGGTTCCTCCCGGGCCTGGCCCGCCCACCTCCTTCCTGAGCCTGGGGGTTTAACGGTCCCGGGGTCGGACACCCCTAGACAAACCTTCCAGGGTCTGCAGAGAGGTATTCTCTGATAGGGTCCTCGGAGGCGGTAGGTAACGAACTGTAGTCACATCGCTTGTGTTGATAACTGCGATGCTGTTGACTACATAATTTGTCAGCTAGGGACTTACGCAGGCTAATTGGATGGTTGTTGGGGACGCAAGGTTATTCTGCGGTTTTTGTATTTTATTCTCCTCTCATCACGATGTACACAAATGCAGTGGAGCGATCTGGGCATTGAGGAAAGATGCTGGGGAAATCGTTTCCTTCTCGTGTTAAATGTAACACGAGATTTTTAAATTTTTATAGTGATTTAGGTTGTTAATTGAATTTACTGATCGGAAGGAAAGTAAATCTTTAAAATGTATTGACTTTATTTTGAAGGCGACAATTTTACTGGATTTTACTTCACACATTAAGCATGGCAAGTACACAAACACAAGCAGCATTATATCCTTATCTGTACACCTTAGAAATATGATAGAAGCCAAATTAGAGGAATTTTTAATGAACTTTTGATTTGGACGTGCTAAAACATAATTCACTAGTGTAATGTTAATCTCTTAAATTGATATCTTAAACATCGGACTAATGGTTCTGATAACTCAAATTAGGACAATACTTTTAAATTTTATATTTGTATTTTCCCTTTAAGGAGTAAGAAGTTTAGTGAAGAGGCTAAAACTTAGATACTGTGAATTGGCCTTACCATTTTACACTAGTGCCAACACACGAACTTTATGTGAAGAATTGTTTTTTAGTAGTAGAATTTTTTAAAACAACTTTTTGATAAAATACAGCAATAGATTTGGAAATCTTTAGGAATTTATAGCTGATATTTTGGGGCAAATATTTCCGTTTGGGTTTCTCACCCAGTAGTAACTTAAAATATGTAATAAAATCAGTGATACTACATGATCAACTTGTTATGAACAGTTTTACATTTACAGTTGTTTGGTGTGTGCCAGGAATTGTAGCTTTTTAAGTTGCCATACTCAGTGGTACAGCACTAATGTGAAGGCTTCAAGTAATTTCCACGGCAGTTACTGGATTTACCCCTTTGTGGCTCTTTGTTGAGAATCCTAGTGTGTGCCCCACCCCCCACCCCTTAGCCCCCATCAGTGTTTAACAGGAGCCCTCAAGTGGTTAACGCATTATGGTTGGTCACAGTGGAGAATAGTGTAAAGATCCTTGCCAGTTTTTCACGTTGTGCTGCTTGGGGTAAAGGGCTTAACGTTTCCAAGTCTGGCTGGGTGTGCACCACCTCTTATCTAATCTTCACAGGAATTTGAGATTTCTTGCAGGTCTATTTTTATGTATATAACACATCTCTTTCTCTCTTATGGATGAACTAAAAAGTGTTTGTCCTGTTTTATTTGGTTGTCATTCTTGAAACTGAGGTTTGTCTTTCTTATGGAGGAACAAAAAAGTATTTGTCCTGTTTTATTTGCTTGTCATTCTTTAAACTGAGGTTAGCTTGAAATAGTATGGAGTCAGTTGAGGAAGGGAAATACATTTGAGAATAAGAAAACGCTTTCTGTTTAAGCAAGTTATATAACTTTGTTGAAATCTTTTTTGTTTGTCTGGCTGTCTTTCTGTCTTGTCCTTTTGAAGCAGGGTTTCACTATGCAGTTCAGGCTGGCCTTGAGCTCAGTTTGTAGCCCAGGCTGGCCTCTAACTCGAAATGATTCTCCTTCAACCTCCCAAGTGTTTGGATTACAGGTGTGCACCAGCACGCTTGGCTTAACATTCTTGAATACTGTTGATACACTAAATGTGACATTGAAAATTGGCATATACTGGGAAGCAGTTCAGTAATTTCTATGAAATAATCTGTTGGAAAGCACAAAAATTTAAAAAACCTCTAGGACTAGGAGAAAACAGTATTTTAGAATGGTTATTTAAGCTAATTTGGCTTTTAAAAACATTTATTCTTGAGTTCAGTTCTTCAAAACTTGCTAAATTAAAGCATCTTTTAGCACATTTATAAGTTTAGCTCTTAAGAATTTTTGGTGTTTGTCCGCAAGGTATTTTATTCTTTAAAATGTGTGAAATGCTTAGGTTTTATGACTAATTTTAGATTTTCCGAGATAGAACTCCTGTACTCCCTTTTTTTTAAAAAAAAAAAAAAAAAAAAGAGAACATTGACTTGAAAATATGCACATCAGATGATTTTTAAGCTAGTAGATATTTTTGAATTTGCAAAATGTGATTTATTTTCAGTCTGTGAAAACCCTGACCTTCTACAGATATGTTTGAGTCATTGTTACAATATCTTTCCCTTTCCATCATAATTTCTCTAAGGTGTTCTCTGGCCTCCCATTCTTACCTTAAAAATTATGTCAGAAGAACTTACGATTGTGCAGGAATGTTATGGTATGATCCTCTCATTGAATATAAATTGGATGGAATCTAGGCTCAAGAATTAATTTTTTAACTCCTCCCCTCCTGTTTCCCTCAGGACCTTCTTACTGAATCACTTTCCCTCCCTCCCTCCCTCCCTCCCTCCCCCTCCTCCCCCATTTTGAAGCAGGGTTTTGCTGTGTTGCTCTGGCTGGGCATAAACTTATTCTCCTGCCTTAGCCTCCCAGAGTGCTGGGATTTACAGGCATGTGTTACCACGCCAGGTTTAAAGAGTTGATATTTTAACTTTCACTGCCCACCTTATAATCTGGAGTAGAAGCTGATTTCCATTCAGGCATCACTATGATGAAAGCGTTGATCGCTTGACCATCATTGTCTTTTGAAGTGATGAAAAGTTCATCCAGATTGGAAGATAAGCAGTTTATGACTACTGTACAAGGTGTTACGGTTATTGCTGCTCTGATATAGTAGGACTCTGTTTATTTGTAATGATTTAGCATTCTCCCCTAGTGTAAACGATCCCATACTGGATTGCTTAAATATGTGGACCACTTAGCCTGCAGTCAGTTGCTGGAATACAGTGAATTCTGTATTTAATGATGACCAGTTATTCCATGGAAGTCATTCTGGTAGGGTCCCTTCCCCCTACCCAACCTTGTCCTTTTTTTTCCCCCTGTTAGGGGAGGGAGGTGAAAGTACATATCTCTGAACAATTTCTGCTTATTTGGAGAAGATGTTTTAAAAAATAGGAACTCATTAAATAGTAATAGTGTATATGAAAAATGTAAGAGTGTTATAAATAGTTACGTTTAGGCAAACAATATGACTCTTGTGTATTAGATTCTTTTAATTTCTAAGGACTTCGAAAATATAGTGTCAGTATTGTTATCCTTGAAAAAAATTAATAAATTTTAACATAACCAAATACCAATTATTGATCCGTTTTTTTTTAAGGTTTGTATGGTTAGGTGCATCTCATTTTTCCCCCCATGACCCATTTCTTTTGCTGCTTTGAACAGATGGAGTAGGAGGATGTAGGACTGGGTCCGTAGGTTTGAGATGTCAGAAAAATTAATTTTTGGATTTACTGTTTTATAAATTCTGTTACTGCTTATTTTTAGGTTCTGGTGTTTGTCTTTATAATCTTTGGTTTGTCACACAGTGTTTAGGAAGCTGTTCTAGGAAACAAACTTGCCAGACTCAAAACAGCCAACAAATTTTGCTGTCTTTGAAGCAAAAATCCCATTTCCACTTTACTTTATTTCCAATTTTGGATTTGGGATGGACATTTTATCAAATTAGAAAATTTTTATAATTTTCCCACTAAAACCTAAATGGTAGTCAATTGGTAGAAAGAGGTAGAAAGTAGAGAGGATAATAAAAACATACACTTTAGTTTACATATTTTCCCTTTGTGATTCTGAAAAAGGAGTTTATGTGAAGTAGCTTTGATTTGATTTTTAGAGTCCAAGGAATCTCTTTTTCCTTCCTGTTTTTATTTTTTTAGTGTGAGTTCTGGTTCTTTTGGGCTGTGCATTTGTTTCGGTCTCATTAAAAAGTTTTTAAAGGTACAACATACTTAGTGTTGTGAAGGAAGGAAGTCTTGCTGTCCCAGGGATTTAGGTCAGGGCTTATTAACCTTGGCACTATCAGTGTTTTAGGCTGGATGATTATTTAATGAATAGAGTGGTTTTACACATTGTAGGATGTTTAGCAGTATCCCTGGCTTGTTACTCACTAGATAACACTAACACCTTCTCCATTTGTGACAGCCACAAATGTTTATAGGTATTACTGAATACCTTGGAGAACAAAGTGATTTTGGTTGAGAATCAGTGATTTGGCTCTCATGTCAGATTCTTTTTTTTTTTTTTTTTTTTTGTGGAACCGGGGATTGAACTCAGGCCTTTGCGCTTGCTAGGGAAGTGCTTATTCCACTAAACCATCTCCCTGGCCCCTCATGTCAGATTCTAACCCCTATTTTAAATTGTACGTTTCCTTGTAGTGATCACTATAATTTTAAGTCTACTTTATTCACAGACTATAAGCTATGGGAACAGGAACCACATGTCTTTCTTGCTTACTGTCCTTGGTGCTCAGCGTATATGTCAAATAAGTAATTCTTGAATAAATAGGTAGTGTACTATTTAGCTGAATGACCTTGGCCAACGTATTTACCACTTCTGGACATTTAGTTTTAAATTATGTGACTAATTTGATTTCATATTTAGGTTCCATGTTAGTGGGAAGATTATTTGACTAATTCAATAAAAAGTTAATTTAATATGCCCAGGCATTACTTTAAAGGTTATTTTTATGGCATTGGAGGAGTATAGGTGGAAAATTTTAAATTGGAATTCTGATCTGTGTATAATTTTTAGTCAACTGGGGTGGAAAAGAGAAGAGAGGACTTCTCCATTAATGGTTCCAGTTAGGTTAAATTTATCCAAAGTTTTATGTTTTTATAGTAATTATGCTCTATTTTCAAATCCATTATTGTTGTATTATTTTAAAATGAACACAGTAAAAGATTTTTTTTCTTACCCACATTAAAATTTAGACTTTCAGTGTAATTGAGATTGGCATAATGATTTTAGAATATGCAGTGTTACAGTCACAGTCTTAATCATTCAAGATAAAATATAAAGCTTTTTGGGCAAGATTTAAATCCACATATATAACATGTAATTATTGTGTTCTACATTAGCATTGAGTTTGCTTCTTTTCTAGAAGGGTATAGGTAGCTTAGAATTAGTAGTGATATTGTTACTTATGCATGCAGTTTCAGATACCGCTTTCTATGGCCAATTTTGCTCTTGTTGGACCGTCTCTTTAACTCATAATGATACGAGCATGTAATCAATCTTGAACAAAGGTTGAGCTCCTGAACTCAAATGAGCTTATTTTATCTGGTTTTGTTTTCTCAACATCTTTCTCTACTCCTCTCTCTCAGGATTGTGCCTCTACTCCTGCTTGTACAGACTGCTTTTCCAGCAGCATGGACACAAGAAGCATAGTAAGATGATTATAACGCGCATAAGGCAGGCCCTTTGAAAAAAGGTTTAACTTGGTAGTGAAATGTGTTTGATTATATGAATAGCACTTGTAAATGAAATAGTTTGTCAGAACATACAAGTAATCTTAACGAGATCATGTAGGAATATGTTCAGTTTCTGAGGAATTTTGGAATTTCTTCCCAAAAGAAGAGGGGAGTTGTTAGGCTTAACACTGAGCATAAGTCATATGTAAACTCTTGTTGTAAGACAATTGTATTGGATTATTGTTTTTTCGAAATTTGTTTTTAAAATTCTACAATGTACATTCTGTTCCATGTGATTTTTTTTTTTTTAAATGAAAGGCAACATTTAATATGAACAGATTAGAGACCTCTTAATTTCATATTTGGAAGTAAAACATCTTTTGAGGGAGTTTTTAAATTATAAGATGGAAAATTGACAAGTTAGAGAAATAGAGAAACAGACTAAATCAAATTTTAGATATTCTAATTATAGAGGAGCAGATTGTGGTAGAGGTGCTTTAGTTATGGGAAGTAAATGCTGATGAGAAATGTTTCTGTAGCCTGTAATTTCTTATATGAGTTAATTTTGTCTCAGCTTTGAGCAGACAGTACATTTACTCTTTGTTTTGATTTCATGCATTTATCTTTGTAATTCTGTTTATAAGAATTTCTGATGAAACTTTAAATTTAGAAAAGAATATGTAGATGTATTATAGAACCTATGATAGGTCAAGAAATACTTTAGAAACTTGGATGTTACCTCTTCTAATGAAAATGAGGAATAGCTTATTGATTTTTTTTTAAAGACAATTGTTAGTATTAGAATAATACTAATAGAATGTTTTTTATGAGTTGTTTTTAAAATTCTATAATTTGATGTTTCCTTTCTTTCTGGTATGGGATTAAATTTGGCCTCTCACTTGGCTAAGTAATAAGCATTATATCCCTGAGCCCCATTCCCATTCCCATCCAGCTTCATGTAGTTTATATAGGTTGACTCAAAAGAACTAGGATTTTATTCTTTCATTCAGTTATTTGTTTAAATTTTTGCGAATGTTTATCATTTGCTAGGCATTTTTCTGTCTTTGCAGTATAGGCAAGAAAAACAGAAACATAACTACCTTGAAACTTGTTTTTGTGATCATTTTCCTTTTACCTCATTAGTATTGTGTGTGGTGAGCTTGCTGCAGAGCTGGTGTAGCAGGGCAGGTATACTGACTTAGGGTTGCTTGTTTAGTAGGGGCTGGGTTGGTTGCAGCACTTCTACCTGAGACCATTCTTAGGATTTTATTTCATAGAGTCAGTTGCTCATCCATTACTCAAAATAGAAGAGTATGTTGCTATATTTAAACAAGGGTCTGCTCCGCAATGGAAAAGTAAGACTGGCACCATTCCATTTTATTCTGTACCAAATTTTGTCACTTAAAAAAATCCATTTGATATTTTAAATTTTTACTATTTTTTTGTTTGTTTGTTTTTTGGTGGAACCGGGGATTGAACTCAGGCCCCTATGCTTGCCAGGGAAGCGCTTACTCCACTGAGCTATCTCCTATCCCCTAAATTTTTACTATTTCTTAAGCACAGCTTTAAGGAATTTTTTTTTATCAGCAAGGTAGTAGTCTCCTTATGTACTTATTTTATGTTGTGATCACATAAAAGAATAAGTTTTAATGTTTATTTTCAAAACAAACCTTTTCATGATTTAAGTACATGAAAAAATGTATCTATTTCCTGAATTTGGTGTGATTTTTTTTTTTTGGGGGGGGCTTCTTTGCTCATTTATGAATAAAAGATGAAACAGTCTGGGTCTCATACTTCAATGGGTAGAACTTGGGAAATAACTTGCATATCTATAATAGAGTTACTTGATCACAGTATCTCACAGATTGGCCAGATTGTACTTCATGGCTTTCTTTAATTTAGTAATGTTTTTAATAATATAAAATTTTATGAAAAAATTACTTTTTTTTTTGAATTTGTCAAAATACTTGAAATATGGATAAAAAAGTTGGCTGGAGTAAAAAGTTGTTTTGGTGCTGGGGATTAACTCTAGGGCCTTGGACAGGACATGCGTAACTCTGCCACTGAACTATACTGCACCCTCAGCTACGGAATAAATGAATTTTTTCTTTTATTTCTCTTAGATGAGGTTTTTTTTTTAGTTGTTTTTGTTTGTTGTGTATTTTAGGGAAGGGTCTACAGGGTGTTTAGGGTCTCACTACTTAGATCAGACTCATAGTGATCTGCCTGTTTACAGCCTCCCAAGAGCTGGGATTACAGGTACGTGCCACCATGCCCAGTCTCAGTCCACCCTGGGGGTGGTGCCAGCACCGCAGTCCCCAGGATCGAACCCCTGGCCTAGCAGGTGTTTTAATCTGCTGAACTATTTGGCCTGTCCTGTTAGATGAGTCTTAGGTAATTTTTTAAAACTATAACATCTGATACCACCGGTGTCTAGTTTATTTAATGCCTGCTTACTTTGAAGTGCTTTTATTTTATCAAACATTTGTTTAAAAGGAATGAATAGAGCAGGGCATGCTGGCACAGGCCTATAATTCCAGTACTTGCAAGGCTGGGACAGAAGGATTGCTGTGAGTTGGAAGCCAGCCTCCCTTATATAGTTTAAGGTTAGCCTGAAGTGCATACCAAACCTGCCTCAACAAACAAATATAAAATAAATAAATACATAAATAATAAATTAAATGACTATAATACAGCTGTCCCTGAGTGTCTGAGGAGAACTGTTCTAGGACAGCACCTTCCCCTTGTAGACTCTCAAGTCTTTAGTTACTCAAGTTCCTTATATAAAATGCCATGATGTGCTCATCCATACTTCCTTACACTTTAAATAATTTTTAAATTATTTAAGATACCTAGCACAAGCACACTATAAATTCCATGTAAATAAACAGGTGTTGTTCTTTATTGTTTATGGAATAGTGACAAGAAAGTATATGTTCATTACAAACGCATATTTTTCCTGAATATATTTGAATTGTAGTTGGTTGCATTCATGGATGTAGAACCCACAGATAAGGAGAGCTATCTAGGTAGTGTTTTATATAGTACTTCTGTTTTTTAACTTCACACCAACATGTTCCATTGAATCTTTAGGGTAACTTTATAAGAAAGGTTGGATAGGTGTTTCCCTACTTCACAAAACAAGGAAACTTAAAATAGACCTTTGTGATTTTATTAAGGAAATGCATTTTTAAGAGTAGGTATTAGATGGAGCTGGGGAGATGGCTCAGTAGAATAAGCGCTTCCCTGGCAAGCACAAGGGCCTGAGTTCAATCCCTGGTTCCGCAAAAAAAAAAAAAAAAAAGTATTAGAATAGAGACTCCAAATCCCAGTATCATCTGTGGTGCGGTCCTGCCTCAGCCTCCCAAGTACTGGGATTACAGGCATTCACTACCACCCACCAGCAGCTCTTCATAAACCCTATATCTATGTCAACATTCATTTGTTCTTCTGTAGTCTGGAACAGATTGTTACTTTAGTAACTTTCAAGGTAATGATGATGAGAGCAGGTCAGTTTTTAGAATTCCTTTAGTATTAATTTGAATGCTGTTTCTTCTTGGTTAGGTCATGCTTGGTTAGGCAAAATACTCTAAAACTGCTAGGTCCTTCTCATTGTACAATATCGGGAAATATAACGTCTGTTTAGCCCATTAGTAGGGATATTAACTTGGATCTATGTTGAACTCTTGTATTCTTTTTTGTTTTGGTTTTTTTTTTTTTTTTTTTTTTTTTTTTGGTGGAACCGGGGATTGAACTCAGGCCCTTGCGCTTGCCAGGGAAGCGCTTATTCCACTGAGCCATC
>NW_004524600.1:1899612-1969249 GCF_000260255.1 Octodon degus
TGATTGGTTATTTTTCCAAGAAATTTAGTTTATCAGCAGAAACAGATTCTTAGGTATTTTATACACACATATTTATCATCTGTTTTATATCTATTAGAAAAGCCATGAGTTTGTTTTTTATCTGTCTAAAAAGCCTTGCTCTCACTGTTGGATATTTTGAACTCCAGTATAGCAGCATAGGGTTCTTGGTCCTGCCATTGCTCTAATCTGGAATTAATTTCTCTACAAGAAACATGTCTTCTATTACCTATAGTGTATCTACTTATTATTTGCTTGGTTCTACGAAGAAGGTAGTTCCAAATTGCTAAAGTTTATGCCTGAAAACAGATCCATACTAGAATCTAATATTTGAGTGTTTTTTAACCTGATGTGTATAAAATGCTACGTATAAACATTGTGTTTTCTTTTTTCTCTTTGTTTTAGATGATTGTGCTACTCATTTGAAATATTAGGGTTAGCTTTTTTTCTGTTCCTATTTGTGTCTTGATTTTTCTTTTATCAATGTGCGCGCATGTGTGTGTGAGTTCCTAAAGGTACATGAACTTTCATCTTCCTTTTTTCTAGCTTGAATATCAGTCACTTATACTTTAGTAAAAAACCGTTAGTTTAATATTCTTCAAATCAGGTAACATTTGAAAATTCAGGATTAGATGTGGAGAGGAATGTAGGTGAAGGATCAGCTTTAATGCAGATTCTGTTGATCGATGAGAAAAAATGGATAGGGAATATTCATTCCATTCATTTCCTTGAAAATGAAATCTTCATTACAAAGGTCAGCAGACTTTTTCTATATTAGTAATATTTGGATATTATAGGTGTGTTAACTCAGCAAAATATTCTAGAAGAGTCCAGTAGTCCATAATAGTATTGGGTCTTCCGTTTCACTGGCAGTGTCAGAAATTGTTGACTTGAGTCCCCTACAGTCAACATAAGAGCATGGCTTTACTTCTTATACTTAGTTTTTGTACTTTTGTAATATTTGGGCTAACAAAACATTTATTTGGCTTGAGTGACTAGGTCAATATAATGATTTATGATACTTGTCACCAGTGTAGCTTGAGGAGACAGTGTTGGACATCAGAGTGAATGGGAGATCTTTTTGCCACTATCAAGAATAAAACTCATGGTGATCCTCCTGTTTTCCACCTTCCAGTGCTGGAATTACAGGTTTATGCCACCGTGCCTAGTATCTGCCACTGGCTGAGGGCCCCTGGGGACATGCCTGGCCTGGCATGGGCATGAGGGAATCGAACCTCAGTCTCTGCACTTGCATAAGCAAGCACTAAGACTGGTGGGCTATTTCATTGGCCAAAAAACCTTGTTTTAAAGTCTTCTTTGAGCTCTCCCACGATGAAATTTCATTCTTTTAAGTCTTCTTTTAAATTTTTAATAATTTCCTACTTAATTGTTTTTATAGTTTTAGTAGAACTTTTAAAAATGTGTGTATGAATGTCCCATATTTTATGTGAAAAAATTAAAATCATATTGCAAACTAGAAGGACTTACCACTCCACTGACCATGGTGGACAATAATTATTTCTGTTCTACATTCGTAATAATCTTTGGTTTTGTTACATATCTTAGATTTGCTAGCACTGTGTGGTAGAAAGACCGTGTGTCATGTAACTACCTTATTCTAACATTTCCAAATGATATAATTCAGCCACATTTCCTCAGCATTGGAATGCACATGCATGCCTTCAGCCCATTTCCTCCCTTTTTAAATTTGAAGTTGACTTTTTTTACTGATCTGTGAGGGATATTTATATTCTGCATGATAAAACCTGCTATTCCTCTGGTTGCATTTGTGTCTTTCAGATTGTGGGGTGTCTTTTCAATGTCTTTATGAGGTCTTACAATAAATAAATGTAAAGAAATTTCATAATACTGAATAAATCAAATTTATCTTTTTTAAAAAAACAAAACAAAACAAAAAAAAAGAATAAAAGAAAAAAAAGATCCTCACTAGACTGATTAAAATCACCTAAATTTCAACCAACCAAAGACCATAATTGTTATTGCTTTGTTGAATATAATAGTTTTGTACATTTTTAGTATTTGGTATCTGGGGCATTAAAGTGGAGGTATGGCTCAGTCATCTAGCAAGAAGAGGTTAGAAAGGGGCACAGTAGGGGACTGGGGAGATGGCTCAGTGGAATAAATGCTTCCTTGGTAAGCGCAACGGCTTGAGTTCAATCCCCGATTCTGAAAAAAAAAGAAAAAAGGGGCACAGTTGAGGTAGGCTTAGAACAAACTCTTATAGAATCTTCCTCAAGTTGAATGGTTGGTTAGATAGTCTCTTTCTACCCTTTTACTCCTTGATGATTTCATTCTCTCAAATTGGGTTTGAGGGTATAAAGGTATTTAAAAGTAACTTCATGAAAAATGCTAGATTTTCAAATTCTACTTATACAGCTAGTTCTTGTTTTGTGTATTGTTAAATCTTCAGTTAATTGAATGGTTTGTGAAGAAAATTAAGGATTTAATTTTATTTAATGAGGACTTACTAGCATTTTTAAAACATTAAGCTTAAACATCATTTAGCACTTACTGTTTTAGTCATATAGTTTTTTACCTTAACTATATGGTAACCAATTTTTTGGGAACATGAAATTGAATTTAATGTTTGTATTAGATGTAAAGCCCATGTTTATTTGAAAATTTCCAACTATTGTGGGAGAGTTGTTATGAAGCTTTATAAATGATTCTTTTGTTCACATGTTGGTCATTTCAGTATTAGTATTTTGTACTAATTAAAAAATGTAATATTCATATCTAATTTGATGTTGATGAAGATGGGAAAAAGCTGAAAGATGGATTTTTTTTTTTAATCATGGAAAATTTAAGCTGCAGAAGCTATTTGTGTGTGTGTGTGTATATATATGTACATGTATACGTTATAGAGTTTTTCTGTTATGGGGAATAATTTTATGACAGTTAAAGACCATCATAGTCATGTTATTCATTTGTACTACAGATCCTACTGAAGTTTGTTTTATAATTGCGTTCCTTGTTAACTTCCATGCTTGAACTTAATTTCTAAAACTTGAAAGTTTTAGACCAGAAGGCTTATGTTGTTCTGTAAACTGATTTTACAGATGAGGAATCAGGACTCAGAAGTGATGAAATGAAACTTGTTCAGAGTCACATATACTAGAAACACATAGTGGACAAATTAGAATAAATTTATATCCTCTGCACCTTAGTACCCTATTTATTTTTTCAGTGTGGATTTTTCAAAATGTGGTTTTGGTAGTGTTTATACCAAAACCATATTTTGAAAAATGCGGAGGAGGAATGGGAATTGTTGTTTCTTAGTAGATGATCATATCATTTTATTGTAACTCTGGGGCAGAATAAGTAACAGTGTACTGTTGCTTTTCTGCTCATAAAATAAGGTGCCATAGGAGAAAAATATGCCTTCTCAGGCAAGGAAATGTGCATAGTAACACCTATTTAGCAATTTTCCAGTAACTCATCTTCTATAGAAAACTGAAAAGTCTTTGAGCCTGAATATAAGGGTCTTGTAGGAGAGCAGTACAGTTGCATTTATCACTGTGTACCTTTGGCATTATTTCTAATTTTTACTTTTTAATAATGGTGACCTCTTTGTATCAATAGTACTTGCTTGAGGTTTTGCAAACTACGGTCATACCTTGGTGTAGAATTTGGTACCTGATGTGTTTTGGGATGTAAATTTTGACCCAGTACTCATCATTTGCTTTATACTCATTGTGCTGTCTAGTATCTGTCAGTGTTCATTGCCTTCAGACTCACTATTTGTTCGGTAACATTTTTGGACTAGATAACATTTTGTTTATGAATGATACATTGCATAGACTCACATTCACAAGTGATGTCTGATCCAAGTACTAAAACCAGAAAGCCATTCAATCATGGCATCTGTGTGCGTGTATATATAAATATAAAATGATCAATTGTTTTCTTGCATAATCATTCAAAAATTTGAATAGTTCCACAGCTATGTTGATTGACAGCAAAAGTGCATATACTAGCCCATATCTTCATGTACATCCTCCTGAAAAACATTGCACAAAAACGAGCATCGTTGCTTTGTCTTATCAGTGGACCTGCCAGCCTGGTTTTTGTGACATGGTGACTCATTAGTCCTTTGAACAGTTGTGCCTCAGTATCCTCCACTATTTTAGCAATTCATCTAGTTACAGTACTAGCCAAAAGAGGAACGCATGCCGTCTTTCAGGTTGCCACCTTTCCTAAGATCAACTTAGGATCAGCTCTTCACCAATACTAAAGAATTTCTTAGCCTTAGCAGTGTGGTTAGCCACTTAAGAATGATGCTCTCAGTGCAGACTCATTTGGTGAAATGATAGCCTTCAATAATTGCTTCTGTTTTTTGCATTCACATATTTTTCTTTTGAAAGATTCCAAAGGCTTGTCTTTTAATGCAGAATATTGTGCTTGATCTTGTAGCAAAGCAGTTTGGAAGATTTCTTGTTATCTTTGGATAGCAGTTGCCATATATTTTACACAGCCAGCTCTTAGTAGGGCTCTTAGTATTTTAATGCAGGATGTTTGTTTTCTGGAAGACTTAGTCTTCTACAAGTCTCATTGAGTCTTTCTTCTTTTCAGTGAAATGTTCCAGTTATTTATTTATTTTACTCATTTTGGCTAAGCTTGTGGGCTTTTCACAATTCTTACTGAGACAAGTATGCAGAAAGATGTGCAAATGAAAGTGATGAATGAAATATTAGGCATGCCATCCACGGTTCTGACTTAAAAGTTTGCCACCATGTTCAGCTGTACAAATAAAGTACCGTAGTTTACTTTACACTATACAATAAAGCCTGCCATGACATGCAACTTAGTTGTTACTTGCTATTTATTGATAGGGTTTTGGTGAGTGTCTGTGAGCAGTTAACTTATGGTCTTTGCGCAGTCAAATAATTGAAAGATGCAGCTGCTCCTCAGCAGTAACATCCCTGCCTCAACTCCATCTCAGGTCATTTGCCATTAGATTTCCATAAGGAGCACTCTACCTGGATCCCTGAGTACCTCAGTTTGATCTCCTGTTAGTGTTGATCTGACAGGAATCAGAGCTCAGGCAGTAATGCAAGCTATGGGGGCAGCTATAAATACAAATGAAGTTTGACTTGCCTGCTTCTCACCTCGTGCCCTATGGTCTAGTTGCTAACAGGCCACAGTGCTGTTAGCAACTAGTGCTGTTAGCAATCGCCCCATGGTGTGGGGGATTGGAGACGCCTGTTTTATTAAAGCATGAAAAACTTACAGAATTAATAGGGTTACTGTCAAAGATGTGCGGATAACAACCTCAAGGAAGAGGATTGTAGTTTTGCCACTTTTTTTTTTTTTTTTTTTTTTTTTTGCAGTACCAGGTATTGAACTCAGGCCCTTGTGCTTGCCAGGGAAGTGCTTATTCTATTGAGCCATCTCCCCGGCCCCTGGTTTTATCACTTATAAAATGGGCTTAGGTAAGATGTATTTTAGAACCTTTTAAATATTAATCCTATGATTAAGTCTTTTAAAGTTTTTTCTTAGCCTTATTCATTGAAAAGTTTAGATAATATTACTGTCAGTGACTACCTCTTGGAGTTGATTTGAATATTTTAAAACAATAATTTTTTAAAATATTTGGAGCACTAAAGTATACTTTAGTGTTTTTAGTATTGTACAGTTTTAGTTTTCTCTAAAAATGTTTCTGTGGGAATGTTGAGTTTAAAAAATAGCTGCAGTTTAGGAATATGTAGTGCTGTGGATGTGGTTGTTGTCATGAAAAAATACCTTTGTATTATAGTGTACTTTAATAGTGGTTAAAAATGAACAGAAGTTGAATTCAAAAGAATATGCTAGATTATATTCTGTATATTTTCCAAAATTGGAAAAATAGTTGAAGATAGTAACAAAATAGTCTGTAATTTATGTTAGACTAATGATATTAGCGATAATAAGAATTTATTTAGGAGGTTAATTTTAAACAGTTGTTTACTAGGATATATAAAATGTCTTTTATGTTTATAAACAGGTAAATATACTTATTTACAGTATTCATTGGTATATAGATAGATACACCTGGAAGATTCTGGAATGTGATTACTAGCCTTTGCACAGTGGTTATTTTTTAAAGTGAGCAGGAGGTAATGGGTACAGTGAATGAGAGCTTCTAATAGTTTGAATTTTTCACAGTGAGCATTTATTACCAGATTACTTTTGTGGTACTTTTTCCAAACCCAAAACAGCATGAGTCTTAGCTTTTGGAAGAAAGGTAAAGTTGGTCTATTTTAATATTAATGAAATGTTTTTAGAGAAAGGAACCTTTTTTCTTCAGAGTTTGAAGCCCTTAAGTCCTATTCAGGATTGCCTAAAGTTCATGTTTAAGTAGGATTTACTTGGCCATTATTGATTAGTAGACTCCTAAATGTTACTTTTTGTCTTTTAGTTGAAGTTATTTTGTTACTAACTTGACATTATTAGATAGTAAGTCTCTATAGTCCTTTACTGTACTGTTGAGTTGCTTACTGTAGTTGTGAGTGTTTACATGGTTGCTAGCTGGTGGATTTCTTTGTTTTATATATGGAACCTAGATCACATCTATGAACATCTGGTTGGTTAGAAAAACTGAGTTAGAGATAATGGTTCTATAACTTTCTCAACGGGGTTTTAACAGTTTGAATTTGTCACTTACCTGACGTTCATACATGTATAAAGGAGAATCATACCAGTCTTATCAGACCATTTTGAAGGCAAAGTGATTTGACAGTTGTGATAATGCTTCTTAATTCAGCCAAGTCCCTTAGATCTGAAAAGTGGTACTGTTACCTTTCTCTGAGGCTTGTTGACTTCTCCATCATTGGGTGACTCATTGTAGTCATTCATCTCATACATGTCCTGCGAGTCCTCCTTACTGTCCTCATTGTCATCTCATCATAGTGCTCTGAAGCTGACTTACCAATAGGGACCAGGTTGTTGTCCTCCGTGATGCTTTGGAGCCAGGCCTGCTGCTGCTGCTCCTGCTGCTGCAGTTCTGTCTCCTCCACACAGGGTCAATCCAGAGTGTAAACCACAAGTCTCAGTCACACAGGAAAGAGTGAGAGGAACAATGTGGACATTGGCTCCTGGGTTTGAGTCCTGGCTCCACCACTTACTAGCTGTTTGTGGCCAAGTCACTTAACCTCCATGGGCCTCACTTTCCTCATCGCTCCAGGAGGCGGCAACTGGAGGCCCCTCACAGATGACTTTCAAGGGTCTATGTCAGCACTAAAAACATGTTGCTATATGTCCAAACTCAAAAACTTAATATTTCTAGATCTGTCCATCTGTGTGTGTGTGTGTGTGTGTGTGTGTGTGTGTGTGTGTGTCTGTCTGTCTGTCTGTCTTTCTGTCTGTCTGTCTGTCTGTCTTTCTTGGTTTTATGTATTTGGTGCTGGGTCTCACTATGCAGCTCAGACTCGTAGTGATCCTCCTGTTTTCAGCCTCACCAGTGCTGGGATTACAGGCCACCATGCCGGATCTCAGTGACTTGCTCATCACGCCTGGGGCGGGGCTGGCGTGGCATGTGATGCTAGGGATCGAACCCAGGTCCTTGCTTTTGCCTAAGTGGGCACTTAGTCTGCTGAGCTATGTCACCAGCCCCTAGGTGCCTCTCTTTCACCTAGCCAGTCATGAAATCCAGTGAATTATTTTGTTTTTTCAGTGCATTATCTTATAAATAAAGCATCCTCATCCTTTAAATTCTCAGTGTTAATACTTTTACTCACATGTACCCTGTTTCTCCTTTGATTTGTCATTTTAATTGGTTTTTAATTTACTACATTGTTTTAGTTCATATATATGAGCTATATATATATATATATTTATATATTTAAGGTTACTAGATTTAGATTAACTCTTCAAACAGCAGTTTTATCTGAATCACTTTATACCTTAAAATTCTTTTGGATTCCTTGTTCTTCATCTGTATAAGTTTTTGAGCTTAGATTTAAAGTTTAGGGGTTTTTTTTGGCAACAGGGTTTGCAGTGGATTTTAGGCTGACCTTCATCTTGGTCAGGCTTCCCTCAGACTCACAGTGATCCTCCTGTCCTAGCGTCCCAGGTGCTGGGATTATGGGAGTGTGCTGTCATGCCCATCTAAAGCTTTTTATAAGATAGTGTAAGACTATAAATGTTACAATCTGTATAAGTGTGCTTAAATACATTGCATTTACATGCTGCTATGAAATGAGAATGTTTATTGAGAAGCTGTGCACTATATATTCCAGCCTTTGTATCTTGGTTTTGCAGCTTAAGTGATTTTTAAATAGGAGAGCATAGTGTTCTGTTCGCATTCTAATGTGTGATAGATACTTCCATCTTTTTTGGTAATTATTGTAAAAATTGTTGATAGATGTGTTATAAAAGTAAGCTAGTGTGGAAGTACAATTATAGCTGTAAAAGAAATGCTCTTTTCCCAGTAAGCGCGTTTCATGTTCATTTACTTCACTTAATCTTTATTTTCCTCTCCTCATCCTCCTTTTTCTCCTTTCTCTTCTTTTTTCCTTTTTTTTTTTTTACAGTATTGGGAATTGTACCCAAGGCTTTCCTACTGAGTTATATTCCTAGCCCTCTTGTTTTGAGATGAGGTCTTGCAAAGTCCCCCAGTGGCACTTAATTTGTGATCTGTCTGCCTCAACCTCTCAAAGTGTTGGGATTATAGATGTGTGCCACCATGCCTGATTTTTTGATTAAGTAGTTTCTTTTGTTTTCCAACTGGATTATATATTTATAATGTAGATAACCTCCTCCAATAACACTTTTTTAAAATTAAGTTTGTTGCTACAATTTCGTATACATTGTGGGACCAGGGAGATAGCCCAGTGGAATAAGTGCTTGCCTGGCAAGCTCAAGGTCCTGAGTTTGATCCCTGATTCCCCCCCCCCAAAAAAAAAGAAGAAAATTAGATACACGTAATGATCATACTCATCATAGGAAATTTGTACCTGTACATGTCTTGATTTTTCTTATTTTTCCCCATTCCTCCTTTCTCTTCAACCTCTTTCCCGCCTTAATTACAAAGCTTTGTTTTTATATTATCCTCCTTTTTTCTGATTTTTCCCCCTTTTCTTCCTTTCAGTAATAGTTTTACTTTGGCACTGAATTTATGTATTTTGCTCCTGTTTTCATGAAACAAAACTGGCCCTCCTGGGTCCTCAGATTTTTAAATTAGATGAATACAGGGATGTGAGGAGAGAGTAACAAAAGATACTCAGTTACTAATGGTGAATATACACGCTCAAAAAGTACCTCTATAGTTACCTGTGATTACATTTTAAACACCTGAAATCATTAGGGAATTTCAGCAAATAATGCCAAGTCAGAACTACTCAGAATCTACAGTAATAAAAATGTGTATAAAACCTTTTACTTTCAGTTCTGAAGATGGTTAGATACTTGCAGAGAGGGCCTTATTTTTGTGTTTTGTTTTCTAAAGGGCTTAATATTTTGTTTGTCTTCATTGGGTAGTCTGAATGTTGCCTTGATTCCACCTGTCAATATTAAGCTTTAAACTTTTAATCAGTTGAATTTTGTTTCGTATTTCTGTTCTTTTAGTCTGTCTTACCTTGAAAATGAAACTTCATTACTAATTAGCTTTCAAAGTAGCTTAAGACATATAAAAATGATCATTTTATTATACAAAACTACAAATTATATTGGATATTGTTTCAGAGTGAAATATCCTGTTGCATTGAATTTTATACCCATGATTATTAACATAAGGTTATCAAGACAAGATTGAAAAGTTATAAGAAGAAAAATTCTTGGGGGGAAAGCAATTTGTATCATTGCCCATGGTTTTGACATTATACATAGTAAAGTTGGTCTACAGTCAACTGAATGTAATTATGAGAAAGTTGGATAATATTGCTAGCTTTTTACCCATGAAAACCTAGTATATAATTGTCATAGGCATTATGGAGGATATTTATTTATTTATTTATTTATTTATTTATTTATTTATTTATGAGACAGGGTCTCTGTGTAGTGTAGGCTGGTCTTGAACTCACTATATAGCTCAGACTGGCCTCGAATTCAGTGATCTTCCTGCCTCAGCTTCCCAAGTGCCAGGACTACAGGCATGTGCCACCATGCTCCCAAATAAATTCAGCTGAAATGAGCTCCTTGGTGCTTGGCTCCTTGCTGCCTTATTGATCCATTGTTTTTTTGTGGGGGAGGGGGGCAAGGACTATTTTTGTAATTCAGACCAACCTTCAATTCACTTTGTAGCCCAGGCTGGCCTTGAATTTGTGCTAATCCTCCTGACTCAGCCACCTGTGTGCTGGGATTACAGGCCTGTGTCACTATTCCTGGCATAATTTTTATTTATTTTTGTTTAAAAAATTTTCTTTTTGGTGGAACTAAGGATTAAACTCAGGCCCTTGTGCTTGCCAGTCAAGCACTTATTCTACTGAGCTATCTCCCCAGCCCCTTCCTGGCATAATTTTTAAACTCACAGAGTTATAATTATTGCATATGTATTTCTGATTTAACATATTAGACAACAGAAAACATATTAGACATTCGGTATATTTCCATCAGTAATGTTCATCAGGTTAACTAATGCTTTTGTACCTTACTGAATTTCTCTTCCTCATGCAGGCTATATTTTTTTTAAATTATCATATATAAAGTTGCTGTGTACGTAATCATGAAAGACTTTTACTACATTTAAGTCACTAGCAAAAATTTTTGCTTTCATGTTTGTGGCTTTTGTATTTCTCCTTTCTGCTTTCTTCCAGATTTTGTATTTTTCTGTTTTTTGTTTATATATTTGTTTATTTTTGGTACTGGGAATCAAACTCTGCATCATGCTTGTGAGGCAGGTGCTGTGGCGCTGAGCTATAAACCTGGCCCTGTTTTTCAGTTTTAAAATGTTCTTTGGTTTCTTTTTCTTCTTTCTTTCTGAAAGTTTGTATCTTTGCATTTGTTTCAAGAGTGTTTCTATCTGTCTTATTGGGGATAGCTACTACATCCTTAAGATCTTCAAATCCAATGTTGTTGGCACTTGGGGATTGGCCTTCTTAAAGTCTTTTCCTTTACCTTTTGCACAAATTTTCCTGGGGTGTTAATGTATACTTGCGCGTGCACTTTGAACTATTGAGCAAATTTTATTTCCATATTGGACAGTTTCAGTAAGTTATCAGACTTTAACTCCTTGAAAAATACTGATTTTTGTTTGGGAAAGGACTTGGTTGGTATCAGGATGCAGGTGTTTGTCTTGCCTCTTTGCTATGGTTCCAGCATCAATTCAGTTTTGAAAACATTTGTTCTGCTCTTTAGGTAAGCCTGACACATGTTCCACTTCATGAATTACTCTAGGAATTAGGTAGTGGTTGACATGATTTAGTTCTTAGAGCTTTAACTGTGTTTTCCTTGGGTCTGTTCCATGCAAAAAATTCCAGGGTGAGCTCAGGACCTAAGTTAAGTTAGTTCACACAAAATTAGGGAATGTTCTCTCTGTGGGATTCCCATGTACTATAGATCACAGGGCTCTTTTTTTCTCTTTTCCTTGGCCAAAAAGATCAATTTTCTCTCCAGGCTGAGGCTTCACAATGTAGTGGTATAAGAGAAGAGCTGAGGAGGTTGTGATGAAACTAAAATTTACCTCCCCTACCCAGTCCCTTACTGTGCTTTCACTGGTTCGTGTTTAGTTTTCATATCAGTCCACTTTGCCTATTGTTTGATTTCTTTTTAAGTCCTTTGGTGCAGTACTTTTATATTTCGTCTGGGGTTTTCAGTTGTCTTCTGAGGGGCTTTGTGGTTGACTTATTACTTCCATCTTGGCTTATACTGCAGATCAGCTGTATTCCATTAATTTGGAGAGATTCTATAAATGTGTGTGTTGAATTAAGAACCTATGGAAATACATTTTTGTGGCTTAAACATAGTTCTTGAATACTTTTATTTGGTTCATGGAGAGTTGATTACAACTTTTAAATTACAATGCAGTTTTAAATTAATGTAAAGTGTAAGATAATTCTCTGTTAAACAGTACTAGAAGCTAATGTTCTTACACAAATATTTATATATGCTTGAAAAAGTATATTTTGTTTGAATGAAGGCAGGAGACAGGCAAAGCAATGTTGTGGGTCTGTCCTGCTTCAAGGTTGTATATGGTTAGATTTTTGGATTTACATGTAAACGTAAGAATTATAATTCTTTATGCCTATTTTTAAAATATATTCTAATTTTTAAATGTTTTTTCGTCATATTCTGTAGAGTTCAATATATCAATACTTGATGAAAAATACCTGTTCCATGTTATGTTCCATGTTAAGGTGTTTGATATTCAGACAGATAGGTTAAGCTTAACAGTCTAGGTTGTATGATAATAACAATAAACTTCTCTTCTGGAGGGTAAACAACCAAAGTTTGCAGACCAAAATTAGAGAAAAAGGAGGGCCGCAAGGAAGGCCCTAGCCTTCCAAGGTTAATTAAGACTCAGAACATATGAGAACTTGTAACGTCACATAACTCAATAGTGTTCCAAATTTTCTGATCAAGGAGATTATGGGGCCAAAGAGGAAAGTGATCGATGATGTAGAATGTGCCTAAGGAGAGTCACATGGAGAGAAAACACTCTCTCAGGCTTTCACAGAGAGCACATTGGCCAAGCATTGGCCGTGACTCATCCACATGGCTGACACTGACAAAGGATCTACAATCTGAGGTGCAGGATCTCAGGATAAATCCTAAGGGGATTTCACTGACCTTAATCAGACCCAAAAGCTACAACTCTTGTTGCATAGGTCTTGCTTCATCTTGGTCTTAACCATCCAGCAGAAAAGTATAAAAACGAAGTATAAAAAGTAAAGCTATGGTGTTATGTTGAGCTGTAGGGGACTCAGGTCAACAATTTCTGACATTGCCAGTCAAGCGGAAGACCCAATACTATTATGGACTACTGGACTCTTAGACTATTTTGCTGAGTTAACACACTTATAATATTCAAATAACGGAACTAAACAAAAAAAGGGGATACAGATGAATGTCCATTTTGTATCTGTGTATTCAAAATGGTTAGAATATAGTTACATTCTCTTAATGAATAGAGGTATTTGTTGTAGTAGTGTTTGTAAATAAGATATCATGTCCGCATCTTGTACAGCAATTAACCACTAGGAAGAATGTATGCAATGTGTTAATTATTGAAACTGTCCTACCAATTTGGTTTGCAACTGTCTCATTGCTATATGTTTCTCAATAAAATTATGGGAAAAAGTATATTTTGTTTAATGTAAAATATTCATATATGTTACAATACAGATAGTCTATAGAAAGGATCATTAGTTATAAAGCGTATAAACATTTTTCTGTGTCATACAGTTCTTGTTAGCACTTTAAAACAATGGGATTGAACTTAGTAAGCATGTAGTACACTACTGAGCTACAATAACATCTTTAAGAAAGTTAATTCTGGCCTGGGAGGATTTCTGAGTGTCTTTAAACATTTAATTCTGGTATTGTTAAATATAAATGAATAATATATAATATTTTAGCCAGAGGATTTCTTCTATCCTCTCATGAAACTTGATCTTGGGAGACAGATGTTTGCGTATTTCAGGTTTACAATTTTTAGGAAAATAAACTCTTCTGATAACCTTCCTTTTTTGTTTTGTTTTTTGTTTTTTTTTTTTTTTGGCCGGCTCAGCTTCCTCTGAAGGTGGGTCTGGTGTGGTGCCGGGGAACAAACTGTGGACCCCTCTGCTTGCCTAAGCAGGCCCTTTAGACTGCTGAGCTGTCTCGCCGGCCCACCTGTTTTTTTTTTTTTTTTTTAATTTTAGGTAGGTTCCCACTGTGTAGTTCAGGCTGACCTTGAATTCACTATGTACCCTTGGCTGTCCTTGAACTTGGTGATTTTGCATCAGCCTCTCAATTACTGGGATTACAGGCATGTACCACCACACCTGGCATATGTCTTGTGTTTCTCAAAAAAGGATTCTAGATTTTCATTTCTGGGAAAGATGTACAATATTGCATATTCTCAGCCACTTAATGTCACTATCCTCCTGGGATCAGGTATTAAAGTTGATAAATAACATGCTGATTAAAATGACTATTACTAAAACTAACCTGTGTTTCTTTCACATATGTAAAATACTGAATTTCTGTTTTCACTTTTAAACTTACTTAAGAAAAAGGAAATTTTTGCTTTGTTTTTTTCTTTAGAGACAGGGTCTTGCTAAATTCTTTCAGCTGGTGTTGAACTCACTGTGAACCTCTTGCCTCAGTCTTCCACGTGGTGGTATTATGGCATATGCCACCATACCCACTGATATTTTAAAAATAGAATTTGAATTACTAATAAAATAATTTTCACAGAAATAGGAAATTAAAATCTGTGACACAAGTAAGAAGTGAAAGAAAATTTTAGCCATAGTAGTTTTCTGTTGATGGGTAACCCATTGCTACTAGCTTAGCTCATGACTCAAACCAGCACATAATTTTGTTGGGTTAGGATTTAGGCCCTGCTTGGACCAGAGAATTTTTCTCAGTTTCTGGTTGTCACTGTTCGATCTTTGTAGTTATTGAGCTAGCTCACGTATAGCAGTTTACTTCTGTAAAGCCAGTAGGCTGTGCTTTCCAAACTGCTGTAATGGAGACTTCTGTAACATATTTATCAGAGAGTTACTATCCCATCAAATTTATAAGTTCCGTTCACACACAACAGTGCAGGATTATTTGGAGAGGGGCTTAACAGGGCCTGTGCTGCTAGGGGAGAGAAATCTTGGAGGTATCAAGGGTTTTGCCTAGCAGAGCTAAATTGAAACTGATTAGCATGTTGTAGTAGCTTCCAGTATTTTTTGTGTAGGATATATATATATATTTTTTTTTTGGTGTAGGATATTTTTATAACAAGTATTTCACCATGATACTTTGCAATTTTCATAGTATCATTTATAAACAGTCGTGTCATTTGTAATTATTTGGAGTTCAAGCATCTGTAGTGTAGAGCACAAAAGGCTTTAGTAAAAGCAATGGAAATGATGATAATCTTTTTTTTTTTGACAATTATCTTATTTAAATAAAATCATTAGGTTTGTTTGATAGAATTCACTAAATATGAAATAACATGTCCATGTTCATGTTGGCCTTAATCAGAGGAACAGAGTTAGGAGTTGAGGCATGAGAATGAATAAACATTTCCACTTTTAGCTCAGAGATTTAGAACTGAGAGTAGAAATCAGTTGCTACTGGGAGGACTCTGTTTTAAGAATACAGAGATACGTGTACCCTTTTCTACTTTTTCCCCCAAAGTTCTTATTGATTAATCATAAGTTCTATCCTTAATTGGATAGAAATTTTTATGTAATCAATTTTTTATGAAAAGTAGCTTAAACAGTTAAAATTCCTCTCCTCTTCCCTTGGCTCCCCTCTCCTCTGTTTTCTTTTGTTTAAGACAGAGTGTCACTATGTAGCCCACCCAGGTTGCCCTCAAACTCTTGTCAGTTCTGTTGCCTCAGCCTCCTCCTGAGTGCTGGCATTGCAGGCATCTGGCAAAATTTTATCTTCTCAACAGCTCTTTTGGCTGGAACTCATTTTTAGGTGTTAACTATTGTGCTCTTGGGAAGATACTTTTCCTGGCTTACAAATATGTGTCCTTACACAAGGGGATAAGTAGGCTACAGAGTATAGAGGCATGAAATAGATACATTCTGCCAGATTTCTTTTTTTAAAATTTATTTATATATTTATTTATTTAGTGTGTGTGTGGCCAGCTCAGCCCACCAGGGGGCGGGGCTGGCTGGCATGTGGTGCTAGGGGATTGAACCGTGGTCCCTGTGCTTCGCTTAGCTTAGCTTGTTCTAAGTAGGTGCTTTAGACCACTGAGCCATCTCACCAGCCCAGATATCTTTTCTTAAAAGAACACTAATGTTGGACCAGGGCTCTCTACTCTTATGACATCATTTAACCTTAATTACCTCTAAAGAGTGCCTATTTCCAAACATAGTCATATTAGGGAATGGAGCTTCAACATAAGAAATTTAGGGAGGAAGAAATTAATGGTGGAGGGCCAGTATTGGCAAGTGGAGTTAGAATAAAATTGGCATTAAAATGTAAGTACTGTACTTTTCCAGGTGACATATGAATATAGTTTTTCAAAATACAAGACATTTTATTGAAAACTACTTCTAATTCTGCTCTTGATTATCCCCTGAAGAAAAAAGTTTTTAATTATAAACATTTTTGTTGTTCTGGTGGTTATCTTCATGTTACTGATAATTTTTATACTACTATTACTTGAACTTTTGGCATTATTTACTAACTTGTAATAGAAGCATTAGTTTCCTTCTGCTACTCCTTTTCTCTTTAGTAACCTTTATTTTGAATGATAAAACTGGAATTCTGCATAGCGCATTATTTCCCTTGACTATGTGGTGTCTCTGTGTGTGCTGTGGGTCCTTATTTTCTTGTTCTGCTATTTACCAATCTTTTTGTTACTTCCATATTCTGGAAGTTGATTACATTTTTTATGTGCTGATTCTTCTTCTCTTCTCATTATACTTATTATGAGTCGTTGTACTATAGGTGGAAGAAAAGAGAAATGTCTGGTCAATTTCATTATCTTGAGTTGAATGTATCGAAACTGTGTTGTTTGTAGGAGTGAGGTTTTTGATTTCTTTGTGTGTTTAAGGGATCCTGGTCTGTACTCAGGTCCTTAAGGAATTATATGGATTCCAGTGTAATTTAGTTATTTATTTATTTTTGGTACTGGGGATCGAACTCAGGACTTTGTACTTGCCAGGCAGGCGCTTATGCCACTGAGCTATCTCCCCGGCCCAAGAATTATATGGAGAAAGATGTACTGGTTTGCTTTTCATCCTTTTTATATTTATTCTTCCCCTTAATTCCATTGGTCAAAGAGCCAACAACCTGAAAGGCATAGAAGGTGGTAGTTCTCTGGAATGTAACTCATAACATCCTCTTGGTTGGGCTCTTCCAGGATTATAGTGCGATTTATTTAGTATTGCTCAAATTGGGAAAGACACCAGAATTTGTAAAATTTTTGCTTTAAATAGTGAATACAAAATACATCACGTTGCTAAATTTGCATAAGGTGAGACTCAGTGCATCATAGGACTCTCTAGAATGTGAAAGTACATTGTTTATCAAAAATAAAAACAAAAACCATGGATCTATAGGATTGAGAATGTTGCTTAAACTTAATGGCTGGATCACTTTATTTATTTATTTATTTTAATTTTATTTATTTGTGTGTGTGTGTGTGTGTGTGTGTGTGGCCAGCTCAGCCCACCAGGGGGTGGGGCTGGCTGGCACATATGTGGTGCTGGGGAATTGAACTGCGGTCCCTGTGCTTTGCTACAGCTTGTTCTAAGTAGGTGCTTTAGACCACTGAGCCATCTCACCAGCCCCATGGATCACTTTAAGTTTGGTTGAAACATACTTTGCCGAGTCACTGTTATTCTGCAAAGGGCAGAGCTTAGTGCTTTGTCTAGAAGTAGTACAACCTTCTATAACCTTTTGTCTTCATAGCAAACTACCTGAGGCAGGCTATGTTGGAAGAAAAGTTTATTTAGCTCACGGTTTTGGGAGTTAAAGGGTATAGTGCCTGCTTGGGCTTAGCTTTTTTTTTTTTTTTGGGATAGTATGTAGCTCAGTTTGGCATCAAATTCACAGTGATCCTTCATTCAGCTTCCTGTGTGCTACGGCTACAAGCATGTACCATTGTACACAGCCCTACCTAATCTTAGTTCTGACGAGGAACCTCTTGGCTCTGTTGCATTATGTTGAATGGCATTTTTTTTTTTTTTTAATTTCTTTTTTGTGGTACCAGGGAGCGAACTCAGGACCTTGTACAAGCAAGTACTTACTCCACTGAGCTATCTCCCTGGCCCTGAATGGCAGTTTTAAGAGCAGTGTCACATGATGAGACATGAAGCCAGAAAGCTAAGTAGAGCCAGGCTCAAGTTTAAATAATAACCTTTTGGGAAGACTACTAAAATGTCCGTAGACTGGGCATGGTGGCATGCATCTGTAATCCCAGCGCCTGGGAGGCTAAAAACAGGAGGATCACTATGAGTCTGATCTGTGTAGCGAGACTCTGTAGATCCTGTATTGCATTTTTAAAAGTCCTTGTTTTATAAAAATATATTGTAGCTTATTTTCTTCTGAGGGCAGCATCGCCAGTGACCTCACTGGGTTCTGTCTCTTAAATCCCATCTGTACACTGGGAACTAGCCTTTCAGTACAGGAAACTGTACTGAAACAAATCCATTGTACATTAAACCACATCCAGATCATAACACAAAGCTTAAGATACTATCTCACCCATTATTGAAAAAGTTTGTTCATCTCTGGCCTAATTGATAAATACTGGCTATTAAAAGTCTTAAATGTTTTTTGGTGGAATAGTCCCCAACAGCTAAAAATTCTCAATTCTTAAAGTCATTTAATGAAGAAACTTTCAGATTAAAAATACACATTTGGGAAAAAAAACCCAACACATTTGCTGTGATACTTGTGAAATGACAATACAGAATTTTAAATTTTTGTAAGTTTAGACATGGAGGTTTACCTCAGTGGTAGAGTGCTAGCTTAGCGTGGAAGGCCCTGGGTTTAATTCTCAATACTGTGAATGAATGAGTGAATGAATGAACAACCGAACGAACGAATACATGCCTGTAATCCCTGCACTCTGTATGGCTGAAGCAGGAGAACTGCAAGTTTGAGCCCAGTTTAGGTAATTTAGTGATGTAACAAGACCTTGGTGGGGTCTATAGGGGTTTGTGCCTGGGATGCACATTAGGGCAAAGGCCCTGAATACAAACCACACACACAGTAAAAACTTCGATTTAAGGAGTATGCTTCAGTGTATAAGGAGAGAGGAAATAATAAAAGGATGTAGAGAGAAAGCTTTCGTTTAATATTTTTCTATGGAAAATATGCCTTGATGACTGTCTTGGTAACTTTTCTCTCCGTGCTGGGACAAAATACCCAGCACCCAAAATTAAGGGAGAAAGGTTTATTAAGCTCACAGTTAGTGGAGGTTTCTCAGTCCATATTAGGCTTTCTCCAGGGCAGAGTGGCAAATGGCAGAGGGCAGCAGTTCATGGAGGTGGAAAACAGCAAAGCAGCAAGGGCAAAAAGGCAGGAGCAGACACAACCACAGCAGCAACAGAGGCAAAGAGCAAGCCTCTCTCCTTTCTTCATACTATATCCAGGGTATCTGCCCCAGGGCGGGTGTAGCACTCACACCCATAATCTCAGCAGCATTTATATCCATAATCCCAGCATTGGATCATGAATTAATCACAACCTCTAGAAGTCTGCCTCTACATGAGGCTTTGTGAGAACATCTAGACACAAACCATAACAGTGGCCCAGTGAAGAGGCTATTTAGGACTGGACTTCATTCCATTTACTGAGATAAAAGGGATTTTGTTTGTGTAAGTAAAAGGTTTTGTCACCTGAGTTTAGATAACATTAGAACTTGTTAGGTATACTAGAGGAAGAGATTTAGGTTTGAGAAGGATAGTTCAATATGAACAATAGTGCAAAAGTTCCAAGGAGCATTAAAAAACCACAGTAGTTTTTTTTTAGTAAAAGGTGAAAGATTTATACGATCTGAAGAGAAACCAGAGTATAGTTTTTTTTTTTTAGAAACTTAAGATTATCTATTTATTATAGACTAGGGTTGTCTTAAATAGTTTCTTTTGGTCTTTCCATTCCTTTAGTCTTCTGATGGCAGATCTGACTATGACCTTAGAAGTCCAGGCATCACCAGGTACTGTTTATACAGGAACCATCTAGCCAGATTCTTTAAGCCCATCTTTTCTTGGTTTTGCCACAGACCAAGATGTACTTGGCATGCTACCTGTCATCATTTTCTAGAGGGAGGCAACCCTAAAGGCTGCATACTCACTGCTCATGTTACCAAGACCCAGGCCCAATCTAAGAGAGAAACTACAGTAGTCTATACTGAGGAGGAAGTTAGTGCAGCAGAGTAATTGGAATCGCAAAAACTTAAGATTGGAAAACACACAGCAGGGAGCCAGGCCCCAAAAGTTACACAAATGGGATGAAAATTCATGTAGGAAAAACTGGATAGCTGTGGTCTTCTGACATAAACATAGAGATAGAGGAAAAGTGAGGTCCTAGATGATCTTCTCTAGCGTTTTCTATTATAAAACCATAATATATTTTCTGTTCTGATTCAGATTTTGAGACCATAGAAAAAATTACATTCTTTCTTGTTTTTGGCTGGTTGACATTATTTGATACTAGATTGGAAGTTTGAATGAAGCTTGCAGTTTTAATAACAGGCACTATTATAGTAGTTTGATAGTGAAAATTATTAATTGCTTTCTGTGTACGTGTGTACTACATAGTCATATCTTGTAGATCTAAAGGTTGGTTGAATTATACATAAAAGAGTCTACTTGGCTGGCAGCACTCCATCGCTATAATTTCGTTAAACATAACAGTGACAGTTATAACATTCTTAACAAATGATCATTGATGGAACTGAGTGTGATACTCAAGATTAATCAACAGTAGACAATGTAGAACACAGAAAAGATTAAAAGGGAAGCTGAATGTGTTTTTTAAAAAAGTGGGCCTTCAATAAGAGCTGACTTTTCTGCCTGCTGAAAATGTTCTTGAAGTCATATTTCTCCCACCCCTTAAAAAGTCAGGCAATGCTTTGGTATGTGAGACTATTGGACTAGTGCTTAACTGAAATTCAGGCTTTTATCTCACAGAATAGAAGAAGTAAAACAAGCTGATGCTTCTTCATTACCTTACTATATAAATAAATACAGAATTTTCTTTCAAGTGGCTGAGTGAATAGTGTTTGCTGGAACCTTTACTATTATTTAGGTGGAGAATGTTTATCTAAGGAAAACATTTTAATAATGGCTAATTTGTTGAGTGTTTTATTGTGCTCTAAAAGCTATGTGCTTTGAAACACTGTCAAGTGAATATTTTCTGTCTTGTAAATAGAAAACCAAAGTTTTAGAGGTTTTAGCAGCTTTTAACAAGTTAACTTAGTTGGAATTAAAAGTAAAAAGTTATATTTTGTTGTGTCTTGTACATATTTATTTTAATTCATTTTTGAATAATCTCTACCAAGGATAGAGAATACACTTTAAAGAAAAAGGGAAAAAAATATAAACAAAAACACAAGGTTTCTGTTCTTAGAGCTTATTCGCTACAGAAGAGGACAAGAATGGATCTCAGATTGGCCCTCTAAAAAATTCTGAGAAACTAACCTTTCCTTTCTGAGGTTTGCTATAAGCCATAGAGTGTTTGACAGGCTCTTGCTGTGCAGTTCAGGCTCTTGCTGTGCAGTTCAGGTTCACTTTGAGCTCACTTTGTAGTGCAGGCTGGCCTTGAACTCCCAGTGATCATTGTCCTCAGCCTCTTAAGGATTATAGGATGTGTGCCACCACATCCAGCTGGTATTATTCTTTTGCACCCAAGTGGCCTGGCATACAGGTGGATTTTCTAAATCAGGGATAGAGGCTGTGAGTCTGCTAAAATTCTGAGTTTGACAGAGGGCTTACATTCAGAAGTAAAGATCTTAACCACTTTAGCTTGAAAGGTCTTTGGAAGTGTCCATTGGTACATAACTAGTTAAGCAAAATCATGAACAGATTGGTTTCTAAGAAATTGAAGAGGAAAAATATGTGTCTTACTAGGATTGATTGCAGCTTGCATGTTTAGTATACAGTTAACCTCGTAAATTGCATTAAAGAATTGCATTAAAGGAATTTATATCCTCTGTCTTACCTGCTTCATAAGAAGGAAATCTTCACCAGGTAATGCTTTATGAAGGACAAGTGCACATTAGCTAATATGATGAACTGTACTTTTTTTTTTTTTTTTGGTATTGTAGGGAAGGGTTTACAGGGTATTCAGGGTATTCAGGGTCTCACTACTTGATCTCATAGTGATCTACCTGTTTACAGCCTCCCAAAAGCTGGGATTACATGTGTGCGCCATCATGCCCGGTCTCAGTTGCCATCTCAGTGCACTCCGGGGGCGGGGCCAGCACGGCAGGCCTGGGGATGAACTCCTGGCCCCATGCCTACTTGCAGGCTTTTTTTTTTTAAAGCACGAATTGAATTCTTGACCTCACGCTTGGCAGGCAGGTGCTGTGCGGCTGAGCTATATCCTTGGCACAAGTTGTCTAAAAGAACAAGCCTTATTTTAAAAGGCGTGTGGTAAGGTACTGCAAAAAAATAATTGCATCAGGAGCAGAGAGGGAGCTATGAACATGATGGGAAGTGAAACTGGAATTGGAGACATGAGTAGGACCAGGTGTGCCTTATACATACACGTTTGTTTTTATCCAAGATGTCACTGACCGTTTGAAGGGGTTATGGGAATGCTTTTGAATGTCATTCACCTGGTCTGTTTCACATTTGGAAAGCTGGCTGTGAGATGAGGAAAATATGCTGCATTCATTTAGGTGTTTTCTAGGTGGTAAATGAAGGTATAATTTGGACTGTAGTCATTGAGGGTAGCGATTAAGGAAGGAAGAAGAGATATATATATAAGGAGAACTTGAGTGTATTCCATAAATATGAGGCACAAATACAGATAGCAGTCTGTTCAGGTAGTTTTTACAGTGTTTTAATCATCAAACTTATTTTCCAGACTTGTAAATATTAATCACTGAGTAAATGTGAATTTTAATCAGTATTCACTTAAGCTTAGTTATTTGCATGTTGAGTGATTTCTCCACCATCTTTACCTGTTTGCTCACTAGGCACTACTATTATTGTTTCCTTGTATGGGAAATTTAAAAAGAAACATTTCTTGAAGGAAGATCGTTAAACATTACTGTGTCCTTAATTTGTATTTTATTGCTTTTTTAGTTTGCTTGTTTTTTGGGACAGTCTCACTAGGTAATTCAGCTTGGCTTTGAACTCACTGTATAGCCAGGCTGTCCTGAAACTGAAGGTGATCTTTCTGCCTCAGCCTCCCAAGTGCTGGGATTACAGGCATGCACCATCAATACCCTTAGATTTCCAATGGTTTTATTGAGGTATAATTCCTATACTACTAGAGCAACCAGTTGGAAGTAAATAATTAAGTTTTAGTATATTATCAAAGTTGTGCAGCCACTATAATTAACTTTAGGATAGTTTCTTTACCTCAAAGAAACACTGTTAGTAGTCATTCCTCATTTTTCTTTTGTAGCACAATGTTTCTAAGGTCTATTCCAGTTGTATGTATCAGTATCTCATTCCTTCTTAGAGTTCAAAGATGTGGTATGTTTTGTTTATGCTTTTGTCAGTTGATAGACCTTTGGGTCGTTTCTGCCTTTAAAATTTAAATGAACTTGAATAATGTTGCAGTGACTATTCATGTACAAGTTTTTTAGTGTGAATATTTTTGCTCTTAGGTTTTTTGATTATATACCTATGAGTGAAATTGACTAGGTCATATGGTGACTTTATTTATTTATTTTTTTAATTTATAAACTGTTCTTTTGGGGCCGAGGAGCTAGCTCAGTAGAATAAGCATTTGCCTGGCAAGTGCAGGGTTCTGAGTTCAATCCCTGGTACTGCAAAAAAAAAAAAGAAAAAAGAAACTATTCTTTTAAAAACAGTTGTTGAAAAATTTTATATTCCCACTAGCATTATACAAAATTCCCACTTTTCCACATCCCTAACACTTGTTATCTTGTTGATGATAATAAGCAACTGAGTGTGAAATGATAGCTTGAATTTGGATGTAGCTCCCTAATGTTAAGCTTTTTAGGGTCCACAAGGTCTCTACACAGATTGGACTCATAGTGATCCTCCTGTTTTCATCTTCCCAACCTCTGGGATTACAGGTGCTGCATGCCACCACGCCCAGTCTCAGTTGCCATCTCAGTGCACCCCAGGGGCAGGACCTGCATGCCAGGCCCCTGCCTAAGCAGGCACTTCAGTCTGCTGAGCTATCTGGCTGGCCCTTGAGCTTTTTAGAAGAAAAGCAGTCCTTTGATTTCATTGAGAATATAAAAAATGGAAATCTTGGTTATGTCATGCAGTTGCTTAGAGACAGTCTTGCTGTACTTAAACTTTTGTTTGTTTTTTTCATCAGTTGTATTCCTTGAATGACTACAAGCCACCTATTTCTAAAGCAAAAATGACCCAGATTACAAAGGCAGCCATCAAAGCTATTAAGGTAAGTAATAAATTTTCATATTTTCAAAAGAAAATACTACCCTAATATTTTTGAAGGGGGGTAGTTTTCTTTGAAGGGGGAAGGAGACAGAGTCTAGCTGTGTAGTTCAGACTGGCTTTGAACTTACTGTGTAGCCTAGATTGGCTTCAGACTCTCAGTGATCCTCCTGCCTCAGGAGCCTGTAAGCCTCCCATGGTTACAGACTTATACCACGAACCTGATGAAGGAGTAATAATTTTTATAATTTATGTAATTACTCCTGCTTTACACTGAATACATGTTCAGTGTGGAAAAGAAAAATCCTACCACCTGCAAACCATATAAATACTTAACATTTCGCTAACTGTCCTTTCATATACTTGGATGTACACATTTTTCCTTAACTTCTCTTAGGTATGATTTATTGGTTATATGCATCCACATCATGGAGAATGTGTTTAACGCTATCATTTGTCACCCTGGCTTCACAGAATTTTAAATACAAGTTGATAAAAAGCTTTGAAGTAAAAATTAATATATTACATTTTTAAAAATTACTAATTCTGTATAGATTTGAAAATAAGGCATTATGAAAGTAATTGAACTTTGTTGTATGGAAGGCACATGAGTTGCATGAAGGTACCACAGACATTTAATGATTGCTTTGATATGGAAGGCTGAACGTATGTTGGCTGGTCCAAAGGTCTGAAAAAGGTTGAATCTCTGAAGAGATTCGTATATGTGCAGAATTTTACATAAATTTTTTTGACTGAAAGACCTTTGAACTCAACTATACATACCTTCCTAAATTTTTATTTCTAGAACACCTCTTCCTTTAGTAAGGGTTTATAACATGGGAATGAATGTGTTCTTATTTCTAATTAAGTAGTTATTAATCTATGAATATTAAAACAGGTTTTTTTCATGGTATATGATAGGTTGAATATTGTATTAGTTTAGCCTCTTGTATTGAATACTGTATTTTCCGTTGTGATCTCATCTTCTATGATCTTGAGAGTATACAACAGCCATTTTTATTCTTTGAAAATAATTGTGTTTTATGTAACTTGAGCACAATGCCAACTTGAGCACAATGCCTTTTTAATTAAAGGCTCAGTGTTGTCCTACCAGTTTGGTTTGAAACTGTCTCATTGCTATTTGTTTCTTAATAAAATTATGGAAAAAAAAAAGGCTCAGTGAACTATAGGTGCTAACATTGTTTGCTGTTTTTAGATGTCAGAGATTAACAAATTAAGTAATTTGTTAAGAATATGAATTTATGTTTTAGTTGAGTAATTTAATTTTATGATAAGCTATTTTGATTTATTATTAGTTTTTAATTTTTAAAAATTAACTTGCAAAATGCTATGGCAAGCATGATATAGTTTTCCCCTAGATTCACCAGTTATGAACCATTTGCTTAATTTCTACAAATTCATAGAGATACATACTTGTTTTATTTTTCTGGCTGATTATTTGAGAGTTTCAGACTTCATTGATAGTAGTACTTTATATATGCACAAATTTAAATCTGTTAACATTTTCCCAAGAAACTGTAGTATGACAATCACATACAAGAAATTTCAGTTTGATGAAATTCTATTATTTAATATACTATAAAATTCATACATAACTTACTTTACTTAATCTTTTAAATTTTAAATTTTATTAATGTACATTTAGAGTTCATAATGATTACATTGATTTTGGGAAGTTGGTAAATGCACATGACAATTTAATTCTTTTTACTTTTTTTTCTCCTACTTCCCCTTCCATCTCTTGAATTAGTTTCCAATTTTAGTGTTTTTTGCTAAGGTTTTGTGTTTTTGCTAAGGCAGTTTCCCTCAGCAAAATTCATTAGAAGTATAATTCACATTCTCTAAACAGAAGTATGCTAAACACAGCATTACCATAGAGGTATTCATATTTATTAAAAAGAAATTCTAGAAAGTTACTTATTTTGATGTTCATGTCTCACATACCATGTTCTAAGAAACTTAAATCTTCTAAGTATTCTCATAATTGATAGTAGATCATTATTGATTTTTAATGCATGTCTTTACTTCTCTTCCACTAAACTTTGTGAGATTCATTAGGCCATTAGTATTTTACTAGAGAAATAGATATAATGCAAGATACACAAAAGTATAAGAAATTACAAGGTTGGCTTACGGTCAGCAGCCATAGAGTTGGATGAGGAAACGCACAGAGGATGTGTGTACGCTGCAGACCGAAGGTTTCAGTCCAAGGCCTGGAGTTCACTTTCTGGTGCAAGTCTGCATCAGGAGGCTGGTCGGTCTGTGATGGAAGGCTGGAGAATCTGTGTTGGAAGACTGAAGGATCCAAGGCAGAAGTCGAAGAGTCTGCAATAAAGCCAAGAGACCGTGTCCAAGCTGAAGGCAAAGATGGGAGCAGAGGAACAGAAGAACAGAAGCAAGTTCATCCTTCTTCATTTTCCCTTTATACTATAGGAGTGATGAATCGCCCTAGGGTGGATCTTCTATACCCAAGGGTACAGAATTGCTGAGCTGATTTAGTTAAGCTTCTAACTATTCAAGTGGACACAATCAGCCATTATAAGCATTGTACTTTTCTACATCTTACATATATCTGCATTTCATTTTGCAAGGGAAGCAGGAAACAAGTTAAAAACAACACTGTTAGATTTATTGATGCTATTTTTTGATCAGGGTTTAGTTTCTAGTACTACCCTTGTGATATGTGTACACATAAATACATCAAAAATACTTTGATGTAATTACAGCAGTTTGTCAAAAGTATGTTTTCAAAAAGGCTTTGAAATTATTTTTATAAGTCTGTGTTATACTAATGTAGTTTGGATATACTGACCATATAGTTACATAAGAGAACTATTTATGTAATCAGACATTAATGCTGGCTGCTTATGTAGATGAGTACTGTGAACCTTTATTGTGAAATTTGATTAAATTTAATTATCTTGATGGACCTTTGGAGCTATGTTTAAACATGTAGTTGGTAGGAAATTATCTACTTAAAGTAAGCTGATTTAAAAACTGTACCTTTTTCTTTTCCAGTTCTATAAACATGTGGTACAGAGTGTTGAGAAATTCATTCAGAAAGTAAGTACATACAGGCTAAATGTAGTAAGTTGTATATCCCCATGCTCTTCTTTAAATGAAATACCTGAGGTTATGTTGTTTTGTTGACCTGTGAAAAAATGATTCCAGTTATTTTATTTTAAATTCAGAATTAAAAAGAAAATACCTTTTCAGTAATTCCAAAACAGGTTTCAGTAGGTGTTTTTGTTAAGTTTGGAATTAGCTTTTAAGAAAATTCTTCTCATTTTAAACTGCATGTTTAGAAAGTACTTATATTAAATATGTATGAAATGTTCTCATCAGCTGTTTTTCTCCTGTTTTCATTTGGCCTTGTTCATTAGTATATTACATTTTATTGTATAGATCTGCAGTTCCATTTTTCAGGGTAAATAGGACAGGTAAAGTTGAAAACAGCTGAACTAGGTACATTTAGTAATTTTTTGTAGCCAGAGTGAAGTGACTAGATTGTTTCTTTGCATGTTTGTTTGCAATTAGCTGTTTTGATGCCATTTCTAGTAGGGACACTTAAGATTTATGCCTTATAAAATGAAACACTGCAGAAACTGTACTTTCCTAGTTTGTACTTGGGTTTTATATTCTGCCCATGTTCGTATACCTAAATGGAGTCAGAACTGGTTTGAGAATCAAGTACATATATGACATTAAGGATTCAGCAAGGTTGCAGTGTGTTAAAAGTATTTAGTAGATAAATATAGGAATTAAGTAAGATTACTGTATTCCTAAACTAGGTGACTTTGGATAAATCAGGTGACCAGTTTTTTTTTTTTTTTTTTCCAGTGTCTAAAATATTGCTTAAACATAGTTTTGTAGTAAGTAGTTTGGACAACTTTGGTAAGACATGAGTAAAATTACAGGTATGCAATTTAAGTAAATTAATCCATGAGGTTAGTAATTGTAAAGATTTATCAGCCTAAAACTATGAAGGTTTTTTAAGTTTCTGCTGTTTACTACAGTGTCTCTTAAGGTTTGTTACATGTAGGAATTATATAGGCATATTGCTATAGTATCTATTCTGATTCAGCAAACCTGAGGAAGAACCTGAGATTTTGCATTTCTAACAGTTCTTAGATAATACCTTTGATGTTCCTTCAGAAATTGGGGTTTAAAGAAGAATGAGCTTGTATATTAATGTTTTTTCACTGGTTTGATTTGGAGTAAAGGTACTTTGAGAAATACTGTATCTTAGGGAGACCTGGAGTGAATAGTTATCCCATTTTGAGATAATTGTGCAGTCAAATAAAAAAAGGAAGTCTATGGATAGGGGAAAACTTAATTTCTTTCCCCATCCTATTTAAATCAGAGACTTGTGTATTTTAATTGTGTATATATGTTTTCAGTGAAACTTTTTAATTTTTAAGTACTTTTAAAATAAACTTACTTTATTAAAAAGTAAAATTATTTTTCAATTAAATTCTAAATTCATATGTAATTGAATAAATTAAGACTGGATCATAATATGCCCTTTACTCAGTTTCCTCAGATAATAGCATTTGGACAGATTTTATTATATTTTTTTTTGTGGAGCTGAATTGAACTCATGCCCTTGCACTTGCCAGGCAAGCACTTATTCAACTGAGCTATCTCCCCAGCTCCTCATTTGGACAGATTAACCCGTTCATAAAAGGCTTGTAATATCTTGTTGCCTGGTGGCTCTGTTTTGAATTCATTTGTTGCTTGTTTGAATTACTGGTGGTATATGCATAATCCAGTTGGACAGGTGTATCCCTTCTAAGGGGCTTTGGATTATAACTGTGGAAACAAAAGTGTTGATTTAGCAGACCAGGCGTTATAACTCCTTAAAGAAAACATTAAAGTGATATAAAAATTATAGTATAGCTAATTTGTAGTACAGCGGTTGTGAACGTACATTATATATATAGTGGCAAGCCCACTGAAACTGAGTGTGGTCATGCACTCCTGTCATCGCAGCAATGGGGAGGCTAAGACAGGAGGATCACTACTAGTCTAAGCTGCATAGCAAGACCCTGTACCAAGTAAATAAAAGATATAAAAAAAATTATATAGTACCAAGTGTACTTGAAAGATTTGCATGTTAAAATTTTGAGAAGGGCCGGCTAAATACCTCAGCAAATTAAGGCACCTGCAAGTAGGCACAGGGGCTGAGGACTTGATCCCCAGGCCTGCCCTCCTGGCCCCGCCCCTGAGGCACACTGAGATGGCAGTTGAGACTAGGCATGGTGGCACACACCTGTAATCCAAGCTCTTGGGAGGCTGTAAACAGGCGGATCACTACAGGTCCAATCTAGTAGTGAATCCCTGAACAACCTTTAAACCCTTCCCTAAAATACCAAAAATCAATAAATAAAAATAAAATTTTGAGAAATTAATGGTAGATAACTGCTCACAAATAAACATATCTTTTAATGAGATAAAGTTGTCAATTATTTGTTGTTAGTAAGTTTATTGGGACATTTTAAGTATATGTAAAAAGCACATTCATCATAGGGAATTTGTACCTTTACATGATATATCTGCATTCTTTTATTCCCTATTCTTATACCTTTCCTTCAGCCCCCTCCTCCTCTACTTATTTATAAAAGCTTTGTTTCCATTTTTTCCTTCTTTGTTTTTTCTTTTCCCTTCCTTTTCCCCTTCCCTCTCCCTCGTTCCTGTTCCTATTTGCACATTTTATGTAGAGGAGTTAAAAAAAAAAATCACACACACCCACACGCACCCAACCACTGTAGAAATCAATGGTTGCACCACTCACACAAAAAATTGAAACTAGAGGTTCTGTTTGAGCCAGATAGTCCCCTTCTTGGTATCTTCTCAAAAGAATTAAAAGCATCATGCCATGGGTGATATATGCACTCCCATGTTTATAAGCAGCAGAGTTTGTGCTAGTTAAATCTTGGAAACAGCCGAAATGCCTGTCAGTCACTAAATGGATAAAGATGTGTTGTTTTTTGTTTTTTTGGTTTTTTTTTTTTTTCCCCTGAAATAGTGTGCTCCCAGCCCTGAAGATGAATAAACTTAGGACATATCCAACTACATGGTTGTATCCTGAGACCATACTTTTTAAGTTAAATAAATCAGATTCATGTGTAAATGTCATGTTTATTCTCTGATTTGAGAAACCAAAAGTATAAGGACCAAGATGTGTAATAGGTTCTGTAAAAGAAGAAAAGAATAAAATGTCTTAATCTGAAAATTTTAAATCCTCCTAAATTCTAAACATTATGAACAAAAAACATAATACAACAAATGGAAAATTCTACATGTAACCTCATTTGCAGTCACAATGCAGGCACACTAAAAAATTACCTTTAGGCCCTGTGTATAAGGTACAGAGGAAGTGGGCTGCATGTTCATTGCTAATTGGAGTTCCCTAAGCCATACTTCCATATGTCAGTTTTTTTCCCCTACCCAGAAATTTTCTGCCATGATGTGTGTGAATAGGTTTTTTTTTAATTAATCATTTGTGCTGTTGCATGCTTTTTCATTGACTTTAGTCATAATCTTATTATTTTACTCATCAACTGCTGGATTGATTTCTTATGGTTCCATGCATTTTTAAAGAAATCTTTGCATGGGCCAGCCAGATAGCTCAGTGGAGGGATCAGGTGTTCGATCCCTGGTGTGCTGTGCTGGCCCCGTCCCACGGGGTGCACTGGGACTGAGACTGGGTGTGGTGGCATGCGCCTGTGATCCTAGCACTTGGAAGGCTGAAAATAGGAGGATCACTACAAGTCTGATCTGTGTAGTGAGACTCTGTAGACTACTAAAGATATAATAAAAAAAAAAAAATGCTTTTCATGATTGCCAACCATAAGCCTATGTTCTATAACTAAGATCCTTTCCTCTCATTGACATTGGTGGATACTTTCAGTGGAACTTTTATTCTCCTAGGTATGTGCTTGAATCTGCTATATCGATTCCATTTCTTTCCTTTTTTTTTTTTTTTAGGTGGTACTGGGGATTGAATTCAGGTTCTTATGCTTGCCAGGCAGGCGCCGTGTCTCTGAGCTATATATCCCCAAACCCCTTGTATTTCTTTCCTATGTTGAGCTTTTATGGCTCCCATAATTTTCTTAAGTTCCTCTCTCTCTCTCTCTTTTTTTTTTTTTTAAATATGTTTCTGGTCTAGAGTCAAACATAGTTTTCGTTATGGACACCATCTGTGTAGTTCTCTGAAAAATTCCTGATTTGATTTTTTTCTAGAGCCTCATTCAATTGCTTTGTTATTACTACTTCAGAGAGGCCAGGTAGATGGCTTTCAGATTGTCCCACCTCATTGCCACTGAATTTGCCTTTGGTGAACTGGATTCCAGCGTTACATCTTTTTTAAGTATCTGTCTCCTTCCTTTCCTTCCTCCTTTCCTTCCTTCCTGAGGTGATACTTACAAATTGTCTATTATGGTTTGCTTTAGTGCTAGTATTTAGAACTCTTAGGAAATGACTACCTCTCTGAGGTATCTTCCAGTTGTAGTTGGTTTTTGAATTTCAAGTCTGTTGCTCAATCCTACCTCTTCAAATTGTTGGGGATAAGAGATTGCTGTCTGTTTTGCTCAGCCCCTGGTTCTTTAGCCCTGTGCCACAGTATTTTCTATAATTCTTAGTCAGTCTCAGTCTTAGAATACCAGAAAGAAAAGCTATTTTAGAATAGTTGTGTCACTTCTGGCTAAAGTAATACCATTAGCAATAAGAGGATCATCAAATAATCTATAAAATGACAAACTGAAGTAACCATTAATTTGCCAGTTTTAACTGTAGGAATTAGATTTGTGGTTATATAACAATCTAAAACAGAGCAGGAAATTATAGGCAGTATGTACGTTCTTCTATTTTTTTTTGGAACCGGGGATTGAACTCACTCCTTGCGCTTACCAGGCAAACGCTTATTCTACTGAGCCATCTCTCCAGCCCTATAGTATATAAGTTCTTAATATGTCAATTTTTCCCTCAGGGGTTAACAATTTAGAAGGAGTTAGGGAGAAAACAGAAGTAGAAGAAGAGAGAAGGGCTGGGGGAATAGCTCAGCAGTCTATGCCCCTGCCTGGCAAGCGCAAGGATCTGGGTTCAAACCCCAGCAAACATGCCGTGCTGGCCCTGGGCACCGAGCCAGTCACTGAAGCTGGGTGTGGTGGTACACATCTGTAATCCCAAGGCGGGGAGGCTGAGACAGGAAGATCACTAGGAGTCCAGGCTGCACAGTGAGAACCTGTACCAAATAAGTAAAAGAATGAATGAAGTAAGGCTGGAGGACAAAGGGGTATCATGCTAACTTTGGGAAACTGGTACAGAAGACCAGAAGGAAAGAGAGGACGACAAGATAAAAAGAACAGAACAAGGATCATGAAGAGGCTAGACACCACATTCACACTCATAAAAACAAAATAAAACAATGGAGAAAAGCAAAATAACAACAAAGTGTAAAATGGGGCACATGTTGTATATAACTGTTAGAATCGCCAGGAAAGTGGATCTCTAGAAAAACATTTGCTTGAAGAGGGCTTGGGAAGGTAACTAAAATCTACGGAAAAAGAATAGTAGCAGAATTTTTATAGAATGGCTAGAAGTTGATAAGAAAGCACTTAAGAGTCGATATTAGTTGGATTGTGTTTGCTAGTTACCCATTGGTGTCAGTGGTCCTTTTGTGTATCTCATTCTCATTTTAAGCATGGCAGTCACTGTATTTGTGTGGTGTAACAAAAAAAAGAGTATCTTTGAGCCAAAAGTTTCAGTACTGCTCTCCCTTGATAGGTTTAGTTTAAGAGTTTGTGCTCACTGTACAAGCAAGAAATTATGAGATTTTTGCTGCCAGAAATCCTGAAAGTTGGTAGCTCACAAGCATTCTAATCCACAGAGAAAAGAAAATATTGCTTGTGTGTTTTAAGATAGGAGTATAACCTAGAACATACATCCCCAAAACATTATTCGGTTCTTTGCAGATACACAGCTACTTGCTAATGATTTTAACCGTTCTGGCTTTGTTAATACTAACTTTTAATTGTTGGGAATGGCAACACACATTTTAATAGGATTATTATGTAAAATCTAGAATAAATCTTCCCCCTTTTAAAAAGAAAAAGGTGTATTTTGTTTTACCTAGTTGTGTACAGGGCTCTTTGTCAGACAACTCTTAACTGCTGGTAGCCACAGGGGTCAACTTGGAGGGTGGAATGAAAGTCGTACATACCCTAAAAGGTGCATTCTCCCTATCTGTTCTTAGATTTCTCCTTTTAAAAGGTGATTTCTCTATTGCATGAGAAATTGGAAATTATTATTATTATTGGAAATTATTCTTTGAAAATGCAGAAACTGAAAATTTAATACAAAACTTTAAAAATATTCAGAGTACAGTAAAAATATGCCATTGAAAGTCTTACTAGAAATTCTAGTTTTCATTATGCTAGAATTTAAAGATAAACTTGAAAGAAATTTGTATTTCTTTGTTTTAATATTTCTCTTGAGTTTGTAGTTGGTGACCCAATGAAGTTTACAGGTTTAGAGTTGTTTTGTTTTGTTTTGTTTTGTTTTGTTTTGTTTTGCAGAACTGGGGCTTGAACTCAGGCCCTTGTGCTTGACAGGCAAGTGCTTATTTTACTGAGCTATCTTCCCAGCTCCTGGTTTTGAGTTATTTTAAAACATTAAATCATGTTTTTTGTTTGAAACAAGTTTTTTTGCTATCTTAGGTGGAAAAAATGTCTGCTAATGGAAGAAATTATTTATTTTGGTGATTTTTGAGACAAGATCTTGCAGTACAATGCAGGCTGGCCTTATACTGTCAGTGATCCTCCTGTCTCAGTCTCCTTAAGTGCTGGGATTACAGGTGTGTGCTACTATGCCTGTTTTTTTTTAAAATAGGTTTAACGTTCTTGTTATTTATTTATTTCTTTATTTGGAACCGGGGATTGAACTCAGGCCCTTGCGCTTGCTGGGGAAGCGTTTATTCTACTGAGCCATTTCCCCAGCCCTACTATGCCTGTTTTAGTGCAAGAAATTTTAATCCCATAAAACGTTAGTGTATTTTTTGAAAATACTGTGGAAGTAGACTTTTTTACCCCCTCATGCCTTCCTGTTTACTACTAAAACTATTAATATATTTTTGAAGCTTTAGGATGTTTATACTTGTCCATAATAGCACATTTATTGTAGTATGTACTCAAGATTTTTCTCCACTGAAATTAGGATTTTTCTTTTCCTTTTTATTTTTATTTATTTTTTTTCTTTTCTTTTCTTTTCGTTTTTTTCTTTTCTTTTTTTGCAATACCAGGTGTCGAACTCAGGATCTTGTGTTTGCTAGGCAGGCGTTTATGCCACTGAGCTATATCCCAGCCCCAGAATTTCCTTGAAAATCAAATTAAAAACACTACATTAGGCCTTACTTATCCCTCAAGTTTCCAAAGTTCTCATCAATTTACAAATTGTATTTAGTCTTAACTTGCATATTTCCTAACTAAAAAGATGCCCTGGTTTTCATTATGTTTGAAATGTTCTATTTACTGAAATGTATTGTTAGTCAAAAGAAGATAGCCTTGGATGGATATGTGCCCTGAAGGAAAATAAAAAGAACTTATAGAGTTAAGTTTTGATTCTTTCGTTTAACCTCAAACTTTAGTGTTGAAACATCAGCATTATTGCCTTGCTTTGAAATATTTCAAGTAAGTTGGACTAGATTTTTTTTGAGTTGGTGTTGAATACCCCCGCCTTGCCCTCGCCCTTGCCCAGCAGGCACTTAAGCCCCTGAGTATCTCCTCAGCCCTCTCATTTGATTATTAAAGACTCTTAAGAAATAAAATTATTTCAAGTAAAAAATTCAGTGCCCTCTCATTCTTTCACAAATTGAAATTGTCTTAGCTAAAAATACCATTTGTAAACTTCAATACGTATATTATGTGATGTTTGAAGATTATTTTCTCATTGATACCTAGGTTTTCAAGAAGTCTCTGAACAGTATAGCTTTGTTTTTGTGTCATATGTGATTTCTAGACTCAACTTTAGGAAATTTTTTTTTTTTTTTGTTGTTGTTGTTCCTCGAACGCCTTCAGGGCACTTTTGGCCAGCCGGGAGAGTTGTGAGGTTCGAACTCCAGCAACCTGAGGCTGACAGCTTTGTGGAAGCAGCCACTTAAAGGCCTGAGCTAGGGCCAGGCCCCCCAGACACAACTTTAGGTGCAGTATTTGACCTGACTATCCAAAAGTAGAACCTGCTTTCCAGCTGTAATTTTATTTTAATTAAATTATGGTTTAGAAGAGGTTTCTTTATGGACACAAAATAGCAGTAAGCTGGAGAGTAAAAGGATGCATCCTTGTACTTACATAACTATATAGGCTAGAAAGTGTGTTGTAAGAAAGTGAAGGACAATGTATATCCCACAAAATGAACAATGCATAAGATAGTTCAGAAACACTGACACAGGGGAATAGCTAAAAAATATTTTTATAAGATGGATTCCCAAAATTCTAGTGATAGTGTTTTGTCCCTGTTCAGTGTATTTACATAGAATATCATAATTTGCTATTTGGTATTCTTTATTTGTATAAACCTTGATACATGTTTCAAATGAAACATCAGGCTTATTGGCAAGATATTTTCTGGAGTCCTCTTACATATATGTAACTTTTGTAAATCATTAGGCAGTTATTATTAGAGCAATAATAAAGTGTTACAAACCTTAGTGTTTGTAACAAAACCTCAGGTTTTTTTTTTTTTTTTTTTTTTTTTTTTGATACTGTTGCTATTTTATTGAAGCCAGTTATGCATAACTGTTTTGGGACTTGGGTAACTGGCAGTTGAACTAAATGTGCAGAGCAGTGAAAGTAGATCCTGTAAAATGACATTCCAGAAACATGGTGTGGAGTGTCTGAGTATTGCAGGATGAATGATATTTTCATATTTACATAGGATTTGTGATGATTTTTGTCTATCAAGAATCTTATCTATTTCTTCCTTTCCCACTTTTCTTTTTCTCATCAGTGTAAACCAGAATACAAGGTACCTGGACTTTATGTTATTGACTCCATTGTGCGACAGTCCCGACATCAGTTTGGTCAAGAAAAGGATGTATTTGCACCCAGATTTAGTAATAACATCATTAGCACTTTCCAGAATTTGTATCGTTGCCCTGGGGATGACAAGGTATGCTGTTAAGGAAGCACATTATCCTCTTGGTTTTATTTACCATCTTTAGGTTTTCTTAATATGTGGTTTACGTTATTATGCTATTTGAATTTGAGTAATTGTTACCATATTTTTCTAGAATTTCTTGGAGACTAGAAAGATATAGTTGAATTTGTAATTTTTTGATTTGTTGGAACAATGCTATTAAATAAGTTAGTTAAATGAGCTTTTAGAATTACATTAGATACACATACAATGATTACACATACAATCAATTCAGGAATATGATTATATGATTTGAGTTGATGTTTACCTTTTTATTATTTGTGAAAAGTGGATTTGCCAAGCAGTTAATAGAAAATAACTGCATACAAAAATTCTTTGGTTATGGTACAATTTAATAAACTTTCCTGGGTCTGGTCTGGTAGATCTGAATGTGTAAATACTCTGTAATTAGTATATAAAAAACCTTTGAACTCAAAGGCAGAGCAAAAATGAATTTATCCTTATATTTGTCATATGATACTAGGTTATTTTGAATGATGATTTAGATTTAGATAATGTGTTTCTTGAGAGTTGAATGCAGTATTGATAAACAAGGAAAAGGCAAGAATGGGTTAAACCTAATAATCGTTGTTGTAGAAAGAACTACAGAACCTGAAAGTTCCCCACAAAGCTTTCAGCTCATTTTAAGTAGGACAAGATTAGGTAGTTTTATTAATTGTTCTATAGACTTGAATAAAAAAAAAAAATCTTGTTGGGATGGATACAGAGATAAATTTATAATAGTATTTTTATGAGCTCTTGGATATAATTCTTGAGCCAATTTTTGCCTTTTAATTTTGATACTTTCATACTTACATGCAGCTTAAATGAATATTTGAAATTTTAAGTGACCTATCTTAATTGAGTCATAAAATAGGCATATAGTCCCATCTGAAATGTTACTAATTTGAAATTTTACAAAAACAGAGTAAAATAGCACTTTGGTTTAGGATTGTTACTAAATGAGGCATAGATTTATTTCCGTTATAGTGAACTAAAATGTGTAGTTTTGATACTCTGGTATCATTTACAATAGCATGTATAGAATAGAAGCTTTTTTTAAAAAAATCATAGGTAAAATAGTTACATTAATGCTTTAACCCCAGTAAATAAATGAGAGACATTGTTGGAATGTAGATGTGTAAATGATAGTTGTTAGGTACTGATTATTTTGAAGAACGTGATTGTCTTAGAAATGGAAAGATTTTTATATAGGGAAAAAGAATATATGAAATTTCTAAGCACCTACTTTGTATGCGTGTACGCTTTTTTTTATGGTGCTGGGGATTGAACTCATGGCCTTGAGCATGTTAGGCAAGCTGTCTGCACTTGAGTTACAGCACAAGCATTTTATGCAGAAGAAATAGTCAAATTACAATGTTGAAATGTTTGTGTAATTTTTTTTGCCATTTATCTGAAATACAGAATTTGCATGATAATGTGGTTTGAGTAAAATTTAAAAGTACATTGTAATGTGAGGAATTTAAAGATGAAGCACATCTTTATTGTGAAGTATCTACACATAACTAGCATTTTTAATAATTTGAAATAGCCTCTTTTACATTTTTATCTTGATACATTGAGTAGTCTTACAATAAAAGCAGCTACAACTCTTGTTTACAATTGTAAATCAAATAGTATCATGATAGTATTAAAGAAATGGCTATTACGCAGCCATTGTACTTTTACTTGTGGCGTGCAGGTAAAGGACATTATTAGAATGACTCTGGGTGAGATACTTGTATTTCAAGAAGGCAAGTGTGGTGGGCAGACCAGTAGGTGTTTCTTGCAAAATAGTGTGGAATATCTTGAGACATTCTTTGTTGAGCCTGTTTTTCTGTCTATAAATTTGCAGCTTTCAGGATCTCAGAAACTTACAAAACCAAGAGAGAAACAAGTAGGGATTTTTCTTGTCTTGAAGTTCTCTCTCAACAGTGCAGATTATCAAGTAGAAGCCAGTAATACCCCGGCTTTTTACCGTTATGATATACTGAAAATAATAGTAGACATAGGCAGCAGTATGAAATCTTTTTTTGGAGTAAGATTAATTAAATTGAAATATTTTATAGACTGCTTCAAGAAGAGTTATAACTAACAAGACAATCTTTGGCTTTAACAGTTTGATTCAGTTTTAAATTGAGAAAAGGAGCCTGGAAAACCTTTTGACACACTGTCTTTTATAAATGAGGAAACTGAGTTTTAAAAAACATTTTTATGTGTTGATAAAGTTGCCCTAAGACTGTAATTAATGAGAAAGGTTATGTAGATAGCTGCATGAATGTTATATGGCTAACTGAAAGCTGGCCAAAACTCGGAAGTACTCTGAATACTTAAGTAATGAGAAAAGTGTGAGAGTAAAACAAAAATTTGATGTGTATGGTGGTACCTGAAATGAGGGCAGTGTTGAGACTTGTGGGGAAGCAGAGTAAACTAAATGAATGTAGTGCTGCAGTTAAAGGATCTATCAAGGAAGAGATGGTTGAGAGATGTCAAGTTGGCTTATCAGTAACAAGCAGGTCACATTAGGTGAGGATTTTGTCCTGCCGTTAGTTGTGTGTTTGAAAGATAAGCATTATATATGAGGCAAGATTACAATCAACTTTAAATGTAGCTATGACATTTAAATCTTAACACTGCTTTGAAACCCTTCTTTCAGAGTTTTTTGAGGCATCCATATTGTCAGGCATATTAGAATTGACACATGTAGCAGATGGAGCCTGCTTGTCATTCTTACCTTCAGCCAACTGTAGTTGACCTTTGTCTTATATAGCTACAGAATTAACATGGTTTTTCAGGTGAGTGAAGGTTTGCGAGTACAGCGTGGTAGATGCAGAATTTGAGAGGTAGAAAGTACCGTAGAAGTACTTCAGTCTCCTTATTCCAGTCAGATGTCTCCATCCTGTATACAATTGCTTTTGAAAGCCAAATCTCAAGATGTCATTTTTTTCTTTTCTAGAGTAAAATAGTGAGAGTATTAAACTTGTGGCAAAAGAACAATGTATTCAAGAGTGAAATCATTCAGCCTCTTTTGGATATGGCAGCAGGGATTCCTCCTCCAGTTGTCACGCCTGTTCTGGCCAGTACCACTACTGCTCTGAGCAATACTCCAGGTATGTTACTACAGTATAGATTTGTCTCTCAGTATTCTACTTGCAATTTTTTTTCTACTCGTATTTTTATAAGATTGTTCATTTATAAAATAATTTGACAGTACAGGAGAGTATGTTTAACATTAGATTATCAAAATGTAATTCAAAAGGAAAAATAAAAGCAGATGTATTTTCATATAATTCTTTCTAGAATTTTGAAAACTTTTTTTTGAATCCTTAGAAACATAATAAATTTGAGAAAAATAGATTTGCCAGTTAGGTCTTTTTAGATCTAGGCTCTTGGTATCCTTACATTTGCATCTAAATCATTTTGCAGTTTATGTAAACAATGCTAAAAACATTTTAATGAAAACTAATCGATAATATTTTCAAAATAATGTTTTCTTGGACTATTTAGATGACTTTTTAAAATCAGTCTCAAAAACTAAATTTGTTAGCATTTTATGTGTTTGTATTTTGCTTGTGCATGTATATGTATATAGAGTTTCAACAAAAATGGCTTTGTGTTATACTTACGTTCTGTCCTATACTTTTTTTCATCAAAGGATGTGTTTTATTCATGTTAACAAATTTTCTTTTTTAATGCTGCAAAGTATGGTAGATTAAATAGTGGCTTAGCTTATCAAGGACCCGTGTGGAGCAATTCTTTCAGGGCCTTTTTAGATGTATTTTATAAATTTAGTGAATTATACAAAGGATTTTAATTGTGTTTTCAAAATAGAGACAATAAAATGAAAACATTTATATAAATTTGTATATATTTCATTAAAATACTAGAACAGATTTTTCTGTTTTTGCTAGTCTCATTTACGTATTTATGGGGGTTGGGATGTCTTCTTTGAAAGGAACTCCAGTGACACCTGTTACTCCAGCCAATGTGGTCCAAGGCCTGTCTGATCCATGGGTATCTCAAATAACAAACACAGATACACTTGCTGCTGTTGCTCAGATCTTACAAAGTCCTCAAGGCCAACAGGTGAGCAGCCTTCCTATATGACAAGAGTGATTTAGAATTCTCTAATGTAATGTGTTTGGTTTTATAAAAATAGTATTATACATATTTCACTGTAACTTCCTTTTTAAAAAAATCATCATGAACACTTTAGTATCATTAAAGATTTTTATAGAAGTCTCCATTCTACACTAGCTGATTTCTGAGCATATAATTTATGCCAAACAGCATTGAGTATTGTTGCTATCCCAGTAGCAAAGATGTTGTGGTCTTGTGTCTTATGCGAGACACACAATTTCAAAAAATGAAAATATGGCCAAGTTAGAGGAAAGAGTAGTTTTAGAGAGGGGGACCATGACAAGCTATCATTGAAGAAGTGACATCTGAATTGAGACTTGAAATAGAGCTGGTCATGCTTAGGATGATAGGAAGCAGATTTGTTACATGTTAACTTCCTAAGATGGAAAGCAGTGCATATTGTAGGAATAGAAAACAAGCTCCTAAGGCTGCAACATCAAGAATAGAGGGGGATTGTACTACATCTGTGAGTTGATTTGAAGGATGGAAAAGATTCCTGGCGTTATAATTGTAATTTCATTGTACTTACCCTTTTTTGTAGTACTGGGTACTGGGGCTTGAACTAAGGGACACACTGAATCATAACCCCAGCTGTTTTTCTTTCTTGTATTCATGTTGACACGGGGTATTTTTAGGTCAGAAAAGTTGCCCAGGTAGGATTCCAACTTGCTGTCTTCATGCCTCTGTTGGCCAGAATAAGATTAGAGGCATGCACCATATTTTCATCATGCATATCTTTTTGTATCTTAAACTTGGTAAAATGTATATAGTTTGTTTATATTTCTTAGGTTTATTTCTGTGAGTACCTTAGTAGAACGTTTATTTTCTCTGGCCAATCCCAGAATAATTTCTTTTTTTCCCCCTGTATTTTAGGGAAGGGTCCTGTATTTTTTTTCTGTTCAGGGTCTCTCTATTAGATCAGACTCTCCTGTTTACAGTCTCCCAAGTGTTGGCATTACAGTGCTATGATTCTCCTGTTTACAGCCTCCCAAGTGCTGGGATCACAGGGGCGCAACACCACGCCCAGTCTCAACCACCAGCTCAGCTCGCCCCTGGGGGCGGGGCTGGCATAGCAGGCCCCTGTGACCTCCCACCCCCTGTGCCTGCTTGCAGTTGCTTTAATCTGCTGAGTTGTTTGGCTGGCCCTTGTAATTTCTCTTTAGTTTTAAAAATCATTATTTTTCCTTAATTTTCTAGTTAAAATATGTCATTGGCAGTTAATGGTAATTATTCTCAATGTAAGTATCTATAAAATATTTCTCTTATGCTAGTTCTATTCTCAAGAAATTTTAAGAAACATTATTGTATTTTTTTTTTTTTGAGATTCTGTAGGTAGAATGACTGAATTTTATTTTAAAAAATCAAGAATAGAATTGAAAAGGGTAATAAAAATCTCCTAAAACATACCAACCCCTTGAGGGTTTTGGCTTAAGTTTATCTACAGGCAGAAGTCATTCAAATTGCACTGTACAGAACAGGAAAAAAGAAATGCATTTCTGAATGGAGAAATAATTGAGAATAAGTGAAATATAAATTATGGACCTATCTTGGTAGGGCTGCGAAACAGGTGCAGTTATTTTATATTTCAAAGCAAAACTAATAGATAATTTAAATGCATTGTCTCAGAGAAGTGTATTGTATGTGGATGTATGATTAGGATTGTAATGCTAAACAGTGATTAAAAAGTTTGGTAATATAAGTGATTATATTTGCTGGCTGAAGCATTTAAGGCAAACTGTTACTATCTTGATAAAATTTTAAAAGCCTGATGAAAACACTATCATATGGGAAAAGCAGACTGTGCCCCTAATAAAGAATACTTATTTCAACCGTGTGCGTGCTCATGCAAGCCTCTAATGCTGGCACTCTAGAGACTGAAGCAGGAGGATTGCCACAAATTCAGTGCCATGTTGGGTTATATAGTGTGTTCAGTGCTAGCCTGAACTGCATAGTGAGACCCTCTCTCAAAAAAACAAAGAAGACTTATTTCCACACAAAATTTAAAAACGAATTTTGGGGCTGGCCAGATAGCTCAGTGGATTAACATGCCTGAGGTTCAATCCTCAGCACGCAGTGTCAGCCCCACTCCCAGGGTGCACTGAGATGGCAACTGAGACTGGGCGTTGTGGCGCCTGACTGTAATCCCAGTGCTTGGGAGGCTGAAAACAAGAGAATCACCATGAGTCTGATCTGTGTTGTGAAGCCCTGTAGACCCTGTACTAAATACATTAAAAACAAAAACAAAAACAAAAACAAAAAACACCTAATTTTGATCCCATTAGTGAAAAAGAAGAGGCAACTCTGTTGAGATATGAAAAACAAAAAGAATGAATGGTATCATTAATTATACATCGAACTTTCCATAAACCAACTACTTAAGCCAAGTCATTACCTCTACTTCAAATTTCTAAAATGCTGGGTTTTTTTCTTCTCCCACTTCTAATTTTTATTTTGATTGTATTTATGCAGTGCAATTTTTTAAATGTTGAACTTAAGTTTTCTATTAACACTTAAGATTTCAGAGGCCAGAGATATTTGTGATTTTTAGATATCCCAGCACAAAACACAGACTGTCATGCATTGCAAGTCCCAGCAAAAGTTTGTTGAAAGATGCATGAAAGAAAATTGTCCCTGATGTGACAGTACTAGTGAGCTTGACATCAAATAAGCCCTAAAATAGTTTGCTTTCCGTTTGAATAATGGACCAGAAGATGAGATGTTATTAATAAATACTTATGATTCAAAACACAAAGTTTAGGGCTGGTGAGATGGCTCAGTGGTCTAAAGCACCTACTTAGAACAAGTTTAGCAAAGCAAGGGACCGCGGTTCAATCCCCCAGCACCACATGCCAGCCAGCCCCGCCCCCTGGTGGGCTGAGCTGGCCACACACACACACACACACACACACACACACACACACAAAAATAAATAAAAAAAAAAACACAAAGTTTAGTACTTTCGCATAATTTTTTTAAATTTCATTTTTGCTGCATATCTTACTATGCTTTTGCTCATTTTAGATTTATGTTTATTAGATTTTTTTGCTTTTGTAATTTGTTACCATATTGTTCAGTCTATAATTTTGAACTATTGATAGAATCTCTTAATGGCATTTACTATCCTTACTTTTTTTTTTGGAGCCATTTTTTTTTTCCCCCTCAACATTTTTAAAAATGGCCTTCTAAACCAGACATGGTGGCACATGCGTGTAATCCTAGCACTTGGGAGGCCGAGGCAGGAGGATTGCCATGAGTTTGAGGCCAGCTTGAACTGCAGAGTGAGACCCTGTCTCAAAGAATAAAATGCCTTCTGTATCTTATACCTGGGCTCATAAATGTACCGAAATAGCATAAAATTCAACTTTTATAAGTATTCTCAGCATAACTGTTAATTTTTCCAACATTTTGTTACTGGTACATGTATTTCTCTAAAGTAATACTTGTATTCTCTTTTCTTTTTTTCTCTCGGAACCGGGGATTGAACTCAGATCCTTGTGCTTGCCAGGGAAGGCTTATTCTACTGAGCCATCTCCCCGACCCCTATATTCTCATATTGTTCTTCATTTATTCTCTTTCCTCAGTTGTCTTATGTCTCATTCTAAGAGTCCCTTCACTGTATCTTGTCTGTCCTCAGGTTGATCTCTTGTTCTTTTGTCAATATTTCCCATCACCAGTGAGTGATTTCTTTAAACAAATGGTACTGTTTTCTTTACTTGTTGATTCTTTCATCATATTATTTGTTTTCCTTCATCATTTATTTACCCTGCTAGAGTAGTGTGTTCCACCTCAGCTACAGTTTTGTTATTCCTTACGTATATTACTTTTAATACTGCTCAGGATCTTTGCACTTGATGTTTCTTATATTGAGAACTCTTTCTCCACATATTCATAAGGTTTCAGTTGCCTATATATCCTCATATAAATGTCACCATAATGAGGCCTGACTTTTTAGAATTGAAACTGTACTTATCCTTCCTTCCTTCCTTCCTTTTTTTTTTTCCTGAGACAGGGTCTTGCTATGTAGCCTAGCTATATAGGTTAGTTCAGGCAAACTCACTAGTCTTGAACTTACTGTGATCCTGCATCCTCAGCTTCCCCAGTGCTGGGATTGCAGGCAGGCACCACCATACCCAGGTCCTTCCTTACACTTCTCCCTTTCTCATTTGCCTATTACCTTTCTTAGCTCATATTACCATCTGTAACATTATGTAGTTGACTTGTTTTGTAATTGTATATACTTTCTCCATATTGAAATATGAGTTGTCTTGGTTTGGATTTTTGTCTTTTTTTTATTGCTGTTGGTCTGCGTGGTAGGTTTCAGTACTTTGTTGTAGAATGAATGACATGCAGGGGTTTATCAGTGTTGTATATACAAGAGATAGTTTAGAATTGCCTAGAGGATGGACTGTGTAAGTTACCAGTAAGAGTTGAAAAGGCAGTCTTACAGGCTTTGAAAGCAATAAAAGGTAGGCTGAGAAACATGGGATTCATGGTCAGTTGACAGGGATTTTTATGTTGAAGTCACATGATCTGAAACAGTATATGAGTTGGAGAGTATAAAGGTCTACAAATAAAGTCTTCCTTTTTTGCAGCAGTGATACTGAAAGAAATGTGACAACTTTAAAGAATAGTAAGGTTGGATATTGTATGAAAAGACACCTTAAGAACATGGAGACCTTTTAGATGTTTACAAATATAAAATCAATTCAGTGTAAAGTTATATTGAACCTGGTTTCTCTATTTTTAAGAGAACAAACATGATCTGGATATTAGGTAACATTATTTCATTTTTTTTTTCTAGTATTAGAAACTTTATTTTTTTTTCTTTTCAAAGTTTTATTGATAAACATATAGCAATGAGACAGTTTCAAATCAAAAGTACAGTTTCAACAAATAATACACTGCATATATTCTTCTTAGTGGTTAATTGCTGTACAAGATGCAGACTTGTGATCCTACTTACAAACACCATTAGAAAAAATCATTCTATTCATTAAGAGAATACAACTATATATCTATCCCAACCACTTTGAATACACAGATACAAAATGGACATTCATAGTTATACCCCAATTTTTTTTTAAGTTCCGTTGTTGAATATTATGGGTGTGTAAACTCAGCAAAATATTCTAAAAGAGTACAGAAGCCCATAATAGCATTGGGTCTTCTGTAGGTAACATTATTTCATGCATGATATTTAAAATCATAAAGCAGATGTTTTCATTTTAACAATCTGTTAATAACTTGACAGAATTTTCCAGAGGAAATCACACAAAGAAAGCTATTAAGACAGCAATTTCTGTTTTTTCCCAAAGAAATAGTACAGAAGGTCAATACAGCAGTAATCAGTAAAACATGAAGTCCTTGTAGAGGGATAAGTACTGTGGTGATCTGGGACTTGGGCTATTGAAGCAACAGCTATACAAATGAAATTGTCAAGAGGAATAGTGAAAATATTTAAGAAGAAAGATAGCATTTTTCTTCCCTTCCCTCTTACTTTCTCCTGTTCTTCCTTCCTCATAAGGATTTAGAGTTTGTTGTGTCTTCTGTATTTTTTGGTTATAGTTGTTCTGGAGCTTTATGTAGTTTTGTATTTTATTACCACATTAATAGTGTTTTTATGGGGCCGGGGAGATGGCTCAATAGAATAAACGCTTTCCTGGCAAGCACAAGGGTCTGACTTACGGTTCTGCCCAAAAAAAAAAAAAAAAAAATTTAGTGTTTTTGTTCTTTCTAATGTTTGATACACAACTTTTTCTTTCCTAATGCTAAATTAATTACAGTGGGCATGACATTTTATTTACTTTCATCATGTATGATATTTATGCCTTGTCATTCATCCTGTAAGTTGAATTTAAATACAGATTTTATTTTATATGATCAGATTTTGTGACTATCAGTAGCTTTGCTATTTTATTTGGAACTTTTAAGAATTATTTGAAATTATTTTGAAATATATTTTTAATTAATATTACATCATTCGTATGTGGAACACTAAGTGTAACATTTTAATATATACAGTCATAGTTGTCTTGTGCTACTATGGAACATTAGTTTATTCTTCCTACCAAACCAAACTTAATGTACCTGTTACGTTTTATTTTCAAACTGTTATTAATTCTGTGATATATGTAAGGATTTCTTCTTTATGGATTTCTAAAGATCTTACTGTTGTGTATTTTTTTAAGAAGTGTGAGTAAATAGTGGAAATGAGTTGTCTTCAAGTATGGTTAACAGTATTCATCATTAATAACTCATTTCCTTAGTCTCAGACTCTATTCCAAGGAACAGATTTCTTAATTGGTCTCTTTCAGAAAGTATGTTTTCAGATGGTAAATCTGAATGGTGCTATTTGTCAGTACACATCCCTTTATAGAGTTGATTGAAAAAGGAATGCAAAGAATAATGGAAAATGCCAGTCAATTTGTGAAGGATTTTTTTGTTTTTATGGTATGACTGCTTGTTTAAAATCTCTCACTTTACAGTAGCACTGTAAAGTATTGTTAAATATGCATATAAATCTTGATTGTTAAAGTTTGTGTAGAATGACTTTATTGACTAAAAGTTGTAAATGGCATCTTTATGAATAAAATTTAACACCTGTTTTGTAATAATTTTTCCACTCCAGCTTCAGCAGTTAATACAGACTTTACAGATACAACAGCAGAAGCCCCAACCTTCCATCCTGCAGGCCCTGGATGCTGGACTTGTGGTTCAGTTGCAGGCGCTTACTGCACAGCTTACAGCTGCAGCTGCAGCAGCGAACACACTTACTCCCTTAGAACAGGGAGTCTCTTTTAACAAGGTATTGATTAAAATATCATTTCTGTTCTGTATGAAATGTTAAATCTTGGTAAATTTGTGGGTTCTAATTTTATAGTTACATTTTATCACATACTTAATATCACTACTGTATAAAACTACATTTTATAAATGGTTCAAACTTATGAAAGTAAGTTTTAAATTCTTGGAATATTTAAAACGTACTTTTGATTAAAGATAAATGGGTAGTGTATTTCTCTTGAAACAAGTTATTGTTTTTTAAATTCATGGTGTGGATGCTATAATTACAATTAATTGTGGTGTTCAAATTAATTTTAATCTGAAGTTAAAATTGTTCAATATGTGAAAGTTCAGTTTTTCAATATGTGAAACTTCAACAAGTTAGCAAGTTGCTGTACTATTATAAGTTGAAGTATAAAGACAGTGTTTTTATCTTTTTTTTAAGTTTTCATTTTTATTATAGATTTGCAGTATGTAATGGGTACATTAATCATGGGCCTTTGATACCTATGTATAGTATATTTGAATGTTTTTACTTATCTCCTACCCTTTTTTCCTCCGTTTCTTGGTTTACTATTGAAAATCTTCAATTATAATGTGTTATGTGATATTCTAAGTATGCTTATTAATTATGACTATTTTACCTTAGAAGTAGTGTTTATGTTTTTAATTTTGGCTTTCATAGGAAAGTAGAAAAATTTGAGTTGTTGGATTGTTACCTGGACTTTTTTGGCCTGTGGCTTCTAAGTCTAATTTTGTCTGCCTTTAAAATTGCTAAACTACAAAAAAAAAAAAAAAAAAAAAAAAAAAAAGCCTTTAAATTGAGCATTCTAAAGATAGTGAAGCAACATTTTACGATGAGAATTATACTAGGAATCGATCCAGTGATTATGGTCCTAGGTGTTTTATCAAGCTGTATTACTATGGGAAAGCTACCTAATTACTTTAATCCTTTGTATTTTCTTCTGTAAAATTAGAACATTAGTGTTTATGTTGCATGTGTCACATTAGTGTGTACATTGCCTACTGTCATATGATACTAATACCATGTCATTCTCAGAATAGACATTGTAGGACCCCAGTGGATACCAGAAACAGCAGATAGTACGAAATCGTATACATGTAATGTTTTTTTCCTGTATGTATTTTTTTAACTTTCCTGTGAAAGCAGAAATTTATCAGATTTTTCATACTTAATATGAAGTTTAATTTACAAAATAAGGCACAGTAAGAAATTAACAATTTTTAAAAATACAACAGTACACTGTAATAAAGATTACATAAATACAGTCTCTCAAGTCAGACAAACTATTTTCAGGTACAGTTGATTGGAAACTGCAGAAATGGAAACAGTGCATAATAGGGGATAAGGTACATACCAAAGTGCTTTAAAGAAAAAGATCCACTCACCATACTTTATTGTATAAAATGATTGATAACACTTATATTAAATGATAGAGATAAACTAATGAGACATTTAAAATAGCATTTGCAGGGCCAGCCAAATAGCTCAGCAGATTAAAGCGCCTGCAAGCAGGCGCAGGGACCAGGGGTTCAATCCGCAGGCATGCTGTGGTGGTGTGTGGCTGTAATCCCAACTCTTGGGAGGCTGTAAACAGGCAGATCACTACAAGTACAATCTAGTAGTGAGATGCTGAACACCCTGTAGACCCTTCCCTAAAGTACAAAAATAAATAAATAAAATAGCATTTGTAATTTATATTATGTATGAAGCACTTACTAATTTCTCCCTTTCTTCTGCTCTTAGAAGTTGATGGATAGATTTGATTTTGGTGAAGATTCTGAGCATAATGAAGAACCCAAAAAGGAAATTCCAACTCCTCAACTGTAAGAATTATGTTTTTCTTTATAACCATAGTTTCTTTGTATTTTATACATAATTGGGTGGAATATTGCTATCTGATCTATTAAGTCTACTTTGTTTTATTTGGTGGGGGAGGGCACTGGGACTCAAACTGAGGACCTTACACTTGTCAGGCACATGCTATGCCACTAAGCTATATCCCTGCCCTATTGAGTATATTCTGAATAAGTTGAGGTTATTAGAGGTCGTTGAACTGTACATTACAAAAAGAATTGTTTTCTTGTTGTCTCTAGGATTCTTTTTTCACATCTTTGCAAGTAGAATACATGAAAATTTCTTACAAGAATATTAAAAAATCTAGTTGTGGTATTTTCAGTATTTCTGTTTCCTTATTTAACCCTTTAAAGAAAGTTTTGGGCCTAGTTCCAGGGTCAAATGTTAGGAAGCATATCAAATTATATGAAGTACATAAACTAATCAGAAGTAAAGGTTGGAGTTACAGGGATGTGAAGAGATGGATTCTGTGTTACTTAAATCAGTGATCCCCTCCAACAGTTCTGTACAGTTGTAGGTTTTAAGAAGGTATTGTATATGAAAAAACAGTGCAAGGAGGATGTTGAGATTGGGAGGTAGAATTTGTCAAGAGAGAATATAAACAATAAAAGCCTTTACTCTTATTTCAACAGATTATTAGTTTTATGTATTAGGTTAATGTGTAAAATATACACAATCATAGAATAGATTAATTACAAATACATCCTCTTATTAAAGGAAATTTTCATTTAAAATTAAAAACTAGTATTTTAGATTATGAACTTGGAAGGCACATTTGAGATCATACAGATCAGTATCCTAAATGTGTGACTGTAACCACTTGTCATTATGTATCCAGTACCCAATATCTTAATGGTCTTCTGAGACATGAATTTCAATTATTATTGTTGTATATTCTTTTGTGGAACTGAATCCTGTTTCCTTTATTTTCTACACATTGATTCAAGCTTTGCTTTTGAAGCAAGGAAACAAATTTACTCTGTTACCTTTTGACAGCATTTGAATATTTGAAGATAGGTGTCATTCTTCCCCTTAGGTTTATGTGTTCAGGTGAGGTACATGTTTCCACAACTGTTTGAGGGCTTCTCACTACACAGACTACCCCTTTACGGATGTCCTCTTTTTGGTTCATGTCTTACCTTTTGGCACCCAGAATTGCAGGTGTCCGTGTACTCAAATATAGTTAGCTGTTTCTGGTAATATACTGAGTAACATGTGTGATTTTTCTAAAACAAGCATATTTTATGAGGTTTATGATCACTTGTGGATCTTACTCATAATGGTTGATAGAGCATTTTTACCACTTTCATATTTATAGAAGGAATTAAAACTACAATATTTAAATACTTTAACTGTTTCGAGTTTTTCTTAGCTCTAATAAAATTTACTAACTTCTTAACACTTAATAGTATGAGATAGTAATATGAGATCTTTAATAGTATCTAACATGATATGGTGTCTATGTGTTGAAACACTAGTGAACACATTTCTTTTAGTATTTCTAAGCAACTCCATTTGGGCATTAATATTTGAAAAGCAGACATTGTATTTTATCATATTGGCAGATTTGTTTGTCTTTGAGCACTTGATTTATATTATCATTAAGCAGTGTTAAAAATATATTTCTTCCTATTTTCTTTTTAGTTCTCATGTTTCAGAATCAGTGAACAATTCCATTTTTCATCAGATAGCAGAGCAACTACAACAGCAAAACCTTGAACATCTCAGACAGCAGCTTCTGGAACAGCAACAACCACAGAAGGTTTGTAACCCCATCTGGTGGTCTTTGGAGTTATTGTTGTTTTACTCTGTGAATTGGATTTTCCTGGGGTAGCTGGTTGGTGTTTGCTTTTTAACTTAATAGACTATTTTCTCATCTGTTTCAGCTTTCACCAGGCACTTTATTTTCTTTCTGAAGTATGATGCTATTTCTTTGTTTTTATTGCTGAGAATTAATCTTCTCAGTTTCTTTATAGTTTTTCTATAATCAGATTGTGTTCTGGCAATTTTATGGATACATACACTTAAATTTCATTATTCTGGAAGTAGAAATCAGAAGGCTGAGGTGGCCTTTTATTTTGTTTTATTCTATCTTATTTATTTTTGGATATGGAGTGTCTGTATTTCAGTCTGGCCTTGAGTTCTCTGTTTAGTCCAGGCTGGGCTCAAACTTGTGGCGCTCCTACTGCCTCAGTCTCCCAAGTGCTGGGATTACAGGTGTGAGCAAAAGTATATAGCTTTTGTACGTAGCTGAGAATTTGAACATACTTCAGCTAACTTGTTACATTCTTTTTTTTTCTGGTGAAGATCTTTTAAATTTCACAGATAATGAAATAAGAAAAGAGATTATACCCTAGAATTGACTAGTGTGTCCAGTTGTAGAGCCAAGATTCAATCTACTACAAAGTTTAGTTCTGTTTTGTATGAGAAATACTTTTAAGTGTAAACTGTTTTTAGAAAATTCCTGCAGTAAACTTGCTAATAAAAATTTGGAGAAATGAGGAAACTTAAGACCATTCCACAAACATTTTTAAAGTACAGACAAATCAGTCATAGGCAAGTAATATGTACAGAAGTGAACAGAAAAGTGATTACATGAGGTTCTGGCCTCAAGTATACTTTTCCCTGCTGGAGCCACATAAGTTTATAAACATGAGCAAAATTGTAGTTTCTATAATGAAGGTGAAGGATTTAGGGTGTATTTGAGAGGGGATAGGTGCTATAGCTGGAAAGTATAGCAAACTTCAGACACAGCTGTTTCTGTACTTTGAATATTGATGCAAATAATAGAAAAATGTTTCTTGCTTTTAGGTAAACTTGGGTTTATATAAAATTGTAATTTTAGATTTTATTACTTTATGAATGATTTAGCATTTACACACATACACACTTATATATACACATATTAATGTGTTTGGTACAGGGTCTCACTACACAGCTTGGACTTGTACTCATCTTCTGTCTCAGCCTCCCCAGTGCTGAAATTACAGGCATGAGCAATCATGCCCAGACTTGGTGACTGTCTTGGCACCAGGCTGGCACAGCAGGTAGTGCCAGGGATTGAACCTGGATCCTTATGCTTGTCAGACGTGTGCTTAGACCACTGAGCTATCTCTATGGCCCTTAACATGAAATTTCTATAATGTGTCTTATAAACATTTAATTATTGTATTTATTGTATTTAAATTTCTGTTTGTAATAAAAGTGTATCCCAATATTGGCATTTTTTCTAATAGGCAACACCTCAGGATAGTCAAGAGGGAACATTTGGGTCAGAGCATTCTGTGTCACCTTCACAAGGTAGCAGCCAGCAACATTTTCTGGAACCTGAGGCAACTTTGGATGATTCCATAGATATTCAACAACAGGTAAGTACTGTTTTGAGTCATAAATTTCTAAAATTATTTTAAGAAATCATGTAAAATAATGAATAGTGATCATGTTCTAAATGTTCATTCGTTCTCTCTCCTTTTCTATACAAGCTCCGTATGCTAGCTTTTGAATCTGTTTTCACTCATTCCTTGTTTAAAGGAAGAATTATTAATACTTTTGCTTGCCTTTTTGACTTTCAAGGATATGGATATAGATGAAGGACAAGATGGTGTGCAAGAGGAAGTCTTTGAACAGGAAGCTAAGAAAGTGGCTGTTCGTTCGAGATCAAGGACTCATTCACGATCTCGTTCAAGGTTGTACAGTAATATTTAACAGTACCTGTGTGTGAACTTAAAAATGTTGGCTTGCTTTCTTTGCATCAAGATTTAAAGAAATATTTTCTTGAAACTTAATATTTTTAGACTGTAATTTGAAAGCTAAAACAAGGGAATCTTTTTTAAAAATCAGTATGTCTCTGCCATTTGAATAACTTAACATTTGAAGGTTAATGTTTATCAGATATGTCTGTGCCATTTGAGTAACAGTGGCAGGTGTATCATAAAACTGGCATTTTTGATAATTGATTTTAGTATTAAGATGTTATTACTTCTGAACAACTGTTAAATTATCTTTCATTCTAGTTAATATCATAGTAATATTAAAATTGCCTGAAAAATTAAATTACAAAATAATTTATACAGATATTAAGTATAATAGCACATTATGGAACATTTACTATAAATGATTCATTTTTAGGTTTTACCTAAAGTCATTGGTCTTTAACACCCTCATCCGCCACCCCGGCCTTGTGGTATTAGAGATTAAATCCAGGGCTTCATATTGAGCTACATCTGCCTGTGGCGAATCCATCTGTTCTTCCTTCCCTGTTCCTTCCCATGTGTCCTGCCTGTCCATCTGTTTGTCTACCTATTTTGTTGGATGGTCTTACTAAGTTGCCCAGGCTAGGTCTGAACTTACGATCCTCTTGCTTCAGCTTCTCAAGAGTGCTGGGATTATAAGAGTTTGTCCTCCATGTCCAATTTGCCTTATTTATTTATTTATTTATTTATTCTTAATATGTATTAACCCTCTTGAAAATCTGCAGAGTTAACGTTGGTGCCAATTATTACTGTTTTATTTAGATAATACTCATGAATTTATTTTATGTGTAACTTTAATTTTAAAGAGAATAATAAAACAATTTCACAGGATGATCGGAAATTAACAATGGTTTTTAATATTGCATATTGTTATCTTTAAAGTACTTACTCAGATTACTAGATATAGGCATGTGAGATTCGTCAAAAAGCATAAATAGTTCTTTTTAATGAACTACTAGATAGTAGAATTATCTTAGCTATTTGTGTGTGTGTGTGTGTGTGTGTGTGTGTGTGTATATCCTTTTCTGCTTCCCCACATTCCAGTTATCCTTTTTAGCAGTTTATTTCTCTTTCACAATGTCTATTCTGCCTTTTGGATCTTATTTATTCTTGCCATTTCTTATGCTAGGGAGACAATAAGATGTTTACACATGTGAATCTGATTAATTTCATTCATGAGTATGACCTCTAGTTGCATTTACTTAGCTGTAAAAGCCACAAGTTTTTTTGTCTTTCTTTATAACTGAGTAATACTCCATTGTATAAAAGTACCTCTTTTTTATCCATTCCTCGGTTAATAAACATGAGTGCACATATATTGCTGTATTTTATATTTTTAATTCTCGGAAAATTTCCAAAAGGGGAATAGCTGAGTCAAATGAGACCTCTAATTCTAGTTTTTTCAGGAATCTCCACACTGATTTCCACAGTTCATATACCAGTGTACACTCCCACCAACAGTGAAGGGTCCCTTTTTCCCCACAACCCTGCCAGCATTTGGGATTGGTTGATTTTTCAATGATTGCCATTCTTTTTGGGGTTGCAATTATTTCAGTATCATCTGCTATCATAAAGTCTAACACCCTAAAAATTTAGAAGTACAAAACTTCTGTGCAAAATTATATAGTAATGTTTTATTGGAAACATTCTCTACTTTCTATTGATAAGAGCTTAACATTTTATCACTTAAGTGTTCATTTTATTTTCTTCAGTCTTCTTCTGTCATATTGACTTCTGTTTGAAAATTTGCTGGAAGACACTATGAGGCCCTTTCTTAAATCTTAGTGTCCCTTTTTCTCTGAAAATTCACCTAGGCTCAGAATAATTAAACATTTCTCAGCAGTGTAGATGTACATAGCACAACATACAAGCAAAATACGTGTTTGATACTTCATTATACTATAAAGTATTTCAATAAGTAGCCAAACATTTTTTTCCATTGCTTGCTATTCGTAAATTTGGTAAAAGGATAACATTGTTGTTAGAAGTAAACTAAAAATTCGTTTATAGATCACCAAGAAAACGAAGATCCAGGTCACGATCTGGTTCGAGAAAGCGTAAGCACAGAAAGCGATCGCGCTCTCGCTCAAGAGAAAGAAAGAGAAAATCATCGCGTTCATACTCAAGTGAAAGGAGAGCCAGAGAAAGGGAGAAAGAACGACAGAAAAAGGGATTACCTCCAATTCGGTCTAAAACATTAAGTGGTAAGTAGTGTATTTAAATGCTAATTTCAATAAACATTTAAAAACTATCCTACCTGGTACAAAAATTTCTCATCTAAATTTTATTTTGACACATAAGTTGAAAGGGGTATAGTTGCCTCTGTTTAGCTAGTTAGTAATTTAGTTGAGGTTTTTTAAGTATGATGGAGAAAAAAAGGAGCTGCTCAGGTAGCAAGGTCACAAGAGTTGTTTTTAAAATACAATGCAAGGGCCCAAGAGATGGCTCAGTGGCATGAGCACCTGCCTGGCATGCAAGCACAAGGTCCCGAGTCCAATCCCAATACCTCCAAAAACCAAAAAACAAAAAAGTGATGCAAGTTGAAAGTAATGACTTCATAAAAAATAAATACTATTATGAACCAGTGACTTCTATTCCATAGTATCCTAACATTTTGTAAATATCAAGTCCATGAGTTGTTATGTAACCTGTATATTTTGCCACAGTATTTAAAGCAATTTGTAAACGTCAGTGTTAGTACTAGTGGAGAAATTCCTATTGTAGAAACTTTCCATTGTTATATGTTGATCTATTACATGTAATTAGAATAGAATTGGTAATGGTAGAGTTTGTTGTAGGAACATACAAGTTCATGTGATAGCAGTGTTAAATATAACAAAATAATTCGCCAAGTTCTGCACAAAATATTCTTAGTAGATTATGGCTTCTAAGATAAACTAACAAACCAAAGATTAATAAATTGTCACTTTGCCAAGAACTAAACCTTGATCATATTATCTAGGTTCTGAACCTCTAGATTCCTTCTACTAGGAGATGGATAAATGGTTTAATTTCTACTTGTAAGAGCATGTTGGAAAGCCAAGGCTAAAATCAAAGGCAGCTCCCATTTTACTGAGTTTTAACAGTTTGAATGGGCATTGACTGTCTTGCTTAGAGCTTAGAACAGCCCACCTGCTTCAGCCTCCCAAGTACTGGGATCTTAATCAGGTCCTAAGAGCTATTGTTAATTTGCTATTAATATTTGTTGCTTTGGAAATTGGAAATTTCTTTTTGTCTCTTATGGTGAGGAAATTTAAGCATTTTTAGTGGTGGCTGATAAATGATGTCACAATCCTGTGCCTCCTTATGTAATGACCATTAGAATATTCAGATGATGAATTTATTAACTAGTGTTATGATAGGGCTTTTACATGTAATTGCTTTGATGTAGTTCTTTACCTAACTGGGTAAATTGTTACCATTACCTACATACTGACTATGGTATCTATTCTCTTTTTTTTTATTTTAAAGTATAACATTCAGTGTATTATTTATTTCTCAAGAGAGTTTTCTTCAGTCTATTAAGACCGAGCTCCCCTTACATGGGCTTTGGTGGTGGTCATGGGGCAGCACCAGCAGGTCAAAATCTGGGTGGAGGAGTTCAGTCCTTGAGGGCTTCATGAGATCGATTTCTACCACTTTGCTCTGAATGGCACAACTCACACAGTAATGCCGCTTCACATACAGCTTGGGAAGCACATAACCATCGAAAACACTTCAGAAGTGTCCCTGATGCTGATGAATAGGCTGCCCATGACGGTGCTTTTTGGCACGACCGTTCCTTCTTTTTTTCGTCGTCTTGGAAAGGAGGACTTGAAAGAGTTTGAGAAGAATTTTTTTTTTTTGACTGGCTCAGGCTGCCTTAAGGGTGGGTCTGGTAAGGCATGTGGAGCTGGGGATTGAACCACGGTATCCTGCACCTGACTGCATAAGCAGGTGCTTAAACAACTGAGCTGAAGCAGGCCCCCCTATTTTCTTTAAAATTTATTGTTTTTTTAATTGACCCCTAACAGTTGTATATTTTTATGGGATGCTATATAATTTTCTGAGCACATATACAGTATATAATGTACGTTTTTGGGTCTGCCTTGTTTTATCCATATTCCTTCAAATTGCAGGATTACATTTTTTTTTAGTGACATAATATTGTGAAGTTCATTTCCTGTTACTGTTTTATTTTCATGAGTAAAACATGGTAAAAAGAAAATTCACAAAGCATGTAAGGGAATATAGTGAAAGTATGTCTTCCATCATTTACCTCACAGTTCTTCCTTACTCTGAAACACATGTCATAGTGTTTCTCTACCATGGGCCCTTAGTGTAAATTTGTTTTTTCTTGTTTTTGTTTTTGAGACAGAGTCTCACTGTGTTATTTCAGGCTGGCTTTGAACTATGTATATAACTCGTACTGTCAGGATGACCCACCTGCTTTAGCCTTCCAAGTACTGGGATTATGGATTAAACATGCACCACTTTGCTGGGTTTAGTGGATTTTAGAATTTAGGATTTCCATGTGTATTCATAAGAGATGTGAGTCTTCAGTAATGACACTCTAGGAACTGAAGTGTACCTTCCCCATATGATAAGGTACAATTATTATTGTTCAATAGGGAATAATCATTGACAGCTGACAAATAAAAGAGGTAAGAACATGAAACAATGTTTGGGGAGATTAAGGCAGCTGGAATATGTGGAATAGGGTAACAAAGAAACGGTTGAAAGAGCTAGAGAAATCTGTGTAGGGTTTATGGTAGGTTGGATTACCTCTTCCCGCCAAACAAAAGTATTTACATCCAGATCACTGGAACAGCTGGGCATGTTGGTGCATACCTGTAATCTTTACACTTAGGAGGGTGAGGCAGTAGGATTGCTTTGAGTTCTAGGCCAGCCTGGGCTACATAGTTCAAGGCTACCCTGGACTACACAGCAAGGCCTACCTCAAAAATAAACAATAATTTGAAATGAGATGCATCTATTAACATTATATAGATGAGTGCCGTTCATTTTTCTGTGTGACAAAATGTTTGATAATCAACTCAATGAGGAAAAAGAGTTTTGGTTATAGTTTCAGAAGTTTTGGTCCATGTTGTTTGGCCCTGTGGCTTTTGGCATATGGCAGCAAGGAGCTGTGGAGGGAACCTGTTCACCTAATGGTGGCAGGTAAGCAAAGAGAAAAGAAACTGCAGTGCCAGTATCCATTTCAAGGACATTGCCCTGTGTCCTTTCTTCCACTAGGGTCCACTTCCCTGAGGTTTCACCACCTCTTGGGGTGTTATGAGCTGGGGCCAAACCTTTTAACATGAGTTTGGCGAGACATTTTGTAGCCGAACTATTACAGCACTTGGGATAAGGAAGGTTTTTTGTATTGTTCTAATTAAGTTTATTGGTACATTTTCAGTATGCATTATGATCATATTCACCATAGAGAATTTGTCCCTGTATGTGATATATCTTGATTTTTCCCCCATTCTCTTCTTTTTCAACTCCTACCCCCCGTATTTACAAAAGCTTTCTTTTTTTCTTCATGTTTTCTTTTCCCTTCCTTTCTTCCTCCCTGCTCCGTAGTGTCTTTTTTTGTTTGAACATTTTCTTCCTATTTCACAGTATCTGTTACATACTTTTCCTTTATTTACACTTTTAGTTTCTCACATCAGAAATAATTGTGATATTTATTCATGTGTCTGATATATTTTACTTAGAGTATGGTCTAAGATATATGCACTTACCTAGAAATGTCTCAAGTTTATCCTTCTTTATGGCTGAGTGGCACTCTATTGTAGAATTTAAAAAAACCCACATCTTTGTCCATTCATTGGTTATTGGGCAACCTTGGGCTGTTCCTAATATTTAGCTATTATAAACTCTACCACTATAAACATGGCTGTGCATATGTCTCTTGTGGAATGATGCTTTTAATTGTTCTGGGAAGATATCAAAAAGGGGAAAAGCTGGCTGAAATGGATCCTCTAAGGTTTTTGAGGAATCTCTACACCACTTTCCACAGTAGTTACCACCAGTGTACTCTTCCACCAACAGGGGAGAAAGTCAAACTCTTACAATTTAGTTCAGGTTATCCTTGAATTTGAGGTCATCCTCTTATCTTAGTCTTTAATGTACTGGGATTACAGGTGAATGCCTCTATACCCATTTTATGGATCTACTTTAAATTTTTAAAAAATGAGGATCTTGAGATGGAGAGACAAAATTTGGTTGAATATTAATTATATATGAATAGGGTTGAAACCACATGAGACAAACAAATGACAAGGAGAGAAAAGCAGTTACCAGAGGTCTGTGTGTGCTTATCAAACATTTTGAAGTACTTAATCTAACATCTTGAAGATTCTTGAGTTCTGTCAGCCAGAGTGGAAAGACCTGTTAGTAATTTTCATGGAGTCATGCTTTAGTTTAGGTTAAATTACTGCCCTGTTAGGATAATCAAAATGTTACAAACTTGTTTTTGAGAAAGGCATTGATGTAATTTCAAATACAGTATATTAAAACTCTAAATGTGTCAGGTATATTTTAAAGTAGATGTCTTCAGAAAAAGGTAGTATTCATGGATGTATGCACAGTACAGCTAAAAGTAGGCAGTGTCTTATGTTTAATATGTGTTTATTAAAAGTTGCTCTTCAATAGTTAAGTATCTTTTTTAAAATTTTTTTTATTTTTTTTCCTAATTTTATTGAGAAACAAATAGCAATGAGACAGTTTCAAATCAAATTGGTAGGACAGATTCAATAATTAACACATTGCATACATTCTTCCTAGTGGTTAATTGCTATACAAGATGGGGACATGATATCCTGTTTACAAACACCATTAGAACAAATCCCTCTATTCATTAAGAGAACGTAACTATTCTATCCTAGCCACTTTGAATACACAGATACAAAATGGACATTCATCTGTATCCCCTTTTTTGTTAAGTTCCATTATTTGAATATTATAGGTGTGTAAATTCAGCAAAATATTCTAAAAGAGTCCAGTAGCCCATAACAGTATTGGGTCTTCTGCTTGCCTGGCAATGTCAGAAATTGTTGACCTGAGTCCCCTACAGCTAAACATAACAGCATGGCCTTACTTCTTATATTTCGTTTTTATACTTTCTGCTGGATGGTTAAGACCAAGGTAAAGCAGAACCTGTGCAACAAGAGTTGTAGCTTTTGGGTCTGATAAGGTCAGTGAAATCCCCTCAGGATTTATCCTGAGAGTTAAGTATCTTTAAGGCTTTCATGATACTAAGTTAAAAGTGCTTTAATTCAGATTTTTGCCAGTTTTTGTCTTTGTCAATTAGTGATTTCCCTAAGGATAACATAGAACAGTTTTCAGACTTAACTGATTAGGAAGAAACATGCGCTTATTCTTAAAACTAAAGACGCTTAAAAATGTCACAGATAGGATTGCATTGGGAAATGATTTTGAAACTTTGTTCATATTGTAATCACCTAGGAAATTTAAAACTCCCATTTCTCAGTTTGCTGTACCTCCTACCTCTCATCATCTATAGGTGGTTCAGTGTATGCAGCCAGCTTGAGAACAGGAGACATGCTAGTGGGTTCCCTGAGTGGAAATGTGAATGAATACCTGGGATTTCAGTGGATTTTAAACACAATAAATATTAACAAATATTTTAAATATATTATAAGTTTAATCTATTGTTACTAGTGGTTCTTTCCCCTTGGCTTCTTGGAAGCAGTTAACTTTAAATTATTTGTCTCATATTTTTTTAGTGTGTAGTACTACCCTCTGGGTTGGTCAGGTGGACAAGAAGGCAACACAACAAGATTTAACTAACCTTTTTGAAGAATTTGGACAGATTGAATCTATTAATGTAAGTATAAGTGTTAAAACAGTTATTTAAGGCGACAAAATTTCACTCATAGTCACTGTAATTAACTTTGTAGTTAAGCTCAGTATTATTAAGCTTTAATCATACATCACGCACATCTTTACAAGAATTGTTTTATGTTTATTTTTTAATTGAATTCTAATAAAATATTTAAAGGTTTTATGGCAGTGTAGCCCTTATTTTTGAATAATAGCAGATGTTTGAGTTAGTAGGGACTGTGTGATAATTCAATTATACTTTTTTGAAAATTAATTTATTGGTTTAGTTTTGATATAAAAATTATAGAGTGTTTGTACCTGTATATTATATCCTGATTCTTTTTTCCTGACTCTCCTGCCTTCTCAGTTCCCCTTTTTTTGTTTTGTTTTGTTTTGTTTTGTTTTGCTTTGCTTTTTGTGGTGGTACTGAAGATTGAACTCAGGACCTTATACTTGCTAGGCAGGCACTTACTCTACTGAGCTATCTTCCTGGCCCTCCCTTTTTGAAATGTATGTAAGGAAACTGTCCCAAGAATTATGTGCAACTGGCCTTGGGATACTAGTCTCTTAAGCAATATTGTTTTTGTTCTTTCTTTCAGTCTCCCTCCTTTTATTCAGAGTACATGCTAGGCAAAAGCAAAAATACTGTGGTCAGGGAATTGTTTGTAGCTTAACATGATTCTTTTGCTCTTCAACTTCATTCTTTCATTAATTTTGCTCTTAGACTGCTTTGAGTATTTTGTTTTCTGAGAATTTGCTTTAACCATTTAAATTGTTTTTATCCTTACATACTGTTTGCTTTCTTGTCTTTCCCATATTGTGTACGTTGCAGATACTAAAATAAAACTAAACAGTGAAATGTTTTATGTTTGTTTGAAGAGACTTAGTTTATCAGTCTTCTAATTTCATTAGTTGCTGTTGTGCTTTTTTTGGTCTGTTGTACTACTTATTGTTTACCAGATAATTATCCAGTTTTTATTTGATCTTAATTCTCAATATTACTTATGTGGCTAACATCTTTTTATTAATAATAGCACTCTTTATTTGAATTGAGTCTGAACTTTTTCTGTTTAGCTTTCTAGTGCATGTGATTTCATCGGACCTAACAAAAAACTTATTAAATAATTCAAATATTGTTATTTTCCTCTGAGGAGACTAAATGGTTTTTTGAGTTATCCAGATAATAGGTGGTTATTTGATTTTAGGTATTTCAGATGTCTCTTACCCCAAGAGTGTGGCTTCTCCTAGGCTTTTGTCTTTTTAAATGTCAAGGGTCAAATAGCTGTCTTTCGAAGTCCATCATGATACAATCTCTGAAATTTTTTTTTTCTTGTAACTTTAAACTAGTGGCTATTAGTCCTTGCTCTGCATATCAGAAATATGTTTTTTTCATTTGAAAAATAGGGATGTGCATGATGAATACCTTTAAATTTTTATCAGTGGGCCATGGTATGCTAATTCTAATTTACGGCCAGCAAGTATTGCTTTGAACAGAACAGACTTTGTATCATTTTACTATCCAAATAGAAATTTGGATTTTCTTGTTCCACTGAGCACGTCTTTGCTGTTAAAGTCTTCCTTTGTTACATTTGAGGCACTAAGTTGCTATGTAAACTGAAGGGGTGGTGGTAAAGTCTAGCATGTGAAAAGTTGAAAGATTTATAACCTATTCACTTATTCACTTAGTTTTAGAGAATTTGAAGACTGAGAAAATCTTTTGGGGGGGCCATGATACCAGTCTTTGATGAGCTTCAGGAAAGTATTTTTGAGTTGGTGATGCATTGGAGCTATATTGCAAGGGTTAAAGAAGAATGCCATGGATTGAAGAGTTCTCTTTTAAGAAGTTTGATACTAAAAAGACAGTAGCTTGAACTGTTAGCAAGGCTGAAGACAGGTTATTTTGATTAATAAACATTCTACATAGAGTAATAAGTGGTTAGAATACTTTCTGAGTTTCTCAAACACTAAAATGTGTGTAGTATTCTGAATTAATACATTGAGAATAGTTTTAGGACCTGGTGGTTTACTAAATAGTTAAATGCTTCATATATCAGTCTTCAGAATTTTATTTTGAGGCTGTTTTTGTATTCATGTTAAATTGTCCCAAAGTGGTTGGATAAAATACAGAGGTTTTTTTTGGTGCAGAACTGGGGATTGAACTCAGGCCCTTGCACTTGCCAGGGAAGTACTTATTCCACTGAGCCATCTCCCTGGCCCTAAAATACAGTTCAATAAAACTGAAATATTGTAGTTTTATCATTAATTATAGATTGACAGTTTTTCTTTTGAACTGAGTCTCACTTTTAGACTACAAATTTTACATGAAGGATGTAATACTTCTCCAAAACAAATTCTGCACATACACTTTATATTATTTGGAAAAACATAAATACTGCCAGGAATAAATAATTTGCCATCGAATACTTTGGCCATGCAATATTTCCCTTTCATCTGGTGGTATTTTATATATGAACTCAGATGCTTCTGTTGGTGTTCTGTATTTAGGAAACTCCTGTAATATTGAAGATTTTGCATGTATCATGGCTTGGAATGAGAACGAAAAGGTTTTGAATTTTGAGTTTGTTTTTTATATGGAGTAATTAATTAATTGTACATGAATTGTGCCAGTGAACAGCTGGAGGAATAAAGGGGATATCAATTCAATAATCTATCAAGATAGAACTGATGTATTATTACATGTTCTGTTTTGCTAAAACTGTAAAGATGCATAATAATTTTCTGTCCTTATACTCTTTATTTTTAAAATCCAACTTTTTTCTTTTAATAGATGATTCCTCCCAGGGGCTGTGCTTATGTGTGTATGGTTCATCGACAAGATGCATTTCGGGCTCTTCAGAAACTCAGTTCTGGATCATATAAAATTGGTTCCAAAGTCATTAAGGTGAGATTATGTGGAGGGAAAATTGTAATATTGGCAGCCAATATTTAACTTAATTATGTTAAAGCCCAAGTTTATTATAAGAATCACAGGTATTCTTTCTCTTTGTCTGTCTCTGTTTCTCTATTTCTCTTGTGCTGAGATTTGAGTCTGTGGCCTCCAGCTTGCTGAGTTTGAACGGCTACTGTGCTGTACCCACAACCTTGTATTCTTTTACTATCATAGGCACCCTAAAAACTTAGATTAGTATTGTTCATTTACAAAATCAGATAGAGGTAAATAAAGTCCAATAACCAAAACTTCAGTTCAATTGTTCTGAGTCACATTTGTACAGTTCTATAAGTCAAGAAAGATGCAATTTTATGAAAAAAACACTTTGATGTTTACAAGTTTGTCTTTTGTTTCCTCTTCCTTCCCAATATCTCCTAATTTCCTAGTTAATATTAATTTCTCTTATATCTTGTATAAATCATATTCCTGTGATTATCTGCAAGTGTATTTTTTCTAATCTTTAAATTGAGAATTCAAAAAATACGCTTTTCTATTACTTCCTGCAATTCATTTGTTATTTATAGAGAATTTATTTCATCAGTTTCTGTAACTTAAGTGTTAAAATGACCTTTCAGAGAATTAACACATTCATGACAAGGTGTTAATTCATATATGTCACTGCTGGGTGAACCACTGGTGGTATATGCATTACTGTCCTGTCAAGCCGTTTGGGACAGTCTGCCCAGAGGAGAGTTGGGAATGTACCACCAGTGGTTCATCCTGGTTAGAATATGTTCTTACATGCAAACTTTTGTTGTTTCATGATCAAGTTTCTCTTTGTGAAATACTGCTGATTGCTTCTTTCTTGGTATACAAGATTTAGTTTAAGTTGTACTAAGTATCCTAATTATTACTAATAGAAATTAACATTTCTATGGTGAAGCTAGAGTTGTAGTTTCTGGAAATGGATAATTTTAGACTTACAGTAAAAAGTGGAAATATTGTAAATAGTGTCTCTGATGAAGATTTAATACAGAGTCCAAACTATTTCTATTTCTATTATTAAAATTTAATTTTGAATTTTTTATACTGTTAAAGTATACATTAGACTTTCCTTTTATTTTGTCCCTTTGTTCCCAATAGATTGCTTGGGCTTTAAACAAAGGTGTAAAAACAGAATACAAACAATTCTGGGATGTGGATCTGGGAGTAACTTATATACCATGGGAAAAAGTTAAAGTGGATGACTTGGATGGTTTTGCAGAAGGAGGCATGATTGATCAGGAAACTGTAAATACTGGTAAGAACCCTATAGTCATTGTATTATTTAGAAACTGCTCACAGTTTTATAATTGAAGTGAGTTCGGGTAATAGTCAACTCTCTTTATTTTACATATTCCCCCAAACGAGAGTAAAGTACTACTCTGTTCAGTGGGCCCTATAGAATTTTAATGTAGGAGCGTCTAGTATAATTTCATACAATCTGATAATATTTGCTAGAGTGCATTTTGGAATGCTTAAAATAATTTTATCTGTTCTTTTTAAAGATACATCTTTATAGAATGGCCTTGTATTCTGAAGAATTTCCCCATACTAAATAATTTTAAAAGATTCCACTTACAAATTTGTGAGTTTTTTTTAATGGGTATAACCTTGCAGAAATTAAAATTGCTATTTAGAAGAAAATTAAAATATTTATATTATATTTCTTCAAATCTTAGTTCTTTTAACAAATTATCCAATTTTTGACGTACTATAGTATTTAGACCAGAGAAATATTTTCATTTTCTTTTTGATTATTTTATCTGGCTGAGTATGACACTCAGTCACAGAATGTGTGCTTAGCATGCACAAGTCTTTAAAAATTTCTTTTCTGCGTGTCAGTGCTGTGCCCTTCTTCTCCAATGGTATTTTCTTTTTCTTCAGGAAATTAATTCTTTCAGTATTTCAGTTTCTGCTGTGTATCAGACGTGATTTTATGAGCTGGAATTGTGAAATGACAGTGGAAAAATTACTCCTCCCATGAGTCAATGGGCCAAAGCTTATCAGTATTCTGTTCTCCAAAAAAAAGTTACACTGAAATACAGCCATGTGGTTCTCTGTTTTATGTGACCTTTATGTTCTGTTGCACTGTTGTAACAGCATATGGCCCACAATATATGTGCAGTCATGGTGAACACATGTTGTTTTTAAGACCAAAAATGTTTATGTATGAGTTGTTTTTTCTAAACCAAAGGCCAGGCTTGGTTGTACTTTGGCACTTTGCAATAAGTAAGTGGGTTTTGGGTTGCTGTTTGGGCACACATCTCTGAAAGTTTTGCCATCACTGTTAAAGTTATAAATAATAAAAAACATAAAATGTGTAACTGTTTTGATAAGTTATATGAAGAAAAAGCAAGGAAGAGAGATGAATGGAGTGGGTGTAGAGATGTTAGGTTTCTTATGTGGTTGTAGGTTTGTTACAGAGACATTTGAAGGAGTAAGACATGCAGCCATTTAGGGAAAGAACAGTTGATTCGGAGAAAATCAGAAGGGCCTACTCTAATAAAAAATAGACTTATATAACTTGAGTAATGCAAGAAGTGAATAGTAGACAAAAGCAAGAACATACAGAGGAGGAAAGTCTTGATCTTTACTTTGAGATGGAAAATTTTGAGAGGACCATTTAGAGCCTCTTTGTTCTATTTTTATTTAACTGTATTGTCAGGAGGGTTTTTCTTTGTTGGAATGGTATGGTCTTTGTTGGTCTTTACTTATTGCCTTGTGATAAAATATAGAGAAAGGTTGGTTCCTCTTATATCCAACAGTCTTTGAGATATATTTCCATTGTCTGTCTTCTGTTTTCTCTAGACTAAAAGTTTTAGTGTCTTTCCTCTGTCTCATGTATTGTGCTATTTGTTAGTATCCTAATTGATTTATCTGGGCAGAAATTTAGGGTAAGACCAAAGTTGTGGATATATCAGAGACTTGCTAAGGTAGATGTAAGAGTTAGATGTGATACAAATGTATACACAGGAAAAACCAAAAAGTTGCACCTATCCAAAGGAAATCAATTTCAAATATTTTGTTTAGAATGGGAAACTGTGAAAAGCTCAGAACCCATTAAAGAGACAGTCCAGACTACTCAGAGTCCAACTCCAGTTGAAAAGGAAACAGTGGTCACAACCCAGACAGAGGTTTTCCCTCCACCTGTTGCCATGTTGCAGGTTAGTGCTTTTTATTAAGGTATAATTTTATGTTTGTGTTGATTCATGTATTTACTTCATAAAAACTTGAATGAAATTGTCTGATTTAAAATACTTGTCATTGTGTTAGACAAATAACTTTTTGTTTAAATATATTTTTTAGGAAAAACTTTGCTAGTACTATGAAGTCATTTTGCTAAACACAAAACTTAAAAGTAAATGTGAAATTATTTCCTTTAACTTGCATGATTGTTCTCTTTATATTCATGTTTTCCTATGAAGTCAGGTCTGTAGACAGCCAATAAATGTGTTGATGAATTTGGTCAAGCATTTTTGGAAAATTATTTTAGAAATGGTATCACCTATGTTTATATTAACTTAATATATATTTTATTGTGTGCTGGTTGTGAAACATTCGCTGTTCTTGTTACCTTGAATGAGGGTCATGTCAGTGAGGAAAAAAAAAAAACATGTTCTTTTGGAGTCCTCATTTTCAATTTGGGAGACAGAAAATTTAAAAATAAGAGTAAGATCCTTTGGAAGTATTATGAACAGTTTTGTGGTTAGATGCTTACATGGTTAGGGTGGATATAATTGAGATTGTGACATTTGAGCGACAGCTTAGAGATGGTGGGGTAATTACCTATGTAGATAGATATCTGAGGAAGAGCAATTCAGGGAGAGAAGGAACAACTAATGTAGAGTCCCTGTGCCAGGAACCAGGTTTGCTTGGTCTCAAGAATGTGGAATTCTTAAGTGGCTGTAAATGGTAGGGGCAGGTAAGTTGGAGGTAAACCTTTTTGACGACTTAGATTTTCATTCTGAATGAGATGAGCTATTGGAGTATTTCAAACAGAAACTACTAGATCTGAATTAAGTTTTTAAGGATTACACTGGCTATTTTGAAAATAGGCTGCAAATATCGCTAAAAGCTGGGAGACCAGTTAAAGGATAATTGTGATACAGTTGAAGGATAATAGTGACTTATAATAGACTACCAGTGGTGGAAGCAAGGAAACTTGCTCAGATACTGGATAAATTTTGATGGTGTGACCAGTGGAACTTATTAGAAGTATTGAATTTGGAGTTGTGAGAAAAAGCAGAGGGTCTGCTTAGGGTCTTAGGAATTGGAATGATGGTGTTCATGTCAAAATGTGAAATATCTCTTAGGTAATAAAGTTAGATGTTGAATAGAGACAGCTGATCATAATAGGAATTTCAGTCAGGACGGAGGTAAAGGTATATAGCAGGTACGTGTTTGGGACCTCTTATACTTAGAATGAGTAAAGTATGTTAGGATTAGAAAATAGGGTTGTGAGAATTCAAAATGTTTGAAACGTATTATTGACATATGTAATGACAAGTTAATCTAAGTACTAAATTTAGGGCAGATTGCAGTTGAAAATTGAGTCTGATACAAAAGATCTTAAAATCTGCAGGTATACTGCCTGTTAAATACTGTTGTCTTGCTTTTACCATATATAGCTTTACTCACAAAGTGGGAGAGGACTTGATGATACATACTAATTCAATATAATTTACCTTTAGTTGCCCCAAGATATAATTGTTACAGGTGAATAAACTGATTAGTGAACTTTCTTTGTATCCACAAAAGATTCCAGTAGCTCCAGCGGTGCCTACGGTTAGTTTAGTTCCACCAGCCTTTCCCGTGTCAATGCCAGTTCCTCCTCCTGGCTTCAGTCCAATCCCTCCACCTCCTTTTCTGCGAGCAAGTTTTAACCCTTCACAACCACCACCTGGTAAGGAATTTTGTTTTATTATTTGAACCATATGTAGAATGTCATTAAAGTTCTTTTTCCTGATTTAAAGGCAATAGAGCAATGGTTGTAGACCTTAGCATACATCAGAGCTACTGAAAAAGCTTGTTAAAACACTGATTGATGGATGTAGCCTCCAGTGTTTTGTCCCTTTAGGTCTGTATTGGGGTCAGGAGATTTCGTTTTTAATTTCTCCTCTGAATGCAAACACTGACTGGAGAAGTGGACTTTTAATGATTTTTACTGTCAGGCTTGTTTGGAAATGGCTGTGATGTCAGCGTTAGGGAAGCTGAGGCAGGGAGGATGACTGTGAGTTTCAGGCCAGCCTGAACTGCACAGCAAGACCTGTTCTCAAAAAAATCATTACTATGAAATTTATGTTGAATGTTTTTTGTGTAGGAGATCTAAGGACCTTGCACTTGCCAGGCAGGTGCTTATGCCACTGAGCTCCCTGGCTATCATAAAGTTAATATGAAAAATCTCTATAATTATGACCCTTCTGTCAGAAACTTGGTACTGAATTCTGTAGGTTTTCCTTATCAAAATTCAGTAGATTACAGTATATTAGAAATTGCAGTATGTTTTCAAAGGTCAGTTTAATTTGCTATAGTTTTTTTGATGTAAGTTCCCCAGGTCATTGTTTCTAGGTTAAATGTAACTTACTTAACACACTTAAAAAAATGTGTAATTGCTTATTTAGAGATAGTGATTTTAGTACTAGTCCATGAGAACAATGAAGAAGAGATACTAGAACATCATACGATACATATGTTGTTCCTCCAAATTAAGAAAAATGTATAGCTTAATTATTTGTGTATTGGGGCAGGGGTACAGGGAATAAAATTCAGGACCTTGTGCTTGCCAGGCAGGCACTGTGCCACAGATCTATATCTCAAGACCTGATTTGTGTATTAAAAGAAGTATTTCATTTTTGAATAATTTCTTCGGTACTGGAGAAAGTTTTAAATTATAACAAGAGTAGAATGTAAATTCATCATCAAATTATAGTTGTAATCA
>NW_004524600.1:1969440-1994128 GCF_000260255.1 Octodon degus
CTGTATTTTTGCTTTGAACGTTGAAATTTATTTAAAAAAAAAATTTAACCAGGGGCTGGGGATATAGCTCAGTGGCAAAAGTGCCTGCCTGGCAAGTCAGATTAAAGTACCTCCTTAGGCAGATTTGGGCTGGGGGTTTGATCACCGGTCTGCAGTGGCACACAGCAGAGAGGGGCCCCCCCCCCCAGGCAAATGAGACTGGGCTTGGTGGTGCATGCCTGTAATGCCACCTCTTGGGAGGCTGAAAAACAGGAAGGATCACTACAAAAGTTCGATCTGTGTAGTGACACCCTATAGACCCTGTACTAGATACATTAATAAAATAAAATTTATAACTATACCATACCTGACTTTTATAATAGTTTTCATTTGCTTTAAAAATTATGGGGCTGGGCAGATAGCTCATCTGTCTTAAGTGCCTGCCTGGCAAGCACAAGAACCCGGGTTTGGTCCCTGGTACTGTATGCTGTGCCAGTATCACATGCTGTGTTGGCTCCATACTGTGCTAGCCACTGAAATGGGGCATAGTGGTACACACCTTAATCCTAGTGCTGGGGAGGCTGAGACAGGAGGATCACTAGAGTCTAAGCTGTAAGCAAGACCCTGTACCAAATAAATAAATAAATAATAAAAATCACATATCTTTATTTTTAATTAGTTTTCTAATTGAGTGTAATGATACTATATTTAAAAAGTGCAAAGATTTATAGTTTGATTATTTGATATCTAAAACCATTAAAAATATTAAATTGATGATTTATTAACCATTGTTTAAAACAGTGTTATCCAAAGTCAGCAAAAATAATTTGGTCTAGTAAATAGCATATAGATCGAAGAAATACATTGACATATTTGACAGATGACATTCTGTTGTATTGCATATAATGTGACCAATAACCTGAAATATATTCAACTTTCCCTATATACAGTTATTGTTCTAACATAAACAGGTTACCTGGTTAATTTATAGCAGCCTAGAACTCACCAAAGCAGTGAATAAGTCAATAGGTAGACCGAATTCTTCCTGTTTTGTCTAGCTTTCTAGGGGTCATATAAGCTGAACTATAAAAGTCGTTTTAAAGATAAAAAGTGCACAAATAATAAGGGCATAGTAATAAAACACTAGGAAAGTCAAATCTCACTGAATGTGGTAGCAAACATTGGTAGTCTTAACTGCTGGTAAGATTGAGTCATAATGATGACTTTAGCCCAGGAGCTAAAGGCCAGATGGGACAGTATGAAAATTCATCTCCAAAAATAGGGTAAAATTTCACTTATGGTTATTGAATTCTTCGATTTGAAGCATGTAACTTGTTGTGTGCCATTTTATTCCCCCTCCATAGGTTTCATGCCACCGCCAGTTCCCCCACCGGTTGTACCACCCCCTGCAATTCCACCAGTAGTACCAACATGTGAGTTTTCCGAACGCAGAGTTTTCTTTATATCCAACAGTGATAATGCATTGGTTCTTATTCTTGCGAATTATTTTCAACTATGAATTTGTGATGTGATTTCTAAAAATTAACCATATCATAGGATGGTTGTTAGTTGTATTTGATTTGTTGTCTCAAAATATCTGTATAAAGTCAGGGAGATACCTCAGTGGCATAAGTGCCTGCCTCACACGCATAAGGTCCTGAGTTCAATCCCCAGTACCCCTCCCCCGCAAATTGTCTTTATAAAATTTGAAGACTTTACCTGCAGTCCTGCCCAAATTCTCCTTTCATTTCATAAATCTTCATGACTTAGTGAAAAAACAATTCAGATTGTGTGCAGGTTGCCACATAATAGATTAGGATTTTTGGTTTCTTTGTGATACTGGATTTGTTCTTTTTGTGTTTCATGGACAATAAAAGCACCAAAGACTGATAAGTAGTTTGTACCTTTTGATACTCTATACTCAATTTTGTTTTTCTTTCCTTTGTATTTTAAAATGCTTTCCTTTTAGTGTTTAGGTAGCAGTAAGAATCCTTTTAGAAATACATACTAAGAATAATTATTTCTAAAAATATTCAGAAGTCATTTCTGTACAGAGGCTTCTGCTATACCTTGCCTGTCAGTTCTCCCTAGTTTTTGAAAATCTGGGCTCATATAATAGAGAAAGAAATACGTAGTATTCTACAGATTGTGTCTAATGTCTCGTTTAATTTCATAACAGCTGCTTATGAGCACAGGTGGTTTTATCCTTCCTTTAAATCTCTTTTGTGCTAACAATTTATATAGGTAGTTCTAGAGTTAAATATGAAGAAAAAACATTTCCTAAAATCTGCATTTATGATTTAACAGTATCCTAAGTGACACATACTGGACTAAAACTTGTATCTGTATATTTTACGTTTCTGTAGTTCTGCTTTTTAATGTATAAATGAAATGTACTTAGAAATTTTTCTCCTACTACTTTAGCATGGGTTCCTTAATATTTATAGTGTACCTTACCTACTTTCATTTGAGTTTCTAACCTCCCTGGACAAAAGATCGAATGTAAGAACTCTGTTATATCATAATATCAAGGAGATGTTAGATTTTCGATCTGGTTCATAGTTGTCAATATGTGCATGCTCATTATATATATTTATATTATTCACTTAACTGGGCTGGAGTCCTTAGAAAATTAATTTTTAGAATAGAATTTATTTCTTCAGTACTAATTATTTTATTAATCACTTTAGGTGAAATTATTTCTTAAATTTATTGGGTTTTCCAGTTTTTAAAAAACAAAACTTTTGGGCGGGGGAGATGGCTCAGTGGCATAAGCGCCTGCCTGGCAAGCACAAGATCCTCAGTCTGGTCCCCAGTACCTAAATAAATAAAATAAATAAATACATAAAGAGAATTTAAAAAGCTAAGCTTAGTACAATTTAGCCTCTTCATGATGATTCATTGGTCATTTTGAACACTAGTTATATAATACAATTAGTAATACAAAAGTACCATTAAATGAAATATTTAAACTGCCAGAAAACTTAGTATATGAATTGATTAATTAAATCTGAAATACATTTTTCTCCTTTCTAAAACAGCTTTAGTGCAACCACCATTATCCATGACCCCAGAAACTGTGAAAGATGTTGGATTTGGTAGCCTTGTTTTACCAAGTGGGTCCGTTACCAGTGGTCTTGCTACTGCCGCTCTGCCAGCTGGAAATGTTTTTAATCCCCCAGCTAAAGCAGAGCCTGAAGAGAAAGTACCTCATCTTATAGAACACCAGATTTCTTCTGGTGAAAATACCAGATCAGGTAAAACAAAATGAAATAAAATCTCTGGAAATGCATACACATTTCTTCTGTTTTTGGGGTTCAGTGTGGGGTGACATACATTTTTAATCAGTTCAATGCACAAGTGCTGACATAGTCTAATTTTTGATAGAAATCACTGTGTCCTACAAATTACATTTTAAAATAATGACATTCTGTTCAGAATAAGATTGATTTCAACATCTTTCTGTTAACTGTCCCCCTCCCAGGGGAGGGTCTCGCCCCTTTTTTCACCTGTTGGGACTGCTATATTTCCATCAAAACAAGAGTGCACCAAATCTGTGTAATTCATTAAAAGATAAAAATTAGCATGTATGGCTAGTCTCATTGGCATATAGATACAATAGATGCAATCTCAGTACTCTGGGAGCCTGAGGCAAGAGCATCACAAGTTTTAGCCTAACCTGGACAACTTAGAGAGACCTTGTCTCAAATTTTAAAATGGACAGGGGATGTGTATTGGTGCAGAAAGCCTTGGGTTTAATCCCCAATGCCACCAAAAAAGTTTTCAGGTTTGAATATTTTAATATTATCCAGCTACAGCTGGAAGATAAATATAATATTTGAAAGCCTTAAGTCCTTTCTTACGACCCTACAATCTAGGTGTCATTTAAGACTTAAGTCTTTGTTAAAGATGGCAGTCAGCGTAAAATGTAAGTTTAAAAAAAAGATTTCATGCAAGTTTAGTTTAGGATGTAGCCCCATTTAAGTTTTTAATCTTTCAACTACACTCTGATGTTAATATTAGATTTAATTTTTTTTTTTAGTATCTAGTATAGCTTGATTCTACAAGTAGCTAACTCTTAAGATAATTACTAGAAATTAAAGCTTTTATAATTTCTGATGTAGTTTCTTTTTCATGCCCAAGTAACTTACTTTGGATTATTCTTTTTCCATTTTAGTGATTACAAATGATATTTCAAATAGCACTGCGATTCTAGGAGGACAGCCGTCTAATGTGACAAGCAATTCTGGAATTCTGGGTGTCCAAAGACCAAATGTATCAAGTAATTCTGAAATACTTGGGGTTCGACCATCTAATGTCTCCAATAGTACTGGGATTATTGGAGCCCAGCCACCAAATATCATAAATAACTCTGGAATTTTGGGAATACAGCCACCAAGTGTGTCGAATAGTTCTGGACTTTTGGGAGTATTACCCCCAAATATTCCTAATGCTTCTGGACTTGTAGGAGTACAGCCACCAAATATTACAAATACTTCTGGACTTTTGGGAACACAGCCACCACCAGCTGGACCTCAAAACTTACCCCCTTTAAATATCCCCAGTCAAAGGATGCCTGCAATGCCAATATTAGACATCCGTCCAGGACTAATACCACAGGCACCTGGACCAAGATTCCCTTTAATACAGCCTGGAATTCCACCTCAGCGGGGAATCCCTCCTCCATCAGTACTTGATTCAGCTCTTCATCCACCACCCCGTGGACCTTTTCCTCCAGGAGATATCTTCAGTCAGCCAGAAAGACCTTTTCTAGCTCCTGGAAGACAAAGTGTAGACAATGTTACTAACCCAGAAAAAAGGATACCACTTGGGAATGATAACATTCAACAAGAGGGAGATAGAGATTACCGGTTTCCTCTCATAGAAGCCAGGGAGACCATTGCTAGACCTCCCCCTGTGGATGTTAGGGAAGTGGTTGGACGGCCTATAGATCCAAGGGAAGGTCCTGGAAGGCCTCCTTTAGATGGTAGGGATCATTTTGGAAGACCTCCTGTAGACATAAGAGAAAATCTTGTGAGGCCAGGTATAGATCATCTTGGTCGAAGGGACCACTTTGGCCTTACTCCAGAGAAGCCCTGGGGGCATAGAGGAGATTTTGACGAGAGAGAACACCGGGTTCTACCTGTCTATGGTGGTCCAAAAGGCTTACATGAAGAAAGAGGTAGATTTCGGGCTGGAAACTATCGATTTGATCCTCGAAGTGGTCCTTGGAACAGAGGATTTGGACAAGAAGTTCACAGAGATTTTGATGACCGCAGAAGACCCTGGGAGAGGCAGAGGGATAGGGATGACAGAGATTTGGATTTCTGCAGAGAAATGAATGGAAATCGTCTTGGGCGAGACAGAATTCAAAACACTTGGGTTCCCCCTCCTCATGCTCGGGTTTTTAATTATTTTGAAGGGGCCACTTCTCAACGAAAAAATGATAATGTGCCTCAGGTTAATGGTGAAAATACAGAGAGACATGCTCAGCCGCCGCCTTTACCCGTACAGAATGATCCTGAACTGTATGAAAAACTGACATCTTCAAGTGAGATAAACAAGGAGAAGAGTGACACAGTTGCTGATATAGAAAGTGAACCAGTGGTGGTAGAAAGCACAGAAACTGAGGGGACATAATCATCACTCAGTAGGTAAAAGATACCTTTTGTAAAGTTGTCATCTCTCTGTAATAGATTAATGGCTGACTGGACCATAGTTGTTCACTTTTGTCTGCCAGAATTAAGTTAAATCTGATGTTCATGTTCACCTTTCTCTTAAAATAATTGTACAACTGACTTGTATAGACATTGTTCTTAATATGAACATGGTAGGTAAACATCTTTTTTATTTTTCTGATAAAATATAAATGTTGCCCCCAGATTCTTTTAACGTCAAGGAAATGAATTTAACAGCTTGTCAGAGACTTCCTATGGAAGAAAGAATTTTTAGATACTATCATTAGGTTGGATATGGTAATAGATATATTTCAAGATAGCAAGTTATGGTATATCTTACCCATATCTCTAGGCTGCTGCAGAATTTTAAGGTAATAGACAAAGCTGTGATATTTTATGCAAAGACTGACTAGATATTTGAGGAGCATAATACAGAGATTTTAAAAAGTGATTTTGTAAAATCTACACCATGGTCTCTGTTACTCCAAAGTAAGTGTGTGTGATTTGTTCCTCATGCTGCAGTGAGTAAAAAAGAAAACAACATAAATATTAAAGTACGTTTCAATGTTGGGTGAATTTTGTTTTTAGATGCCAATAAAACTTGTTTGATAACAGTGTTCTAGGAATTGTATTTTTTTAACCTACCAATTCTTAAAACCATGAAACAGTAGCATGTGTTTAGCAACAAAAATTGCCTATTCCTATTACTCTTGAAACAATGAAGAACTGTGTGGTGGAAAAGCATGTACTTTGATACAAAAATCATATAGTCTTGCAAGTATGTATGTAATATGTATGTTTATTGTATGAGTCAATGTTTTTTTCCTACTTCTCTGTGTCTGTCTCCATACATATACAGAGAAAAGTAAATTTTTAAAAATTCAGGTAATAAAATATTCTTTAAAACCTCATAGAAAGTTGGAAATATTGGCAAATTAACACTTCATACTGTAGTTATAGTTCGTAGTCTTGATGAAGGTAAATAAGAAATATAACGAAAAACATCAGGGCAACAGTTCTTTTTAATATAAAGCATAATTTCAGATTTAGCATGGAACCAAACTTATATAAATGCTTGCATTGCTTTGTTTCACGCTATATTTGATATTCTGCATAGATAGTTCTGGCACTAACGAGCATTGTTATTCACATGCCTGGTGTGAATTTCTTTCTTGCACAAGATGTGCATTGGTGTGATGGACTTAAAGATACTGATTTGTGTACCAGGAACAAAATGTCCATCATGTATTTCAAAGGACCTGCATAACAATCCTAAATAAGCTTCCCATGTGGAAAGGAGAAAAACTGGGAGCTGGTTTCCTGGACTTACTTTTTTTTTTTTTTTTTGCTTTTAAATTCCTTTCTTTTTTTTTTTTGTTGCTTGTTTTCTTTTGGATTTTCTATGTATAATACATGTGTATATAAAACCTTGATGCTTTAGTTTCTAGTGGAAGGCTTTCATTGGTTCTGTCAGTATTTACTTTCTTTCCTTTGCATTTCCGACAGTTCATCATTTGCTCTTATGTTTGTCAGTCTACCGGCAATAGTAGACTAGCACCACAGCAATGTAAACTTGGGTTGATTTTGTTTACCTCTGATCATCTTGACAATTATAGGAACTTTAATTTTTCTGACCAAAAATAAAGCCTTTTACTTGATGGTCCAAATAGATATAGTACATTATTTTATTTGGAAAAATAGTAGAAATGTCTAAATGCTGTTTATTTCTAAGTAATTCAGTCAATAATTTGAATTGGTTTTAGATCTTAGGGGAATGAGGGAAAAGGACAGTATTAGAGAACAGTGTTCACAAAAGATCAACCTTGTCTTGGAGTCTCTTGAAACTACACTAAGTTGCATTTGCTGTGATTAGAATTAAGTGATAATGACTTAAGTTAGTGGCAAGAAAAAAATTTGAGGGCTTTTTTAATGATTTTTGACTCCACTCCTTTCTTTGCTGTTAGACTTTTCACATAGGTATTTGAAAATAATAAGTACTAGTATCAGACTGGTTTGGAGGGGAAAGTTACTTGACCATTTGACAGTATGTATCTTAAAAACTCACTTTGGAAATGTGTGTGGTACTCTTTTTAAGATAGCTAAAAAGAAATTATGAGTGTGTTCTTATTTTGTCCTTGTTTTGCTATGAAGTATTTAAAAGAGAAAGGAGATTATTCATCATTTTAAATTGCCAAAGCTGCTATTTACATTTATTGATTATTTTTTTATGTTGGAGAGAAAAGTTAATTATTTTGGTTAAGTGTAATTTAAGAGTGGCCTTAACACACCTTCAATATTTTTGATCATAGTTCAGTCATTAGAATGCTAACAGAAACTCTTATAATAGTTTGAGGTGTAGCAAACAGTAACTATATTGGATATTGAATTATATGGTGGTGCGGGCTTGGGTTGGGTTGGGTTTGGTGCTGGGAATTGCTGTCACTGATTTGTGCCTCCCAGCCTAGTATAGCATCTCTTTTTTTTTATTTTTTATTTTATTTTATTTTTTTTGTGGAACTCAGGCCCTTATTCTACTGAGCTCTATCTCCCTGGCCCCTAACGTAGCATCTAATGTGTGATGTGTTAGAGTGTTAAGATTTTCAGCAGTTTTAGTTGGCCCAGTTACTAGTTTTAATTTTTTTTCTAAATGTCTCTATAACCATTTCATTACATATTGGTTTCTCATTTTTAAACACAAATTTTATCTATCTATATATAAATAAAATATTTATATCTATATATACACGATATATATATAATTAAGCACAAATGTATATCATAGTTGGAAGAAACTGTGTGTGTGTGTGTGTGTGTGTGTGTGTGTGTGTGTGTTACTGGGGATCGAACTCAGGACCTTGTGCTTGCCAGGCAGACACTTAAGCTCCCTGGCCCTGGATAGCAACTTCATAGCAAAGTACTCTTTATCTGTTTTATATTCTGGGTAGAATGTTCTATTCTAGTTATAATTTCATGTTTTGAATGTGTTAGAAGATAGAAATAGCATGAAATTGTTCATGTAAAACCCTGGAAGTAATTGCATGTAGTATTTCATTGATAAGTTATTAATTGATCGTAGTTCAGTCACTAGAATGCTAGTGGTTAGAAACTCCTACAATTTTTTGAGGTGTAGTGTAGCAGGCAGTAACTACATTGGATACGGAATCATATGGTAGTGTTTGGTTGGATTGGGTTGGGTTGGGTTTGATGCTGGGGATTGCTGTCGTTGATCTGTGCGCGCCCCCCCCCCCCCATCTACCATAGCATATAATGTGTGATGTGTTAAGAGTGGTAAGATTTTCATTATTTATTTTTACCAAAGCAGTTCCTCTTGTGCTTCAAGTTCAGTTGTTTCATTAATGTGCCATTTTTCACTCATACAGGATTAAAGTTTATGAAGCTGCACATTTATAATTCTGGGGGGTTAGGGCAGTATTCTAAAATTTAAACAGAGAAGGGAACCTTTTTTAATTTGTGTTTGTTTATAACCACCATTTTTGGGCTGGGGAGTTAGCTAAGTGGCTTAAGTGCCTGCCTGGCAAGCACAAGGTCCTGAGTTTCATCTCCAGTACCAAAATAAAATAAGAAGTTATCTTGTCTAACACCATTTTATTGGATGTCATTGATTGCAAGACCAGATACAAATATAAAATGCTTCCAATAAGACATACTAGGGATTATTAAGCACACCCATACTCTCAGATACTAAATGGAAAAAGTCACAGAATGAAAGAAATCCAGGATTCATTATTGAAGTACACATTCAGTTCATTGAGAATGTATGGTTATTACTGTTAATATATTTGAATAAGTTCCCTACCCATGTAAATGTTCATACGCTGTATACATTTAAGAGGTGTAGAAAATATTTTCACATTTTTCCTTACTGTATATTTTCAGATGGGCACAATTTTTAATGAACAAAGAAATTTTATATTCAATTAGGAATAATTTTATTAGATGTTATATGCCTTCATATTAATAGACTAGTTACTAGGTACTATATTAAAAAGCTTTGATGCCTTTTAACTTTCAGAGAAACTATTTAATACAGAATGGGAGAACTAGTGCCTTTTGATAGGTTTTGATGGTGTCGCAGCAGAGAAACAGGCAGAAGGAAAAAAGGAGAGGGGCTTTATTATAAAGGGAAAGGGGCTTCATTATCTTGGAGGACACAGAGAGAATTTGAGAAGATAAGGAATTCTCTGGATCCAAACAAAGGGAGGCTGAGGCTTTCATGGCCTTTTGCTGGGGGTGGGGTTTGAGGGGGATGTTTAGATATACCTGAGGAGCTGATTGGGGCCTTCCCTGAGGTAGCAGGAAAGGTGAAAGGAAATTCCACCCTGGGCTGAGCTGGAGGAGAAGAGGGGAGGTGGTCTCTGGGGAGAAGAGCTGTTGTTCTAAGGGCTTCAGTCATGTAGCATGACCACCATAATAATTCAGCAATTCATACTAGGGCCATAACCTGTCACCTTTATATTTACTTTTTAAAAGATCTTTTTAATTTATTTCGTACAAAATCTCACTACACAGCTCAAACTTGTAGTGATCCTCCTGTCTCGGCCTCCCCAGCACTGGGATTACACATGTGTTCCACCACTTCCGGTTTTGGTGACTGGCATGGCATGTCCTGGGCTCCAGGGCCAGTGCAGCATGTGGTACTGGGGATTGAACTAGGGTCCTTTTGCTTACCAGGCAGGCGCTTAGACCACTGAGCTATCCTCCCAGCCCTTTATGTGTTTTTAAGATAGGCAAAATAAAGCACTAAATTTAAGTAATTAGATGCTATAATGTGGCAACAAATTACGTTTCCTTAATTGTGCTTTCATTCTATATAAAACATCTTAAATCGTATGTTGTGGGCATTAAAATTTTTTACTTCTAAAGGGAAAAATTTGTTGTTATAGGTTTTAATAGAATTTTAACATAAGATGCTATGATCCAACAAAATTTTTTGAAGCTAGAGATTAAAATTAATAGCCTAGAGCCGGGGAGATAGCTAAGTGGCATAAGTACATGCCAGACAAGCACAAGGTCATGAGTTTGATCTCGGTATCGAAAAAAATAAATAAATAATTAAATACTTTAGATTAATCTCTTTAGAGGTGTTAGGGAATCATTTGTAGAGCTCTTGGAAACTTGTAGGGTGATTGGTGGTTATCACAAACTAATACAATATAAGTCTGTGGGGATACATGTATATAAATTATATGTATACACCATCCAAGTTATATACATATATTTTAAAGGCCTCACATACTACCATTTTAAATACATTAAAATTACTGAATATACTGTATATTTAATATTCTTGACATTTTAAAAACGTTACAGTATTTACATAGAACTTTTTTTAGTTTTATGGCAAAACAGTAGAGTTAGTTGTAGCAACTCTTTATGGAGAATGATTGAAAAGTAAAGGTCAGTTATGAATAATTTCATATATTGAACCTAAGAAAGAAACTATTATAACAGGAAAAACATGGAAGGAAGCTTAAGATAACTTTATGGTATATAACAGCCCTAGTGCAGGCCCTTCTATTTTGAGACATAATCACATTAAATTGCCCAGACTGGGCTGGAAGTTGGGGTCCTCTTGCCTTAGCTTCTCAAGAGTGCTAAGATACCATGCCAGGCTGGCTGTAGGATATATTTTTTGCACAAGTAGAACTTTTAAAATAGTTCAGTATAAAACAATTCACTTGGTATATTGTAACATTATAGGAAAACCTTTTGGGAACAAAATTGTGTTAGGTTGGTTTTTTTTGTTTGTTTTTTTCTTCCGTGAAACCAGGGGTTGAACTCAGGCCCTTGTGCTTGCCAGGCAAGTGCTTATTCTACTGAGCTATTTCCCCGGCCCCCCAAATTGCATTCTAAAAATTAGATCAGAAAGAATGTTATTAGCAATATTATTTAGATGTGGATTGTGCATAAGTAATTAAAGCAGTGATTTCTTTGGAGCTTTCCTATGACATTATTCTGTCCCTACAGTTATTTCCCTCATTTCTCAGTTTTTTTCATCCTTTTGTACACTTAGATTTACTCTGCCTTGCTGTTCTAAAGATTATTTAAGATACAGAACAAATGTTCTAAGTAATACATATGAAGGAGAAATATGCTAATAAACTAACAGTATTAGATAGTTCAGCTATTAAATTGAATGTACTTTTGTACAGAGTTCGAGACAATTTAATGAGTATACATACAATTGTCCCTTAGTATCCATGGGGAATTGGTCCAAGGATGATGCCCCTGGATACCAAAATTTGTGGATACTCAGGCTCTTATATGAAATAGCATAGTATTTGTATATAACCTACAGATGTCATCCCATATACCTTAAATCATCTCTAGATTACTTAGAATTCCTAGTACAGTGCAAAGCTATGTTGTTATACTGCAAATTACTTAAGGAATAATGAGGACAAGTACAGACACTTTTTCCTCCAGATGCTTTTTTATCTGAAGTTGTTTAAATGCAGATACAGAACCAAAATGCAAAGGATGGGCTTTTGGAGCACTTTGTTATCATGTATTCTTTGTCTCTCCTACTTGTTATCTATCACTGGTTTACTTTTCTACTTGAACAGACTACAAATGATTATAGCCCTCCAGGTTCCTTTTTTCACCAGGCTTTCTGGGTAAGGATGTTTGAATTTGTTAGTATTGAAAGTACTTTTACATCCCTTTACTGACTTCTGAGGTGATTTACAGCTTTTAAATACCTTAAGTTTAAGAAATAAGTTTTCTTTTCTGTAAATGACCAGTTAAAGAAGAAAAATAACAGTATCCTGGGACAAGTTACTGAGCCTCTAAACATTATTCTTAATAGCAAATCTGTAGGGCTATAGTTTTTATTAAAGATAATAGTAGCTAATATTTATATAAAACAATACCTGAGGTAACTATATTACTTGCACTATAATCTTCATGACCATCCTATAGATCTTTTAATACCTATTTCATTAGGAACCTAAGTCACAGATCTCAGTATCTTCCCCAGATCTCACAATGTGAGAATATTTGAAGACTAAAATGCTGTTGTGCCACATTCAGAAATTAATGTGTACCACCTCATAAACGGTCATATAGCAGATGTTCACCATATGTGGTTCCTTTTTTCTTACAGAAGGAAAATACATATGTAGAAAAACATACAGCTTGACCAGCCTTGTCCATCTTTCTTTATAAATTACAGCTGCAGTTAACCACTGAAGTTTGTTTTCATCACAAGTGTATATGGTACCTTCTTTTCCTTTAGCTAAATAGTCACTTTAAAGTCTATTTTTATGATTTTTTGAAGCTGTACCATGGCATAATAATTTTACCTTTCTTAGTAACTGTTTCAGAGACCAACCCAGGTTCTACTGATGTTAAACAAGGTGTTGTCTTGTTTTGTTTTGTTTTGTTTTGTTTTGTTTTGTTTTGTTTTGTTTGCAGGCTGTTGGGATTCAGTCCAGGACTTTTTACTTATTAGATAGGTGTTTTCTGAGCTATGTCCTGTGCCCAGTAAACTTGCATTTGCAAACATTTTTTTCTCACAAAACTGCAGATCCCTTTAACCATTGAAATGCTTTTGTAAAGCAAAAGCAGTGACTGCTTGCAAATTGACATTTTAGGATATGTTTATGAGCAGTCCTTTATTAAATTTACTATTTATATATAACCAAAACAGTGCTGTGTTTTCTTGTGTATAAGAAGCTATTTTAGCAATGATGCACTGACTTGAATTAAAGTATATGGTATAGTTGGTATTCAGAATTTATGCTTATTAACCGCTTGAACTCATGCAAGAGTTTAGAGGCCTTTGTTCTTAGTGGTTGATGCATGATTTACAGTCATTTTGTCTTATTAAAATTCATAACCTAATTTTAGGCTTTCTTTCTCTTCACATCTTCAAGTCACTCAACGTGAGTTCATGTAATGCCTTTTTAATGCCTTTTATGGTGTTGACCCTTGATACCTTTTTCCAGAGTCTTTCAGCCAGTGACTGAGCATTGTGACCATAATGCTAATATACACCTCAGGTTATATTCTTACCAAATTTGTGAGAGAAATACATTTTCAATAATTTCAGCAAAGGTAGTTATAGTGGTACTTTGGTTCACAAACTTAATTCTTCGTGATTTGGGGTGCAAATCTAGTTGGATGAGAAACAAATCAAATTCTGTGGCTAGGTTCAATACTGATCTTAGGGGAAAATTTGGCTTGGTTCTCACCTAGTTCAGTTTGCAGCTAGAATTGTGGAAAGAAGTACAGTTTATAAACTGAGGTACCATTGCATTAGCAAGGCATGGTTGCACATGTCACTGATCCACTGAGTCGAGCAGATTGCTATAAATTTGAAGTTAGCTGGGCAACTTAGACCTTGTCACAAAAAATATCAAGTAATAAAGTGCTGAGGCTATAGCGCAGGCTGAATGCCAAGTTCAGTCCCCAGTAGCAGCCTTCCCCAAAGAGTAATAGTTCTGTACTTATTACATAATAGTAAAATTTCTCATATTTGAAGTTTTTTACAAGAAGGGTGTGATTATTGAACTAGGGTTCCATTTATACATTAGCAAGTATCTTTATAAAGTGAGAAGACCTATCACTGAAAAATGTATAAAGGATAACTTCTGTTTAAGAATAGACGTTTACTTTTGTAAAGATTAAAATTGCTTTGTGCTCTTAGATGGGGAGGGTAGAATTTATTATATTTCTGTGTTCAGACTAAAGGAAAGGACTTCTATGTTTCTACTTGGCAAAGCCATCAATTGACCTAAAATAATAATCTTAAAATTTACTTAATCATAGTTTACAATGCTCTTTCTGAATAGTATATTATTTTTTGAATTAGTACCAATTCATAACTCTATGACTATTGAAATGCAATTTTGTTACCAGAGACAAGAAATAAGGATAGAAGGAGAGACAGGTGAAACTTTCTTTTAATTTTATATTTTTGGTACAGGGTCTCACTATGCAGCTCAGACTGATAGTAAAACTCCTGTTTCAGCCTCCCCAATGCTGGGATTACAGACGTGCACCACTAAGCCCAGTGTTTTGTGTCCCCCCCCCCCCAAACCAGGGATTGAACTCAGGCACCTTGTGCTTGCCAGGGAAGCGCTTATTCCGCTGAACCATCTCCCCAGCACCCAATCCCAGTGTTGGTTTGCTTGGCACACCTGGTGCAGAACTGGCACAGCATGTGGTACCCAGGATTAAACCCAGGTTCTTGTGCTTGCCTAGGCAGGCTTAGACCACTGAGCTATCTCCATGGCCCATGACAGGTTAAATTTTTATGTGGCAGGCACTGTACATAAATTTCTGTTTTTAGAAGTACTCTTTTTGGTAGGCTTTGTTACCACTTCTTTACAAGGGATGTAGACTTAGAGATGTCCATGGTCACACAGGTCTTGATTTGATTTGAACAAGTATTTTCACACAGGTTTTCTGGCTTGAATGCTGTGCTTTACTTTAAAAGATAATCTTTTTGAAAGCTAGATACTGTAACTTCCTCCGGCTGCTGCAGCAACATACCAAAATAGAGTAGCATAAAACAACAGAAATTTTCTCAGTGCCAGAAGATACAAATTTGAAAAGAAAGATTCAGCAGTGTTGTGCCCTCTTTGAAGGATCTAAGAAAAATCTTTCCTCTTCCAAACTTCTGGACTTCTCAACAGTCCTTAAATTCTTGGTTTATAGATGCCTTTTATATGCCTCTATAAAGATAGCAGTTATATTGGGTTAGGAACCTTTACCCTGCTTAACTAATTTGCTTCTGCAAGAACTCCAGTTTCAATTAAGGTACTTTTGTGAGTACTAGGAGTTAGGACTGTACCAGATGTTCAGAGAATACAATTTAACCCAAAATAGCCATAGTCTGTGTGTAAATTGTATAACAAGATCTGAGTAAATATCAGAATATCTTAAAACTGGAGGGAATGGACACATTTTGACAAAATACATCTTTATAAAGGTCCACTTTAAAATCAGTTTGGATGTCACATCATGCTTAAATCCCTAAAATGTGGATTATAAATCAAACAAGATAGCACTGCCTACCTTGTAACATGAACTTGTGATTCCCACATCTTTATTTTTTGTGTCTAAAGAATTTACAAAGAAAATCCAGTAATGGACTTGTCCAGTGTTACATAGAAAAGAATTAGTGTTAGTAATGTTACATAGAAAAGAATCTAATCACTGTACTACAAATTATTCTCTGAAAAAGCAAGGGGTCAGGGAGATGGCTCAGTAGAATAAGCACTTGCCTGGCAAGTGCAAGGGCCCTAGTTCAATCCCTGGTTCCACCAAAACAAACAAAAAAATGGTCTTAATGTATAGCTTAGTGGTAGAGCACTTGCCTAGCATGGAAAAGACCCAAAGTTTGATGCCTAGGACCAAACAAAAACAATAAAACTGCTACATTTCAGTGGTGTGGAGGTTTTTTAGATCTTATTAAATATGGCCAGCCTAAAAATGTATGTTGGTGTGTCTTTTCACTTCTGTACATAATGTTTTGTGTGTGTGTGTGTGTGTGTGTGTGTGTGTGTGGGTGGGTGGTACTGGGGATTGAACTCAGGACCCTGTGTTTGCCAGGCAAGCACTTCTTCTACTGAGCTATCTCCTTGGGCCCTGTACATAATGTTTTTATAAGTACCACGCGCTAACGGATTGTGCCACTGGAGCTTCACACATAATGTTTTTAAAAAAGAATAGTATTAGCATTTTTTTGTTTGCTTGTTAAAATTGTCCCTCTATTGTGATACGACCATTGTGCCATTTCAATGATTTTTTACATATTACAGATAGATTTTCTATTAACAAATAACTAATTTGTTCATTGTTTTATTTTATATTATAACCGTAATGTATTTTTTCTTTAAAATGAATTTGCCAGCAAAATTTTTATTTGATGAAATAAAAAAAAACTTTATGTTAAACTCCCAAGTTTTTTTATGAGTAGTACATTTGATTCCTTTTTAAATAGGTATCTTTTAATAACTTGGACTAAAATTCAAGTTTACGAGTGCATTTGGATTATTTCTAAGTAAGTGTCTTTAATAACAAGCCCTGTAACTTTCATAGAAACTTGAATTGAGAATGCTTAAACACCAAAGCACTTAAAATGCTGCTTGGCACATAATACTTAAGGTGTTCACTGTGGCTAAAACAGACTTAGAGGACATAGAAGTCAGTTGTCATTGATTGCACATGATTAAGGCAGCAGTGGTGTGTAGTTTGAGTCAGAAAATACAGTGGTATAGTTTTTGGAGTTTGCTGTATATTTCTGTGTCTCTCTGTCTCTGTCTCTGTCTCTACCTCTTGTCTCTGTCTCTGTGTCTCTGAGATTTCTGCACCTCCAAAGGATTATGTTATTTGTCCTTGGTAGCAGTCTTTTCCTCTGTCCCTATGGTGACCTGTCGAGGTGGTGGTGCCTAATGTTATAAAAAGTTGTTACTCAATTACTACTTAAGTTGTATGTGGCTTAATCCGTATATATTGGCAACCACATTTAGAGAATTGATTTACCTGGTTTAGAGATTTAACTCAGAAAAGGTCATGGGTGCTCCAGCTAGACTGCCTGATGCACACCTTTGGGCCCATCTTAATATTACAATTTATTTTAGTAAATGAGGGGTTACAGGTGTGCAACACCACATCCAGCCAACACAATATGATTGTTTTAAAAAGCACTGCAATTTATTTCTGACAGAACTATTGAGCTATTGAGAACCTAATGTCTTTTCTTCTGGCTTTCCCAAATCTTCATGATCTCAAGCCTTCATTGGTAATGAAGAATCTCGGGAAGGGCTGGTGAGATAGCTCAGTGCCTACTTTGGCAAGCCCAGGGACCAGGTTTCAATCCCTGGTCCTGCATCCCCAGGCCTATCCCCAGGGCATGCTGAGCCAGCAACAGAGTCTGGATGTTGTGGCTCATGTCTGTAATCCTAGCACTGGGGAGGCTGAGACAGGAGGATCACCATGAGTCCTGTCTGTGTAATGCGACCCTGTACCAAATACAAAAATGAAAAACAAATCGGGAGGCAGTCACATATGTTAGAGTGCTTTTTTTTCTTTTTATTTTCCTATAAATTGTACAGTAAAAAGAACTTGGAGCCTGGGGAAATTCAATATTGCAATACCAGCAATACTGGAATTTATTATCTTCTTAGGCTCCAGTATTCTAATTTTAAATGTGTATCAGTGAAAAACCTGTGAAAGATACAACAGCATTTCTGTCCGTCCACCAAGAGACAATGCCTTACCTCCTTAGCTGTAGCAGAGGCAATGAATCTACTCTAGTATTCTCTGCTGCTATGCCCAAATCTTTTTAACATTTCTCCAGGTAGTTACTATAAGGTACAATTTCAGCATTAGCTTCAGAATCTACATCTTTGGTTCTAGAATGTTTTACCACATAAAATAGTATGATTTGCTTAACATTTGCATTAGTGTCTTCTATGTTTGTTGTGTAGTTTTCTTAATGTGATGTTACATGAATTATTACTTGCATTAGTAAACACAATGCAAGCATCATAGTTCTTGCCTTCATCTGCATTGAGATGTAAAATCAAACAAATCTTTCCAAGTGTTCATGTTCCTGAGTTCTCTGAAAACTTTAAAGCAAAAATAGCAATGTAGATAATATTTGTTAGCTCTTGATTTTATAGATGTTGTAAAACCCTAAGTATTACTCTGATCTTAATTTTACCTCCTTATGGGGAATGGAATCTTTTTTTTTTTTCCATTTTTGGTCTTTGAGACAGGGTCTCACTATGCAGTTCAGGTTGGCCTTGAACTCACTTTGTAGTCTAGGATGGTCTCAAACTTGAAATAATTCTCCTGCCTTAGCCTCCCCAGTGCCAGCCGGGATCACAGGTGTGTGCCACCACTCCTTGTTGGGAAAGATGTCCTTAATGGAGACATTAAGTAAAATAATTGTCTTTCATGATTTGTTATAGGTTGACTACCTTGTCAATATTAATTGTTTTAAGTATTACAAACATGCTAGTACATGATCTTTCAACCCAGTTAATTTTTCTTTTGGATGTTAAAACTTTATTCTGAAAAAATGTTAAGGGGCAGTTTATTGAACTATTGGAAGAAGTTTTAAAAGGTAACAACTAAAAACTCAGAAAAAGGGAACTAAGCACACTTGATACAGGTTTTAAAAAGCATTATTTATGTAAACATATCTAGATTATTTCTTAAATGAAAAAGCCAAGCTTTACATTCAACCTCCATGTTTAGGAAAAAATAGGTCAGGAGATGAATATTTAATGGGACACAAATATCCCAAGTGTACAGTTATGGCAATGCTAAGGGCCTTGCCAACTTTTTCTTTTCTTTCTTTCATTTTTAAATTTTTTTTGTGTGTGTATTTGGTTCAGGGTCTCACTGCACAGATAGGACTTGTGTTGATCCTCCTGTTTTTAGCCTCCCCAGTGCTGGGATTACAGGCATGTGCTATCGTGCCTGGACTCTGTCACCAGCTCAGCGTGCCTCCGGGGCTGGGGCCAGTGTGGTGTGTGGGACCGGGAATCAAATCCTGGTCCCTGCACGTGCCAAAGCAGGTGCTTTGTCCACTGATCTATCTTGCTGACCCACCAACTTTTTAATGTAATGTACCCTCAAAGACTGGATCTCTTTTGTTCATGTCAAGAGGAGTAGAAACCATGTCAGAAATTTGTCCACTTCAGAATGGGTAAACTGAAGTGTCTAGTGATCTGATGTGTATCAGTGTTTCTCAGTTAGACATGAACCAGGAATTGAAATCTTTGATTTTTAATCTGTAATTTTTATGCCTAGACAGCTCCTTTGTTTTCAGTCATTTTTGTTTGTTTGTTTGTTTTTGTTTTGAGATAGGGTCTCTGTGTGTGTAGTTTAGGCTGGCTTTGAACTCACCACCTAGCCCAGGCTGGCCTTAAACTCCTGGTAGTCTTCCTATCCCAGCCGTTTCAATGCTGAGATTACAGGCATGCACCTCCACACCCAGCTGCTAGACACCTGTTACCCTCCTGTTTCCCAGCTTGTGTGCCTGTTAGTTTCCAGTTATGTGTAATGTACAGTTTTTAGGTTTAGAGATGAAGCTTACTGCTAAATGTTAATGTTTTTACTCACTTGGATATAGTCCTGGATATTATTTTATATAGCCAGGTTTTCGGAGAAGTGAATGGGCTTTTCCTAAAGTGCCTTTTATATTACAGGCCTCAACTGTGCAGTCCTTCAGATTGCAATTCGAGAAACAAGTTGAGCGATGTCCTACAAGTTGAAACTTAGAAATTGGAATTTCAGGTTTTTGGTCCTGTAGTTGGTAAAGGTAACATCTGAAAATGAATCCAACTTGAATTGTCTTTATTTGGAAAAGAATTGGTAGCATATCCAAAGAGTGTCTCTTTCAGTACCGAGTTTAACAACAAAAGATTGTAGAGCCCAAGGGAATTCTTTTTAGCTATGGTGAGGAATAAGGACCACCAGTGGTTTCTTTGCATTGGGAAAAAATTACCCTCTAAAACATAAGGTTATTCTGAGATTTACTTTGAAGGTGAGAGTCTTTGATGTATCTGGGGTTGTTTTAGCATAACTGCATGTGACATTTTGTCAGAGGCATTCACTTGGTTCAGTGAGGATCCCTCTTCACTTTTATGAATGCTGCTACCAAAGTGCATTGTCAGATAGCTCAGTGGACTAAAACGCCTGCTTAGGCAGAGCACAGTGGCTGGGGTTCATTCTGGAATGCAGTGCCAGCCCCACCCCCGGGGCTCACTGAGACTGCAATTGAGACTGGACGTGGTGGTGCGTGCCTGTAATCCTAGTGCTTAAGAGGCTGAAAACGGGAAGAATCACTTCGAGTCCCATCTACTTAGTGAGACCCTGTAGACCCAGTAGACCCTGTACCAAATACATTTTTTAAAAAGTGCATTGTCAGCCACTGCACTTGCACCCTTGTTAGGAAACCATGAGATTGTTAAAACATATACCAGAAGTAAAGACCGTGTATTGGATGAAGTTTGATAGAGATAAACCTAGCTTCAGTGTCTTCCAATTAGTTGCTTCTTACAGAAGTGTCAGAATCCAAGTATCTATGCTGATTTTTCTAGACTCCCAACACATACGTTAACACAGACTAACACTCAGCAGAATATGGACGTTAGTATGACAGCTTTTCAAAAGTGATACCTGACTTAATACTTCAGATTTTTATTTATTATTTTTTTTTTGGTCTTTAATAAAAATCAGAGTGTTGATTATAGTGAATAAGATTTGAGATTAAATGCAGCACCTCACTGTCAAAACTTTCCAAAATTGTGGCAAATTTGTATATTAAGGTTAAAGAAAACAAATTCAAAAACTTCTATTATTGATACAGGGTCTTGCTATGCAGTTTGTACTTACAGTGATCCTCCTGTCTCAGCCTCCCAGTGCTGGAATTATAGGTGTGTGCCACCAAGCCCAGTTCCAGGGCCTGCAAGGTACTGAGGATTAAACTTGGGAACTTGCACTTGCAAGGCAGGCAGTTATGCCTCTGAGCTGTCTCCCCAGCCCAATAAATTCAGTTTTGTTAAAACTCTTTTTCTAGAAAACAAGCAGAATATTCTTCTGAGAGTCATAATAATTCTTTGGATGATCCTATTCCTGTGATTGTTGGAAAGAATATTTTGATAAAGCTGCTTCAGTGCTTTCCTAGGCCTCAGGTTCTTTTTTTGTTTTTCTGGTGAGCCAGAAAGAGAAATACACTTGCCCCTTTAAGCCAGAAGGAAAGTGTCTCTAATTCCCAGTTGTCGTTTTTTCCCTGGGTGGTTGCCTCTCTTATTTACAAAATTATTCCAGAACTTTCCCACCTATCACAAAAACATGCAGCCTACTCCCCTAAAGAGAGGATCTTATCTCTTTTTATCTGGTGCAACTAGAAAATTGAACTTTGTTTCAAGAGCCCTTCCTGGCACAAGTGATTGCTAACTAAGGGTGACTGTGTCTTCCTTTTTTTTTTTTTTTTTTTTTAGTACCTGGATCAAACTCGGGACCTTATGCTTGCCAGGTGGGTGCACATGCTGCTGAGTTATCTCCCTGGCCCCCTTTCTTTCAAAAGACAGTTGTCCCTGACATTTATTCTATTTGATCTTGCTTCTGACCAACATATGAGTGGCCATATCACTGAGGCCCAGATCCACCTGAATGTCTATAGGTTTCTACCTAGATATTCTATAAGCATCTTAAACTTAACCCCCATATAGTTTCTCCTGAATTCTTGCCAAAACATGTGTTTTCCATGGACTCAGGGCAGATCATTCTCTTTCATATCTATAACGTGCCCTCAGTGACAGGATTTTTTTTTTTTTTTTACTGAACAATTGAGGTTCTTACTTCCATTGCCCTTGCCTTTAATCTGATCTTCCATTCTCTCTTTATTTAACTTTCCCAGAGGCTTCAATGTATCTTCTAGGCTCAAGACTGATAAATATATCCTATATAATACTTAATAATTTTCTAGAATTTTCCTGGAGAGAGTATGGCCCCTAGAGCTCTGTTGCCAGGATTTGAATTGAGAGCAAATATTTTTGGTGCCTTAAAATTTTCAGTGAGATTAAAGATGTTACTACTAGTCTTACGTGGTTGAAATAGGGTTAAATAATTAAATTCATGTAAAGTACTTAGAACAATTCCTGGCACATAAATACACAAATATTAGATGTTACTGTAGTGGTATCATTATTAATATTGTAGTACACATATTAACACACTTATCTACCAAAAGCCCTTTACTGCTGTTATAACCTCTGAAATAAAATCCAAACTACTGAGTCTGATATGCTGATCTTAGTTTTTTTCATTTTATATATTTGGTGCAGGGTTTTACTACACAGCTCAGACTCATAGTGATCCCCCTGTTTTTAGCCTCCCCGGTGCTAGGATTACAGGAGTGCACCATCACTCTAGCTCAGTGCGCCTGGTGGCGGGGCCAGTGTGGCTTGTGGGACTGAGATTGAACACTGATCCCTGCACTTGCCAAAGCAGGCGCTTTGTCTGCTGAGCTATTGAGCTAGCTCACTAGCTCTTGCTGATCTCATTGTGATCTAACTCTGATTAATCATCCAGTTTTCTGTAAACATGTATTTTAGGAGTTTGTCATTATCAGCAACTTCTCCAGAATGTTTTGCTGCTTATCTTGCTATGTCTTGTGACTAAAATGTCATCTTCACTTCTACAATACAGACTCCGATACATCTTCTAGCCATTTTTTTCTCACTGCATATATTTATTGCAGTTCTTGGTAGTTATAGTTAACATACTCTTGTTTTTTAAAGCAAAAGGCTCTTTGAGAACAGAAATCAGATGTATGTTCCTGACAATGTGCTTGTCTTGGTACGCATATGATAAACATCTCATAATAAATGAATATCAAAGAAGCAAAAAATTTGTAAGAAAAAATCAAACACACTTGAAATCTAGAAAGACTACTACTTTGCTACAAGCAGTCTTGAACAACTTAAGCATCACTTGACAGCTGCTTAAAAATGTCTAACTTCCGGCTCCTTCTCCAACTCACTGAAGCATGATTTGTATTTTTAGCCAGTTATATTTGAGGAACAGTACTGTAGTTCATTTTTTCCTCAATAGATTTTTCATGTGTTCAGAATCACATATTTGATGCTTTTAAAAATTAAAAATGGACAGTTTTGCAAATATGCTTAATGGCAAAATGATTAAAACATTTAAAGATAAGGCTAACTTTAATAAGAATAGATTTTTAGCTGTATGTTTCTGAAGAATCATTACCAGTCTTGTTTGCTCTTTGCTTTTAATGAGCACAAGATCTTTTTTAAATACTAGCCCTCATTAGTTACATAAGAGTGCTTGTTGGTCTTGGCAATGGGGATCAAAGCAGGGGTGCTCTATCACTGAGCGACATCCCTTGACTATTTTTAAATTTTGAGACAGGATCTTGCTAAATTGTACAAGCTAGGCTGGAACTTGTGATCTTCCTACTCAGCCTCTTAAAGTGCTGGGATTACAGCCTTGCACCACTACACTCAATTTTAAGAGTTCTTTTGATACTGTCTCTGATAATATTTGTAACAAGAACCTGGAGCACATTTTTCATATATTTTTATCTGCCTGTGAATGGAAATTCATTAAGCCGGGGTGGAAAACCATGGATATGAACTGAGTTCATAGTTATTTGGACTACTTTGGTCTTTCTTGATGGGCTTCTTAGTGTTTATCTTCAGCTTCACTTTAGTAGATACTGGCATTTTATTTATAAAAGTGTCACTGATGTATAAGATTAAAAATACTAGAAACCTACTTCCGATTTGATTTGAAACTGTCTCATTGCTATCTGTTTATCAATAAAATTTTGAAAAAAAAATACTAGAAACCATCAAGACTTTGTTGCTTAAAAGTTGCTGTAAGTACCATGCCTCAGTTTAAACACATAGAGTGATATTTTCTGTTTTTAGATTAACATATAAGGTTGAGTGATCTTACATTTATTTATTTATTTATTTTGCGGGTATCAGGGATTGAACTCAGGACCTAATGTTTGCCAGGCAAGCAGTTATTCCGCTGAGCTATCACACCGGCCCCGATTTTTTTTTTTTTTTTAATTTATGTAGTACAGGGTCTCACTACACAGATCAGACTTATATTGATCCTCATGTTTTCAGCCTCCTACACTCTGGAATTACAGGTGTATGCCACCACGCCCAGTCTCAGCATGCCCCTGGGATGGGGCCAGTATAGCAGGCTGGGGATTGGGACCCCCAGCCCCTGCATCTGCCTAAGTAGATGCTTTAGTCTGCTGAGCTATCTGGCTGGCCCTTGCGTGATTTTATATTGCATAACTTATGTAATATTTCATTCATAGTATTAATAATGATTTCCCAAAATAATGGGAAATCTACTTTTAAATTGATAGACCTGAAGAGATGACAAAGTTAAGTAAAACTCATAGATTGCCAGATTACATCCCAGATTCTTTAGAGCTGTTTATAAGGCTTTATCTTTTTTTTTTCTTTTCAAAGTTTTATTGATAAACATATAGC
>NW_004524600.1:1994868-1996185 GCF_000260255.1 Octodon degus
TTTCCTTGTAGCCCTCCTTTTTCTCTAATTTTGGTCTGCAAACTTAGGTTGTTAACCATCGAGAAGACAAGCTTATTGTTATTATCAAACGATTTAGGCTTTATCTTAAGCTTTAAACTTTGAACTTGATTCTAAAACTCAAATATAGACATTTGAGGCACCAGAGTTAGAGAAAGCATTTTATGGTATATATTCATTGGAATGGAATCAAATTCATACTAAGTTGAACAGATGCTATTGGAGAATAAATATTTCAAGTGTCTTGATAGCTATTGGTGGTTGTACTAGGTGGTAGGGGAAAAGTATTAGGGTACTAATAGAACAGAATCCTTGCCTTCCAAGGAATTCGCCTTTTAGTAAGCATCAGCCAGTAAACCGTATTTCAGTGTAACATGGAATGCTGTAACATAAGGATGTAGAGCATGTGTGTAGGCAATAGAGGAAGGTACCAGTCATTAGATTTTACTTAGAAGATGCATTTTTCTTTCAGTAAATTCATCCCTTAAGTCAGTATCCTCCTCTGAGAAATAAAGATAATGAATATACTCTATCAACCTGGAAGGCATATTTAGTGACAGTTACTCTATAAAGACACTCTATCCTTTGTCTCTGGAATTTTGGCTCCAACTATCACTTTTTTCTTTTTCTCTTCATAGCCCTATTGCATAGATTGGAAGGAAACATTTCTAAAATCGTAGATGTCAAATTTAGGTATCTTTTAAGTTCCTTTTCTTCTGTTGTCCTGTCTTTATCCCTAGTCTCTTCTGTTCTAGAATAATGATTACTGATAGCACAGGTCCTAAATGTAGGCTGTTTGCCTTAGCGGAATTATAATGCTTGACAATTTTGATTATTTTTATAAGTATAAATTTTGGATTGGTAATCTTAATTCACATTTTATGACTTTTACTAAAGTAATGAGGGTTTAACATAGTTTAGTAAACTTTTTAAACAATATTTTGTGCCACATCTTTTTTTAAATTTCATTTCCCTTCCCCTTCCCATTTACAAAAGCTTTATTTGCATTTTTTCATTTTTTTCTTTCTTCCCTTCCTCCTCCCTGCTCCCTTGTTCCCCTTCTCATTTAAAAATGCTCTTCCAATTTCCCACTGTTTATCGTTCGTTAGGCTCTTTATTTACCCTGTAGCTTTCTCATACCAGAGAAACAATGCAGAATTAACGTAGTGTGTCTAATTTATTTCACTTTAAGATTATGGTCTTAGACTGGTGAGATGGCTCAGTGGTCTAAAGCACCTACTTAGAACAAGCTTAGCAAAGCACAGGGACCGCGGTTCAATCCCCCAGCACCACATGCCA
>NW_004524600.1:1997424-1999335 GCF_000260255.1 Octodon degus
TTTTTTTGGTGGAACCGGGGATTGAACTCAGGCCCTTGCACTTGACAGGGAAGCTCTTATTCTACTGAGCCATCTCCCCGGCCTTTGTTTCTGTTTTTATATTTCGATCTTGTTGCTCCATTTTGATTTTAGTTTAGTTCATGGTGAGAGATATCAATAAAGTTTCAATTTTTGGCAGGTTGGAGTCAGTTTTGCCAGGGCCATTTATTTTTTATTTTATTTTTTGGCAGAACCAGGGATTGAACTCAGGTCCTTGCGCTTGCCAGGGAAGCGCTTATTCCACTGAGCCATCTCCCCGGCTCCATCAGGACCATTTATTGAAGAGGCTATTTTTCTTTTGAGTGAGGTGTTTGGCTCCTTTATAAGGTAGCTGAGTGTGCTTGGAGTTGTTTCTGCATCTTCTGTTGCATCCTCAGGTTTCTCTTTTTGCCAGAACCATGCTGTTTTATCACAGTAGCTTTGTTGTATAATTTCAAATCAGGGATTTTAATATCTTTGCCCTTGTTGCCCAGAATTGTTTTGCTATTCTAGGTCTCTTTTGCTTTTACGTGAATTTTAGGAGTGTTTTCTCTAGTTCTCTATTGGTATTTTGATTAGGATTACAGTGCATGTGTATAATAGTTTTGGGAGTATGGCCATTTTCATTGTATTGACTCTGCCTATCCAGGAACGAGATAATTCTTCCATTTTCTGATACCCTTTGCAATATTCTTTTTCAGAATACTATAGTTTTCAATGTATAGGTCTTTCACTGCCTTTGTTATATTGATTCTTAAGTGTTTCATTTTTCTCAATACTTTTATGGAAGGAGTTTTTCCCCTAATTTTTCTCTTATTGAGTTTGTTACAATTGATTTTTGAGTCTTGGTTTTGTATCCTGCTACACTACTGAATTTGGTTATTCTGGGAGTCTTTTGTTGGATATTTTGGGGTCTTCTATGTTGGGGATCATGTCATAAACAAATTATTTAACTTTTTCATTTCCTAGCCGTATTCCTTTTCTTTCTTTCTTCTTATCTAATTGCTCTAATGCTTCCAGAACCGTACTGAACAGGAGAGGTGATAATGGGCATCTATGTCTTGTTCCTGAGTTTAGAGTGACAGCTTTCAGTTTTTAACCAAATGTATAATGTTGATTGTTGGCTGTTGGCTTTTATCAGATTGAGATAAAGATGTATTACAATTTGGTAATAGGTTTGGTTTTTTGTTTTTTAATCATGAATAAGTGTTGGATTTTGTCAACTGTTTTTCCTGTGTCTGTTGAGGTGGTCATGTCGGTTTTGTTCTTGGTTCTGTTAACGTGATGTAGTTACATTTGTTGATTTGGGATGAATCTTGTTTGGACATGGTGTATAATCTTGATGATTTGCTGCATTCTTTTTGCCTGTATCTTACTGAGGAGTTTTGCCTCTGTGTTCATTAAGGAGATTGGCCTAACAGTCATCTTTTTTGGTTGGATCCTTCTCTGGTTTTAGTATCAGGGTCATGCCTTCTTCTAGGAAGAAGTTTGGAAATATTGCTTCCCTTTCAATTTCATGAAAGAGTTTGAAAAGTAGTGCCTTTAGATGTTGTCTAAATTGCTTATAAATTCAGCAGTGAATTCATCAGGACATGGGTCTTTGTTGGTATTTTTTAAATTCTTTAATTTCATTGACTGATACTAGGTCCTTTGGAACTTTTATATCTTCTTGATTCAGCTTTTGTACTTCTTGTGAATCTAGGAATCTGTCCATTTCTTCCATATTTTCCATCTCAAAGGCTCTCAAAGTATAGGTATTGATGATTTTTCTGGATTACTGCAGGACCTTTTGTGAGTTTGCCTTTTTCCTAATTATGTATATTTCAGTCTGTCCTTTTTTGGTAAGGTTAACTAAGGGTTTATTTCATTTAGTCTTTTAAGTAAATTCTTTGT
>NW_004524600.1:2000072-2013560 GCF_000260255.1 Octodon degus
GACCAGCCCTTAAAAGTTTCTTTTGCTGTTGATATCCAATGTTATTTCACTGTTTTCTAATAGTATGTGTGGGATAATTTCCTTTGCATTTACTTAAGCTTTGGTGAGCTATTGTGTGTATTTTGGAAAAAATCCTGTGTGTTGCTGAGAAGAATGTATCTTCTGTTGTTATTGGGTAAAATACTAGATATCTACTAAGTCTATTTGTTCAAAGGCTTGATTCAGTTCTGATATGTCTTTGCTGATTTTTTTTTTTTTTTGTCTAGTGAATTTATTTGTGACAGTAGAGTATTGTTTCACCACTTCAATTGTATTGCTGATGATCTGATTTTTCATATCCACTAATGTTTTACATATTTGGGTACCCTGGTTTTTAATGCATATGTTTATGATTGTTATCTCTTATTCTTGGATTGTTCCCTTAACAAGTTACTACACAACGAATGTAGTAATTTTGTCTCCTGTGATCTGTCTTGGCTTGAAATGCACTGTTTGCAAAGAGTAGCTGTCTCTGTTTTTTTTTAGGTTACTTTTGTGTGGAGTATTGCATTCCATCCTTTTACCTTTCAGTCCATGGATTTCTTTTTGAGTTAAGTGTGTTTCTTGTATGCAACATATCATTAGATCTTGTTTCTTCATCCATTCTGTCAATCTGTTTCTTTGATTGGTGAATTGAGAACACTTACATTGATAGTTACAACTTAAGTATATTGACCTATCCTTGTCATATTTTTCCCTCTTTTTGGTTCCCTTTCTTTCCCTTCCCTTAAATCGCTTGCCTCCCTGGTGGATTTATTCTACTGAGATTCATAGAATTGTGTTGTTTTTTTTTTTTCTAGAATATCCTTCACAGCATTTTGAAGTGCTTGTTTGGTGACCATGAACTTCAAATGTTCTTTATCATGGAAGTATTTAATTCCTCTATCAGTTTTGAAAGATAATTTTTCAGGGTATATCAGTATGAATTAGAGGTTGTTTTCTTTTAGGGCTTAAAATGCCTCACACTAAAATTCTTTGATTTAAGGGTTTGTGTTGAGAAGTCTTGTGTGATTCTCATGAGTTTTCCTTTATAGGTGATTTGTTGATTTTCTACAGTAGCTTTTAATATTCTGTTCTTGTGGTGGATTTCTGCAGTCTTGACTATTATGTGCACTGGTGTTTTTTTCTGATCACACCTAATTGGAATTCTGTGTGCCTCACTTAACAGCATGTCGGATTCTTTTTCCCTGATTGGGAAATTATCTGTGGTTACTTCTGTGAACATTTTTTTTATGTCCTTTGTGCTATCTTCTGATTTCTCATTGATTCCAGTTAACCTTATGTTACTCATTCTATAGTCTAGCAGCTGTTAGATTGAGTTTTCATGGTCCCTTGCTATTTTTTTTTGAATAGCTTTTTTAAAATTTTTATTGAGAGAGAAATAGCAATGAGACAGCTTCAAAACAGGTTAGTAGGACAGTTACAATGATTAATACATTGCATATTGTCTTTGTAGAAGTTACTCATAGTACAGAATGCAGACATGATACCTTGTCTAAACACTATTAGTACAAATCTTTCTTGTCATTGAACTAAGAGAAAGTAGCTGAGCTGTGTATCTATCCTATTTTATATATACAGATAAAATGACTTGGAAAAATTTCAAAATATCTCAACAAAAAAGTGAACAATCTAAACAGAAAATAAACTTGGACCAAATATGAGAAAAGATTAATACCCTTAGTCATAAAGAGCTGTTATAAGAAAAACAAATCAACAGTAACATACAGCTGGGCTTGGAGACACATTCCTGTGATCCTGGTGAGAGGCTCAGGAGGAGGATCATGGATTTGAAGCCAGCCTGGGATACCTAGCAAGACCCTGTTTTTAAAAACCATGAGTGAGGACTGGCAAAATAGCTCAGCAGACTAAGCGCCTGCTTAGGCAAAGCATAGGGACCAGGGTTTGATCTCCGGTACCACAGGCTATGCCGACCCTGCCCCCAGGAACACTGAACCAGCCACCGAGACTGGGCATGGTGGTACACGCCTGTAATCCCAACACTGGGGAGGCTGAAAACAGGACGATCACTAGGAGTTTGAGCTGCATAGTAAGACCTCTGTACCAAATACATAAAGGAGTGAAAAATAAATGACAAATGAATGACTAAACTGAAGTGGGATCAACAAATTTAACCCCAGCCTAGGTAACTTAGTAAGACCGTCTCTCGAAATAAAAGTCCCTTGCTATTTTGATAATTACTAACCACAACACTTGTATGATGTTCTATCTTCACATTAGTTGATTCTGCTGTATATACTTTCGATAGAACTTTCATCTCCTGGATATTTGTTTGAATCTGTTTTATGGAACCAGTTCTTTCCTATGTTGGTCATTCATGGTTTCCATCACTTCCCTAAGCTCCTTTTTAAAAAAAATTATATCTACTGTAGATTCACTAACCATGTCCTTCATTATGCTCATCTTCTCTTTATTTTTTTTTTTGTTCCACGAATGCCTTCAGGGCACTTTTGGCCAGCGGGAGAGGTGTGAGGTTCGAACTCCAGCAACCTGAGGCTGACAGCTTTGTGGAAGCAGCCACTTAAAGGCCTGAGCTAGGGCCAGGCCCCCTCATCTTCTCTTTAGTTATTTGTGTAATTATTTCTTTTTTTTCTAGAGACTCATCTGCTTTGTTGGTTCTATTTTAACCATTGCACGAAGTTCAGCTGGCTGGCTTTTGATTTCTTATACCACAGTCCCCCTTGGATTTGCCTTGGGCAGCTAGAGGTCTGGGGTTGTATATTGCTTCCATGTTTTCTCATTTTTTAAAAATTTATTTATCTATTAGTTTTGCATGGATGCTTGTAAGTTGCTTATGGAATGTAGCTTGATTATTTATTTATTTATCTTGGTGGAACCGGGGATTGAACTCAGGCCTTTGCACTTGCCAGGCAAGCACTTATTCTGCTGAGCCATCTCCCCCACCCCAGAATGTAGCTTTATTACTAGCATTGATACCAAGTTTCTTAGGTATGAACGGTTGCTGCCTGTTATGCTTAGGGCCCAGTTCTACAGTACCAAACTGTGGGATTATTTATGAACCCTTGTATTGACATATAAGGCAGAATAACTGATCATAACAACTATGTCATCTTGGCTAAAATAACTCAATCAATAACAATACCATCAAGTACAATCTAGAAAATGACAAACTGTGATAACTAATAATTTGCCACCTTTAACCATAGGCACAGAATTTATAGTTATATGATAAAATCTAAAATCAGAAAGTTATATACAGTAGAGTGGGAGAAAATTTTAAAAGGTTACAGGAAAAAATTGAGAAATAAAAGAGGAGAAAGAAATTAGAAATAAGTCTGAAGGACTAAGATTACCCAGTCTTTGGGAAGTTGGTGAAAAGGACAGAAGAGAAAGAAAAAAAGGGAGAAACATGAAAAAAACAAAGGACAATGTTCATACTTAGGACAAAAACAACAAACAAATTTCTCTGTGATTTCTAACCTCTGGTTATCTTCTGGGGTCTACAGTTTCATTGTGGTATCTAGTCCAGGCCCTGACTGATGTCAGTGTTGGACAAAGGAGGCAGCCTGGGTCCAGGCTAGATGATTCCAGCAATAGCATTAGGGCAGGGTGCTGTCTGTGGTACTTTCAAGTCCACAGGAATTAAGGCTGATCCTAGCTTCTAGTTATGGGGTTGGAGCCTGACTCATTTAGCCTGCAACACTCTAGCTGTCTCTTGCCAGCCTAACCACAGCTCATTGGACTTCTCCAGTGGTTGTCCTTTTACAAGTCACTGGGATTTCAGCACTGGGACTCCTGAGATGAAGCCAACTCATGGCTCCTCTGAGTCCCAGGTTCACTTGTCTCCTCCTTAAAATGGTGTTCAACCAAACACCCTCTCCAGGGAACACAGCAGTTGCTAGAACTGGAGTCATTTACCAGCTATTGTAGCACGCAGCATCCTCTGCTCCATTCCACTGGTGTATATTTTCCTCGATGACTTGAGTCACCCCCCCTCCTGTGTCTCTCTAGATTTAATCCTCTGATGCTGAGAGCTTGGAGCTGAGGAGGAAAGCACAGTGTGCTCCTCCTTTTGCTGCACTGAGGTCTGTGGCTTCGCTTTTTCTGTGTGCTCTAGTTTTCCCTTCAGATCCTTCCTGGATCTAAGCGATCCATCTCCCTCCTTCTTTTCTTTCCCAGGTGGTTATTTTCCAGTATCTGGATTTCAAATCATGGCAAGGTTGATTTGTTGCTGCTTACTGCTGTACTGTCTTCCTAGAAGTCCTTTTGAGACCCATCTTTAGAGTATTTGTGATAAACCTTGTTTGATTACAATAAACATATTCAACAGACTGCTTTACTGCTTGCTTTCTTCAGCCTCTGTGTATCATATTTGCCATTTGCTTTCTTGAGCAACTCAGCTTCTATTTTCAAAACGCAAGCAGTATTTAATTTGAGTGTCTTAGTCTATCACTGCTGTTCACATCTACTTCTTGGCTAGGGAAGGCACACATAAACACTCTGGCAGATAATTTTTTAATAAACCAGCCTATCCTTTTAACAAAAGACAAAAAAAGATTATTGGCTGCTGCTGGCACACTTACAGTGAATTTGAAATATTCTGTAATACAGACATTTCAGATAGGTTAGCCAAGAATAACTTACTTGTAATTTCTCACACATTTAGTGTCCTCACATGTCCCAGAGAGTCTTCCAGATTTATGAAAAAGATTTCTATAGCTCTAAAAGAATGTATCTTACTTTCTGATTTGTTGTAATAAAGCAGATCATATTTAGTATACATATAAATAATTTCTTAAATCATTTCACACTATGAAATATTACCATATTGCTTTGCTCAATTTATTTTATAATTTTTAAAAAACACTTATTTAGCATCAAGATCAGGCTGTTACATTTAGCAGTCAGCAGTGTAGGTACTGAAGAAAAAAGAGTCTACATTAAGATCCTTTGCTGAAATGCTTTATACTTTCCACAGAAAAGAAACTAAGTAACTTGTAGTCACAACTACAGTCCTCAGGGGTTGTTTTTTTTTCCTTTTTTAATTCATACACGTAAATGTTGTCTAAAACATACCTTTTTAGTAGCAGCTGGGCCCTGTCACCACTGCATTTGGCTTAATTCACAAATCTTTTGTAACTAGTGGCTTGTCTGTCACTTCTGTGGCTCTCCTCTCCTGCTAAACTTCGTATCCTGGGAATGATTAAAACCCTCATCACTGCCAGGCTACTAATACTGGAACCACCATAGCTATTTTGATTTCTTTATTTGACAAAGTATCAGCCTCTACCACCAGAGCTTTTGCCTGGTGGAGCTTTTTCCATCCTTTGTGGGTCCCAAATTTGAACATGTGCCATAATCATTGTAGATTGCACACCTCCAAAATAGCTTTCATCATTACTAAAATCATTGTTGCCATCCCCACTGTCACCATATCTGCCACCACCATACCTGCCCCAAAGTCACATTGACCAGTGGTTTCCTGCATAACTGAAATTGTCATGGCCACCACCAAAATTTGTAGAACTGTTTTCTTTTTTGTCTAGATGAAGCACTAGCCATATCTTGCTTTGACAGGGTGGTCTCACTTCACAGTTTTGATCATTCAGAGTATGGTATTTCTGAATAATCTTACCTACAGAATCATGGTTATCAAAGGTTACAGAAGCAAAGCTCCTTTCTACTGCCTTGATCAGTCATGGTTTCAGTAATTTCTGCTCAACATAATCTGATAGGTGGTATTCTTCAGTATCTTTTTTTAATGCCACCAACAAACATCTTCACAGCTAGGTGAGCCCCTGATGATCTTTGGGGATCTTCTCTTGAGACAGCTCTTTGGTTCCACTGTTCTCCCATCCTCCTTTTGTGGCCTTGCATTCATGATTGCATTCTCCTCCTTCACAGTGGTGTAAGTGACAAACCCACGTCCCGTGGAGCACTTGATGTTTGGATCTCTTGTACCACACAATCAGCATCCTCCATTGCTCAGAATGACTTTTCAGACCCGCATAAAGTTCTGTCTGAGGTTATTTCTCCACACTTCTCCAACTGTGTGGGCTCTTTAGAAGACTCTGACTTAGACAAGGGCACTGGGAAGAGAGCCTTTAATTATGCTTCCTTGGCAGTGACTACAAGCAGACTATTAAATACTTTAGAAGCCAGAATCTCTACAATATATTAAGATACGAGCTGTGATTATTAATTATTGTTGGAATATTCTGAAAGATGGAGCACTAGGTCAGAGTTGAAGAAATGTGAAATAAACCCTTAATATTTAAAAAAAATTAAAAACCTTTTATTTATTTGTTTACTTGGTACAGGGTCTCGCTACATGACACAGACTTGTAGTGATACTCTTGTCTCAGCCTCCCCAGTGCTGGGATTATAGGCATGTGCCACCACACCTGGTTTCAGTGACTGGCAGGGCATGCCCAGGCTTCCAGGGCCAACAGGTCATGCGGTACCAGGGTCCAAACCCAGGTCCTTGCGCTTGCCAGGCAGGCACATAGACCATTGAGCTAGCTCCCTACCCTGACCCTTAATATTTTTTAAAAACAACTGGAATTTAGGTCTTGAAAACACCTTAGAACTCATTGGCTATATTTTTATATAAGAAAAAATTTGAGACTTTTACTCATGGTTGTAAACGTATATATAACACATAATAAAAATATATATATTCTGCATGTTTATATATAATTAATGCTATATTGATGGTTTATACATCTCCATAGAAGTCTAGTCAGTAAAATCAGGGAGAGTCAAATTACATTTCTGCTGCCTTTTTTTTTTTTTACTGTAAAATCAGGCAAATTATTGTAACTAGCTTGTGTTTGTTTCGAGGACCTGAAGAATAAAACAGGATACAAAAATGTGCTACAAATGGTTGAACCTTGAAAATAGGCCAAGTAAAACAAACCAGAAAGAAAAGATTATAAATTGTATGATTTATTCTTATGAGATTCCCACACTACACAAATTGATAGAGACAGAAATTAGGTTAGTGGCTTTTGGTGGCTTGGGAAGGCAGGAGTGCAGGGAAAAATAGTGACCCACAAAGGAGTATAGGTTTCCTTTGAGGTCTGATGCAAATGATCTGAAATTAGGTAACAGTTACAGTTGTACAAGTTTGTGGAACCTTCTTAAAACTACTTTTTACACTTGAAAAGGGTGAATTTTGTGATATGTGAATTTATACCTCAAGAAAAACAGTTATAGATGTGAAGCACTTAACAGGTATGTAACACATTGTCTATAAAAATTAGCTGCTCTTAATATTGGGAGCCATTTATAAATTTTAAGAAGTTAACTCAGAAAAACTAGAAAGTGTAGTATTCAATGTTTTATTTCACTTCCTGAAATATAAGTGATATAAGCGCCAAAACAATTGTTTTTGTCAACAATAGAATGTTTATAATGTAAAAAAGGTATTTACTAGTAGTAGTCTTCAAATTTAGATGTGAGCTAAACTAAATATCGGGGTTTGGTGTTTATTTTTGGTTTTTGTAGAGTAAGTACATTTTTAGCTGGTATTATGATACACAGTTTTCTAAATTAAAAATAAATGTTCTTGAGAAGGTGTATTTCACCATGTATATTTTATGATGATTTTTTAAAATCATAAATACCAGGTTTTCTGAGAATTGTTTGTCCTTATGTACTCTTTACTTGCCCTGTTTATAGTTCTGTCCTTTTTTCAGAAAATTATAATCATAGAAATCGTTAATAATGGTAGGTTGTTATCTTCAGTTTGAAGCTCTAAAAGCAAACATCATGACACTGCTAACATCTAGTGTTCCACCTACCAAGTGTAAACAGAACACACAGGAAATAAATACCATACTGTACATTAGTCCTAAGAGTTCAGTGTCATACAGTACAGACTGAGCTCTTCCAGTGTGGACAGAGTGCTGCTGCCTTAGTGTCTCTCCTTGACTGCAGTATCTGTCCATGTAACATGGAAGCAGCAAACGCTCTGCTTACCTCTCAGAATCTGTAATAAACTCTCTAGGGTCCTGTAGAAGCTGGTAGAAGGGAGAGAATCCACAGTTTGTGTTTTTAGAGCTGACACGAGTGGTTACTTGAGGAAAAAACAGGTGACCAAGGTGTAGAGGAAATGTTATGTTTGTTGGACAGTTGTTTAATAGATTATAGTTGTTCATTGTGATATAATTTGCTGAGAATTAAATACATAAGTTGTAGTAGGTGCTTATCAAGCCATTTCTATATACTAGCATTTTCTTTGCATGAGACGCAAGGTAGGGAGGAAGTACTAGGAAATTCTGTAAATGTCATGACTTTCAAGGACTTCAAAAGTTGTCGGGGGTGAAAAAGATGCTAACGAATGGTGTGACAGAACATATGATTGAATATAGTCCAGGGCTTCCATACTCAATGAGGGTTTAAAATGCTACAAGCAATGAGAAAAGGAACACTAGTGTGAAAATGGGTTTGGCTGGGCCTCTTGAAGGCAGAGAATGAGTGAAAGAATTCTGGGATGGGAGTGGGGTAGGTACTGACCAAGTAAGAGGCCGATGAGAGCAAGGTATAACCTCAGAGTCAACCCTGTAGAGATTGACAGGGGAGGAGCCTCATCCACCAGGAGCTGGCAGGTTTTCCCTAGGAATAGGTAACAAAATGTGATGGGTTGAGCTGGGATAATGAGACTCTTAAGCATTGGGAGCTGAGTGCTCCTGGTGCACATACGCAGAGAATAACCACTCCGTGTAGGTTCTGAGGTTTAAAAGTGATTTGATGAGTTTGTGTGTAAGGATAAATTAATTCAGTAATTTTGCATAGGAGAATTAAGGAGAGGGAGTTAATTAATAGATTGGGTCTAAAGTGTCCTTTCAAATGACTCAGAAAGCTAGGTCTTGGCAAAATTATAAGTAGGTTGTTACCTTTTCTGATTTTCTTGTGCTTCTCTTTATTGCTATCCTAGTAGACACCAGATGGTGTGGTTCAGTGAGTGAGTGGGTCGGAAGATGACCTATTTTTGAGAAATGTGCAAAACTTCATTTTAATAAAGGACTTACATAATCAAGAGCTTTCCTTGTTAAATTTTGATTATAGGTGACCAATGCAGTGGTCAGTAATTTACATTACTGAGGGACAGGCACGCTGCCCAGTAGACTGACACTATGGAAAAAGTCACCTTTGCAATTTCTCACATCTCTAAGATCAGTGTTTCTCAAAGTATGGAGCGTGAACAGCCTGTATGGTAATACTCAAAAGGTTTGTTTAAAATGCAGGCTGAGCTCCTCCCATGAGCCAGCTGAACGAAAACCACTGGGAGCAGGTGGAGGAACTCCGCATCTTCAGCCAGCACACTGAGTTTTAAAACTACTGATTCCAGGCATACATCTTTGTGGCATTATCTCTGACACAGAGCTTTCTTAGAGTAATTTCCTGTGTGCTGGATTCTTTCTTGGTGGGACATTGCCCTGTAGCCCATGTGACATGTAGTGTCTTATTCTCTGATAAAAACCAAAAGGATACTAAGCTACTGGGTGCTTTGGACCAAGTTTGTATTATTTCATTTCATTTCTTTTCTTTTCTTTTCTTTCTTTCTTTCTTTCTTTCTTTCTTTCTTTCTTTCTTTTTTTTTTTCAGAACTGGGTATTGAATTCAGGCCCTTGCACTTGTCAGGCAAGTGCTTATTCTACTGAGCCATCTCCCCAGCCCCATGTACTGTTTCCTACCGTGCAAGTAATTGTTGCATAATGAAGCTGGTGGCTTCCTTTTTGAAGAACTGAAAACTGGCAGCATAGCAACCCAGCTGACAGCGTTTGTGCCTGACCTGGCACATCTCATGAGGTCAAATTCTTTTTCTATAATAATAATGTCAGTGTTACCAACATCTAGAGTTGAAAGATTTCTACTCTACCTGTGGGACTCCTTATTTAAAACTCCTTTGCAATAATGAAATTTCTAGCCTTCACAGAAATTCAAATTCCAAAATACTGTGTCAGAAGTTAGATATTGTGAAGTTGGCCTATTTTGCACGTGTGCAGGAATCGGGATGGGAGGACATGTGAGTTACTAAGGATAATTTACTTCTTGCTGGGTAGCAGTTCCAGCATTTGACCTTAGAACTGCTTTTTTATTGCACTTGGCTCTCGTCAAGCATGATTGTCCTTTGGTTAGTATAAATGTGAATAAATTCAGACTGGTACCATTTTATTATCTGACTTGACCAGTAAATTAAGTATCTGACAGAAAAATGATATTTTTTTGTGAGAATGAAATCAGTGAAAGATACTGGCAGCCTCAGGTGACACTATAAAGAGGCTGTTGGATTCTCCTGGCTTTCTTTTCTGCTTCTATTGATTATCTATCTATCTATCTATCTATCTATCTATCTATCTATCTATCTATCTGATACAGGGTCTTGCTTTGTAGTTCAAACTCAAAATGATCCTCCTGTGTCACCTCCCTAGTGCTGGGATTACAGGCGTGTGCCACCACAACCAGTTTTGGGGCTGACACGACATGCACAGGGTTCCGGGGCCAGCATGGGATGTGTCACTGGGGGTCAAACCTGGGTCCTTGTGCTTGCTAGGCAGGCGTTTAGACTGCGGAGCTTTCTCCCCAACCCTTGGCAAAATTTTAAAAAATCAATCTCCTCAAGCTGGGGAGAGAACTCCAAAGTCTAAGCACCTGCGTAGGCAAACACAAGGACCTGGGTTCAATCCCCAGTACCAAGTGCTGTGCCAGTCCAGCCTTGGGTCTACTGTGCTGGCAGCTGAAACTGGGCATGGAGGTGTATACCTGTAATTGGAGCGCTGGGGAGGCTGAAACAGGAGGACCGCTAGGAGCCCAAGCTGCATAACAAGACACTGTACCAAATGCAAAAATTAAAAATAAGATGAAAAATGAGTATCTTCTTTCTCTTTTTTCTCTCTCTTCTTTCTCCTCTTACTGTGTTACAGGTACATTCATGGGGCCCTCTCCACCCCATCGGCTCTGCAGGCAGCTGAGCAGAGCCCTATGTAGCCGTAGCTCTGCCCTGGTGTTCTTTCTTCCCCAGTTGCTGTAGTCCAGTTCATCTCTACCTACACCAGTTGCTAATTGGAAAATCATGTATTAGAATTTTGTACTGAACCCAAGGCCTTGTGCATGCTAGCAAGAACTCTTAGCACTGAGATACATGCCCAGCCTTTGTTTCTGGTTTTATTTTGAGATAGGGCTTTGCTAAGATTAGTTATGACTCAGCCTCCCAAATATCTAGGATTATAGCTATGTGCCATCCAGACTGGCTTGAATCTACATTTGAAAGTAGTGTTAAATGTTTCTGAATTACATTTTCCTCAAAAATCTTTTTTTTTTTTTTATTGGCTCATTTATCCTCATGAAGAAATCTGCCTTAAGCACAAAACTTGTCATTTGAGTAGCTTAAGGACTTGTGCAAATCCTGTATCCTCATACCACATTCTCTATGCTAACTAGTTTCTACATTAAGCAAAGCTTTTGAAATTTATGCAATACAAGCTTCCATAGGTGAAGGCAAGTGTCGTTTTGCTCAGCTCCTTCTTGGAGAGTTCACATTTGGGGTGGTGTTCCAAAAGGACATGAATAGGAAAGCATGTGAGGATAGCTTGGAAATAGTGTTGGCTTTGTTTTGCTTTACTGTGTGTTTCTTTTTTTTTTTTTTTTTACTGTGTGTTTCTAATACACAATAGTGATGTTCTTTGGGGGTAACTGGTACCTGTCCATTTGATCATTCTGGATCCCTTTGTTTCCCTCTCCCTTTCTTCCCTCCTCTACCTTGTACAATGGTTTAATAGTCCCTCACCTCATGAAAAGATTTATTTTCTTTTAGGAATACTGGCAGTTTATCTAATTCACTAGTGTTTTCTAAAAATTATTTTTCAAATCAACTTTAGTTTGTTTTGACAAAGAAATTTCTCAGATTAATTCCTTTGACCCAAAACTTTTAACCATTAGATACTTTTTTATCCTGTTGATTTTGTTGTGAAAATCTCTCACAGCCTCCTGATGACTGTTTTCTTTCTACTGTCCACAGCACAATTTTTCTTCTTTTTGTTAAACGAAGTGGTATTATTATAACACTTTTTTTAATAATTCATATTGAGGCAGGTATGGTGGCACATGCCTGAAATTCTAGCTACTCAGGAAGCTGAGGCAGGAGAATTGAAAGTTCTGGGCCAAAACCCTGTCTTGCTGAGAGCTGGGGATACACCTCAGTGTGAAGCCCTCAGTTCAAAAACAAGTCAAACATAATTCAAGCAATACCAAAAGATACAAAGCGAAAAAATCATAGCTCACCAGCCATGAGACAGCCACTGTTATCAACTCCTCACCTATCTTTTTAGATGCTTCCTGTGTGTATGAAGCAAACCACCCTTTTTAATCATAAGTAACATTCTGTGCCTTGGTTACTATGACCAGTCTTACCCTGAGGAATGTTTCATTCATTTCCTGTTTTCCTGTCTATAAAACCCAGCCTTGGCAGTTGTAAGTGCTGTTACTCCATTTGGAATACTGTCCAGGTTTCAGTATTTACATAGAATTTCTTGGCTTAATGCTAACATTTTAAAAGGCACGAATTCTTCCAGGGGCTTAGAATTTGCTTGGAAGAGATGGCTGCTGTGGTGTCCAGAGTCCTTCCTTCCTGTGTGAGGAGCGCATTATCACTCAGGCTGTGGAGGAGAAGACACAGGCGACGCGGTGAGGATCTCGCCACAGATCTCACCAGCTCTCGACACCTTCTCTGGAGGGTGGTGTTCCTTCAGCACGCGGCTCTCAGCCTTGTGACGGGACTGAACTGCGGGCAACAGAAGAGTGCAGGGTGACTCCTTGCGTAGCTGAACCAGAAGCGTGATTGACTCCCCCAGCTCATGCCATCCCTTGAGGAGGGGACAGGGCGTTTTCACAAACAGGGCTGTGACAGTGTTGTGTGGGTAGAGAATTACACAGATCTCTTATATCACTTTTAGAGAAAACTCGAGTTACAATGGGTTATGTAAGTGCTTGCGTAGCAACCCAGCCAGCCCCTGCTCCCCCAGGACTGGGGACCCTTGTGTCCCCAGAGAATGCTCCGTGTGCAGTGCAGCAAGTGCTGACTGACCACCAAACAAGAAGCTGTGGAAAGGTGCTGCTTTATACAAATAGTAAATCAGTCACCAAAGTTAAGTACAAATATCTTCATTTTTCCTTATTTTAGCAACAAGTAACATTTCTGACACAAATTCTACATTTATTTGGTGTAAAAACCAATCTTCAATTATTTTTGATTAGTTAAGAAAAAAACATGCAAGATTAGAAAAGCTGTATTTCCCTTTGTAGGAATGAAATTCGACTTGAGCGTTCATTCATCTTTGAGAAGCGTTATTTGCAGATCTTTCCAAATCCATTTTCTATAGTGGAAAGAAAAAAAGTATCAAGGAAGTTACTTTTCTCTACAAGAATGAAAAATCTTCCTGTTCTTATAAACTCATGTTTTTT
>NW_004524600.1:2013753-2064126 GCF_000260255.1 Octodon degus
GGCATGTGGTGCTGGGGATCGAACCGCGGTCCCTGTGCTTTGCCAAGCTTGTTTCAAGTAGGTGCTTTAGACCACTGAGCCATCTCTCCAGCCCCTAAACTCACACTTTGAATTCCCATATACTATTCCGGTCATTGCAGGTGCAATAGTTGTATAAAGCAGCACATGGAGCTGCTTATGAGGTTAGATACATCATTCGGCATTCTTATCATAGCAAGTTAAATTCACTCATTGGAAGATTTTATGAATTTAATAAACCTGTTAGCAGTTTACTTGCTATAAATTTTGAGATTTAAAGGAAAAACTAAAGTTTTCACTTTTTTTTTTTTTCTCCTCTCTGTATTTTAGGGAAGGGTCTACAGGGTGTTCAGGGTCTCACTACTAGATCAGACTCGTAGTGATTGTCCTGTTTACAGTCTCCCAAGTGCTGGAATTACAGGCGCGGGCCACCACACCCAGTCTCAATTGCATCTCAGCGTGCCCCGGAGGCGGGGCCAGCATGGCAGGCCTGGGGATTGAACCCCCAGCTCCTGCTCCTACCTGCAGACACTTTAATCCACTGAGCTATTTGGCCAGCCCAGTTTTCAGTTTTATTTTGAAATAAAATCATGAAAAAGTGGGCCATTTAATATTTAAAAACAAAATTTCAAAGCATTTTGAGAATTTTAAGTACACTGTATAGTTCTTCTATTTTGGTGCCTTTAGAAACTTTTCAGATATATTGGAGACATGTCTATTATTTTTTTAAATAACAGATTTGATCATGTATATACAGACAAATGGTATTCTGGACATTACCAATAGTATTATTTTTTTTAACTAAAGTACTATTTAGTTCTTTCCATTCTTTAATATTATGTTCATACTCTATTTCAGCTAAAATTGTACTTCCAGTAGAGGAGACTCGTTAGCTAAAAACTAAAAGTTTACAGAAGAGTAAGTATTAGTTGTGCCTCTGAAAATTAACCTAGGAAAATCATACTTTAGAAATCTATACTTCTACCAGTAGAGGGCACTGCGCCCCTGTAAAAGGAAACAGCGTGCTCTTCTGCAGAGGTTTAGTGTAGTCTACTCAGTCATAGGTATTTCTGGAATTTACACAGACAGACAGACAGACAGACAGACACACACACACACACACACACACACACATACACACACACACCCTATACCATCCACAAATGTATACACGCCGCCCCACCCTTTGCCCCTGCCCTACAAAGCCCCTCATTGTCTAATAAGAGTCACACAGCATGACAGCATCCTGTAAATTTAGTGGAGTTGCGGCAGACATGCCTATCATGCATATGGGTGAGTCAGCTAAAACACCAGGAGGTATAATTTCACCAAACAGCAAATAAAAGCATTGAATTGGAGAGTTTGACAGAATTTTAACTTTTATCAGATTCAGCATGAAGTGGGGTGGGGAGACTTTGGTTATATTTTAACATTTAATTTGCAGATTCCAAATAGTTTCAGAGGAGTTCCTGCTGATAATGGGATTTTGCTCACTACAATTGCTGAGATCTTTATACCAGTATGGTGCCATAATGTATCGCGTTTCGTTCTCTATACAAACAAACATTTCATAGGAATGTTGTTCTTGAGGCTATCTGCATCAATATGTTTCTCACTGTAATGGAAAAGCATTCAGGAACTAAATACAATGCTGACTTGTTACAAGATGGTAATGGAACCTTACCAGACAGTCAAATAAATACACAGATCTTAAACTGGCCTTGTAGAGCATACCGCCTCTTACCATGCTGTCGCTGGTAACAAGGAATATTGTGGAAGCAGCAGGTGTCTTCTTACTCCTGCAGTGACCTGCTCTCTTGCAGGGCATGTTTCTCTTCCTTCTTTTCACCTCTACTTCTTTTCTTTCTTCACTTCTCTCTCTCTTTCTCCCTCCCTCCCTCCAATTTTTTTTTTAACTTTCAATAAACCTTGAACTGTTACATCCAATTTTTTTTTTTTTTTTAATAAGAAACAGGCAAAGAATACTTCTACAGACAAATGTAGAACTTGGGTACTGAAGCGCAAAGATATTCTTCAAAGGCAGAACAATGGTATTGTGCTAGATAAGCCCACTCAACTGCAGTGTCATTAAACAGGACAGGGGACAGAACATCTGAATCTGGGCCCTACTGCCTGCTGACTCTGAGCTTAGCATACAGCTACCCTCCCTGTGCCTATGTTTTCACATCTGTGAAATGGGGTTGATAAGTATACCTGCCTGCTAGCACAGCTGTATGCAGTCATGGAATGCATCTGTCTGAAGCACTGAGAATGGTACCTGGAACTCAGTACATACTCAGATTGCCATTTCTACTCCTTCACCTTTCTTTTGTTCTCAATTTTCTTTTGAGGGAGATGCTGGGGTTTGAACCCAAGGCCCTCATGCATACTGAGAGAACACACTATCTGCAGTTCTCTTTTCTTTTTATTTTTTGTTTTGAGACAGTGTCTTGCTCAGTTTCCCCTGGTTTCAAGCTTGTGGTCCTTTTCACTTTAGCTTCATGAATAGCTAGAATTATACCCTCCCCTTCTCTAAACTGCATTCATGTGAAGATATGGTGGCTGAACTACTGGAACATATTCCACTCCCCACTGTTCCCTGAGGATAGAATTCTTTGTTTTCTCCAATTAACCCTCAGTTAATCTGATGCCATATCAGATAACCAGATGTGCATATAATCTTTAATGATTTAAATTTTCTCTCTCTCATTTTTTTTTCTTTGAAGTTGTTCCCATGTTAGTTCAGTGAGTTTCCTCCGTCTGGTCTGATACAGTAATCACATTTTAGTTGCTGTCTTTAGTGATTCATATTGACTTCTTTTTCTTTCCCTCTTTCTACCTCCCCACTCTTCTCCCCCTTCTTTTTCTCTTTCTTTGCATTGAAACTCACAAAATACAAGAGAAATTTTCCCAAGATGTCACTATTCCAATTTATTACAATATTTTTCACAATAGAAATTTATTGTGTGATTTATAAAGCATTGAGTTTACGACCAATTAAAAATTTAAAATAGTCTAACCATTTGTATGAATGGACTCTATTAACTTGCAAAGATTATATAATCTAAATTCATTACCCACATACAAGTTCTAAGTGAGGGGAGCCAGTATCTGGCACAGAAATATATAGACACATTTTTATAGGTATGAATTTGGTCTTGAAAGGTGAGATCAGTAATAATTTAAATTTTTGTTTTCATTATGTTTTTAAACTTTGTACCCTAGGTATTATCTACATAATTGCTGTCTCCTGGCAGATGAGCTAAGCCTATTATAGTGAGGCATTTGGCTTCCAACTCATTATGATCTCTGATTAGGTATATGAATAAGAAGTGAAATGATTGTCAAGTGTGTTATCCATGAAACCTGTGGCGTTTCTGTAGGGGTAGAAAGGGTTCCTTAGAATTGACTGCACACAATAAATTACACCTCTTCTCTATTAACTGAAAAACATGTATTTCTAATATAAGGGTGTTAAAACTAATGTTGACTGAGTATTCCTTGAAATAATATGCCTTATCTGCACTCAGGCTTCTAAGCAAGTCAATGTTGGTATACCTGTGTGTGTGCGCGCACACACACACACGAACCATCCTGGGATAGAACGTTGCATGGCACAGTACAATGACAGCCATTTCTTATATGTGACTCTAAATTGTTCTCAGTAATCAGCCAGCAGAGAAGGACTCTGGCCTCCTTCCTGTGTGTTTCTCCTGGGTATATCAGTGTCCGTGTAAGGAATTCAGAATGCTGAGTCTCGTTCCACTTATCCAGATGGCCTAATGGCTTAGGAGACAGGGAACTTTTACTGAAATACATTATTATAACTTATAAGGTGGTTTTTTCTTTAATGATAAAAAAGATGACTTTCTAGTGCTTTCCATTTTTTTAACTGTTTAATAACTAAAACTATTGGAGATGAAACATCAGTTGCCTAGCTGATTTAGTTTTTCATAATGCCTTTATGTTCAGACACAGTGAAGTAATAATTATTTTATTGAGACTCAGAACATAGCCCAAAATACTATTAAGATTACTTTTCTTTCTTTCTTTTTTTTTGGTAGTTTTTAGTAAGGGTCTACAGGGTCTAATGGGTCTTACTACATAGATCGGACTCATAGTGATCCGCCTGTGTTCAGCCTCCCAAGAGCTGGGATTACAGGTGTGTGCCACCACGCCCAGACTCAGTTGCCGTCTTAGTGTGTCCCAGGGGCAAGGCCAGCATGGCATGCCAGTGATTGAACCCTGGCTGCTGCATCTGCCTAAGAAGGCATTTTAATCCGCTGAGCTATTTGGCCAGCCCTAAGATTACTTTTCAATAGCCTTTTCATTACAATTGGCTTTTGTAACATTTGTAATATTTTTTTTTTTTTTTTCAACTGGGAATCGAACTGAGGACCTTGTGCTAGTCAGGCAGATGCTGCGCTGCTGGGCTACATCCCCAGCCCTAACATTTGTAATACTAAAATTTATTAAATGTTTTCTTCTAAAACACTTTAAATACGGTAATTTTATTAGGTATTAAGAGAAGCATTTGAATATAGAAGTTAATTTCTTAAATGTATGCATGTGGATTCTTGTCATTTATTCTGGGTACATGGCAAATGTAAGCTTAGAATATACTGTATGTTGAATTACTAAACATTTAACCTGATTAGGGTTTGAATTGAATGTGTTATCCTGACATTGAATGCATTCATTCATTTATTCAACAGACAGGTAAGCACCAGGCTCAGGCAGAAAAGAAACAAGGCCTTTGCCCTGGAGGAAGCCACAGTGAGGTTAGGAAGGCAAGCCTGTCGCCAGATAATGACTGGAGGAGAGGTTGGTGCCAGACTGGAGACGTGAGCAGTGCTCTGCATGTGTTTGCTGGGAGAGCAGCCCGACCTGGAAAAGGCTGGATAGGCAAGGCGAGTAGAGAAAGTGGCCCTGGACCAGGGAGGGTCCTGCCCCTCTGCAGATGAAGGTCCCTGGTGGGGTGACTGGAAGTGATGAGAGGACACTAAGGGAGAGGAGGGCAGGGAGAAGCTCCGCTTGGCCGCCCTGTGGACCCCTGGCTTGTGAATGACCGACGCTATAGGGGTCCATCGTCAGGAGCCAAGCAGGTTCTATATTCCCATCTTTTTTTTTTTTTGGTGGAACCAGGGATTGAATTCAGGTCTTGGCATTTGCCAGGGAAGCGCTTATTCCACTGAGCCCTCTCGCTGGCCCTCTCCCATCTTCTTAAGTAACATAATCACGTGAAGCAAGAATGATCAACCAAAAAATGGCCGAGAATGCCAGAAATTGCCTTTAGGTTCCAGGCCCAGGACCCACTATCTCACCAAGCCTTTCTTACCTCCTCAGCCTTTGTCAGAAAAGATTATCTAAAAGGTCAATAGGAAAACATTATTTTACTTTATCTGTGTATATTGTATACTTAGGCCATCTTCCTAACACATACGTACTATGAATTTTAATTTAAAGTATTAGGATAATGTATGTATCAAAAGCCTACATTGGAGCCCAACTTTTCTGTCTCCCTGGTAACAGGCCATTGGGCAAGATAATCAGTTGTTCAATTTCTTCATGTGTGAAGGATGGTTAGTGCCCTTGACAGTGCAGTGACACCTAGAATAGGAGGACGTATGGTAACCACTAAATGTATAGTTGCTATTGTTACCTTTATTATTTTCTAGAGTCTAGAGAAAGAGGTCAGGAGCACGAGACCCTTACAATTGTCAGCATTCATTCTTAAGGGAAGGTGCCCTGAAATACACATATGGAAGTAGAGTAGGGGCAGGCAGCTACAGCTTTAGCCTTACTCTCTCTAGTGGTGCTAGACTTCCAAGAAAGCACACATTTCACAAGGTGTTTGTATAACAGTGTACTGGATATGGGATAAAATCAGTGAAAGTCACAGTTTTGTGCCATGTTTCATATCAGTTGTTCAAAAACAGATAATATTATTGGACCTAAATATGTAAAAATGTATAGAGGAAAAAGCAGTCATCCAAAAAATAACCCAGCAAGGGCTGCATGGACATGAGTAAGAACATTTGGGGGAGCATTATCTGACTCAGCACTCATGCATGCTTTCACCTCTCTGGGAAAGACAGAGGCGGAGACAGTTTTTGTGCGAGGAGGGAGCTTTGTGTTGGGGGAAGTCGCAACTGCCCTCTGAAGCAGGCACTAGTGAGCTTTGTGCTTGGGGAACGATTGAGCTGCAGCAGCTCTCTGTTATGCCAGCCAAACTTGAGTTAGATGCTTGCAGTAAGCTGTTGCAGGCGACAGTTTCCACCAAGCTTTGTGGGACCCTTGCGTTCTTTCAGTGCAGTATAGTGTGTCTTGTGTGAATTACTAAGAAACAGCAGGCTGTGGGCTGGACTGTTGCCACCAATTGCTGTTTTTTAATGAGTTGGCCTTGAGACTTAGCAAGTTTGTGCATCATAAATCAAAGAAAACTAGGACCCGAAGGTGCTTGTGAGACAACACAATCCACAAGTAGAGTGTCGTGGGTGTGTCAAATGGGGGAGAAGAGGGCGTTTGAGAAGCATGTTTGATGGGGGTTGTTTCATGATGCAGAGTGAAGCTGTTCCAAATTCTCCTTGGCAGAGGGACGATGGGTGCACCCGGCTAATGCAGCCAAGGATCATAGGGGCCCCGTCAGCCACAGCCATGATATGATGACCTCCATTGCACGGTTTCCTCACTGCACAGCAGGACTGCAGACCACAGGCATCACTGGACAGAAGTCTGTGGGAGTTTGGGACAGCAGTACAACTTGTATAAAGGAATGGTGCTGTTTGTTATATCGCTAGAAACCACATTCTCTGCCCAGGGAAATGAGGTAAACAATTTCCTTCAGGTTCCCTTTAAGTAAAGTATCAAGAGAAAACAGGCTAATGAAAGCATGCATGAGTGGCAGGTTTCTCAAAAATGCAGGACGCTTGGTGTCTTAGTTACTCTTCTCTCGTTGCAGGGACAAATACCCGACACTTAAAATGAAGGAAGGAAAGGTTTATTTAGCTCACAGTTACTGGAGGTTTCAGTCCATACTCATCTGGGTCCAACACAGAGCAGCACAGAGCAAAAAGCAACCTTTCCTGGTGGTGGCAAAGAGCAAGAGCGCAAGGGAGGGGTAGCAGCAGCTCAAGCAGCTAGCTTCTCTTCCCACCTTACACTGCAATGCAAATTACCTGCCCCAGGGCAGGTGCAGCATCCACACCCACAGTAATCAATCACAAACTCCAGAAGCTGCCCCAAGACTGCATGAGGCTTTGGGGGGACACCTATACACAAACCATAACACTTGGTTAAATTTGACTTTCAGATTAAAATGAACAATTTTATTACATCTAAAATTCCGGTTTCACTGGGCATCTTGCATTTCATCTCATACGTGCAATTGGAAACCTAGAGTCCTGTAGAACCAAGGCACGGACTGATGGTTCAGTTATCCCAGAAAATGCTCTTTCTCTGGGCTCTGGACTCTTTCTCGCTGCCCCACAGTGATGGCTTCCTTGTTTTCTCCTTCCTTTGTCCTCTTCATCCCCAGAACTTTAAAGTGCTGCTACACATTTTATTACTTGTTCTGTGTATTTATTTTTCTTTCTTTCTTTCTTTCTTTCTTTCTTTCTTTCTTTCTTTCTTTCTTTCTTTCTTTCTTTCTTTATTGGTTTGGAAGAGAATCAAATTTTAAAAACATTAAAAATCAGGGGCCTGCCCCTTAGCTCAGTTCTTTAAGTGGCTGCTTCAACAAAGCAGTCAGGCTCAGATTGCTGTGGTTCGATCCCCACAACTCAAGCGAGCCAAACCTGCCCTGAGGCGTTCAGAGCAAAAAAGAACCCATTAAAAATGAAAGTGGGATACAAACGAACGACCATTTTGTTGTTTTTTATTTAATTTTTTTTCAAAGTTTTATTGATAAACAGCAGTGAGACAGTTTCAAATCTAATCGGAAGTACAGTTTCAACAAATAATACACTGCATATATTCTTCTCAGTGGTTAATTGCTGTACAACCATTTTGTATCTGTATACTTAAAATAGTTAGGAGAGATATACAGCTCCATTCTTTTAATTCAATGTATAGAGGAGTTTGTTCTAATCATGTTTAAGCAGCATGTCAGGTCTGCATCTTGTACAATGAATAACCACTAAGACAACAATATGTAATGTATTAATTATTGAAAATGTGCTAGTAATCGGGTTTGAAACTATCTCATTTCTATTTGGTTCTCAATAAAAATGTTTTAAAAAATAAAAATAAAAACATTAAAAATGGTACAGAATTTCAAAACAAGAGGATAGAAACTCAACAATGGTTATTACGTTGCATATTGTTACATTCAAATAGTTGTTCAGATCACTAGATATTTTATATCTGCCAAATTGGTCAAAAAAAGTTAAGCATTAGCTGTTCCTTTAAAGAAACTAATAGAAATCAGTAGTATAATTTCTTAACTATCTTATATGTGTGTATATGTATATATATTCATGCATATATACATATGTGTTTATATATATATGTATATACCTTTTTATCCCCTTTTTAATATATCAGTGTTTGTTTTATTTTTGTGTTTGGTACAGGGTCTGCAGGGTCTACAGGGTCTCACTACTTAGATTGGACTCAAAGTGATTCTCCCGTTTTTAGCCTCCCAAGCACTGGGATTACAGGCGCACACCACCATGCCCAGTCTCAATTGCTGTATCAGTGTTCCCCGTGGGTGTGGCCAACACAGCATGCCAGAGATTGAACCCCAGCTGCTGCGCTCTACCTAGCCAGGCGCTTTAGTCTGCTGAGCTTTCTGGCCAGCCCTTGTATCAGTTATTTAATTAGGTTCTTAGTAAGAAATTTAGAACACTAGTTTATGATGATAAATTCCATTTGTCAGAGTAAAAACAGATCACAGGTAACCCTGGAGCTGTAGAACAGCTTTGACTTTTGCTAAAATCTGTGAGTCCACTGCTTTCTGTTCCATCTTGCATTGTTCTTTCAGTCAGCTCACATGCTGACTGAAGGTTTCTTACCATGGCTCAACAACTTTCGTGGCACATCTTGAGTAGGGTAGAATCTAGGTATTTTTCAAAGCTTTACCATTGGGTACCACCATTCTTGTCCCCACTGACTGTTTTTGTGATAGTAGCAAGAACTTTCTCCTTTTTCTTCTCAACCTTTGATTTAGTGGCTGTGTACTTTCTCTTGTACAAAGCCTTTCTGGAATACATACAGACCAGAAGTATCTACCAATTCCTCTACCCAGGGCAGGATTTCAGCTGTAGTGGGGCTGCCCCTTCTTGGACTTTTCTGCCTTCACCTTACCGTTTTTTACCAGTGCCACTGGCAGTAGCCTTCTTGGCTTAGGATTTCTTCTCTTTAGTGTCTGGCTTCTCAGGTTTTTTTGCCCACCATCTTGCAAGATGGGAAAGAGCACCCCCCTTCTTTCTTTTGTTCTTTTCCTCATGTAGTTGTTCTTTCCTTACGAGCCCTTGCTTTCTCTTTTACAGTATCTATTGTACTTTTTGAATCTTATTTATTTTTTGAGTTTCTTATACTAGAGAGACAATATGATGTTTACACATACAAATCTGATTTATTTCACTTTTTTTTTTTTCTTGCGGAACCGGGGTTTGAACTCAGGCCCTTGTACTTGCCAGGCAAACACTTATTCTACTGAGCCATCTTCCCAGCCCCTTACTTCACTTATGGATATAGCCTCTAGTTGCATCCATTTAGCAATAAAAACCTGGAGTCTATCATTCTTTATAGCTGAGTAATGCTCCATTGTATAAAAACACCAGATCTTTTTTATCCATTCCTTGGTTGATGGGCATTTGGGTTGTTTCCAAGATTTAGCTATTACAAAATGCGCTGCTGTCAACATGGGTGTACACATACCTCTTTGGTATGATGTTTTCAGTTCTTCTGGAAAAATACCTGGAAGACAAACATCTGGGTTGAATGGGACTTTCAATCCTAGTTTTTGGAGCAATCTCCACACTCATTTCCGCAGTGACTACCAGCGTTTGATATTGGTTAACTTCTTAATGATAGCCATTCTTTCCTGGATGAGATGGAATCTAGGTGTTGTTTTAATTGGCATTTCTGCAATGACCAATGATGCTGAACATTTTTTATATATTTATTTGTCATTTATATTTCTTCATATGAGGGTTGGGGAGATAGCTCAGTGACATAAGCCCCTGCCTGGCAAACTCAAGGTCCCAAGTTCAATCCCTGGTACCACCAAAAAAAAAAGAGGAGCAGAGTTTATATTTCTTCATCTGAGAAGTGTGTATTCATCTCAGATGTCCATTTTTAGGTTGAGTCTTTGAATTTAGGGTGGCTGATTTTTTTTTAATATTTTATATGTTCTATATAGAAGTCCTTTGTCTGAAGAGACAGTTGGCTAAAACTGTCCCAATTCATGGGTGTGCTATTACTGTGGTTTTCTCAGTGTTACTGTACAGTAATAATAATTACATCTTTTGAGTACTTGTTGCACTAGAGCCTTTGCATAAATTATTTTAGGCTCATAACAACCCTGTGAAAATGGCCATTGTTCCTGCTCCTCTCAGGAGAGGTGTACAAGTTCTGCAGCTAGTTCTGCACATTTTGGGCAAAAATGTGTTCACACCAAGAGACCTCAGGTGGTTCATCTGTAACAGCAGCCACTCTGTATGGTTCTAGCAAAACGACTTAGAGTTGATTCCATGACAGATTTTTTGGAGACATTACCTTATCTTCCTTCACTATCTATGATATCAGTTTCTCTTCATAGCCATGAGTTTTGTGTTCAGATTCTATGCCATATTATTTTTTCTTTTTGCATTTTGAATATGTTCATTTTATTTGCCTAAAATAAGATTTTACCTTACTAACTAAAACATTGTGTACTTTAATCCCCTCAGAAACATTTAGAATACTTGTTCGACTTCCTAAATTTCAGCACAACTTAAGGGAATTTATGTCAGGTATTGCATTTAACATGGTGAGGTAGGCAAAATTCTGTATGAGTCTAAGCTCATCATCCAAAGGTTGAATGTATACATATTTTTAAATGAATTATAGCCATTTTTTCAGTACTACAGAATGAAGCCAGGGTCTTCACACTGAGCTAATCCTCAGCCCTTTCGCCTTCTGAGGCAAAGTATTGCTAAATTGTTGAGGCTGGATTCAGACATGAGCTCTTCCTGCCTCAGCTCCCAAAGGTCTAGGATTGCAGGCATGACCACCATGCCTGCCTGAGTTATAGCAGTGTAAAGAATAAAAATTTATTGTCGACAAATATTTTATCAACCAAATAATGTTAAAATTATTTGTATAAGCTTTCAGCTTCCTGGCACACAACTGTCTTCTCCATCTGATTTCATTCCTGCCTTTTGTGTTACCAAGATGTGAGGAAGGTGACAGTTGGTTTGCTCTGAAATGTAGAATCTGTTTTTCCCGAGATCATTGACTTAAGTTTGACAGATTAAAGGAGTATAACCAACCCAGTGAGTTCTTTTAATCTAGAATATTTTCAGTTTTCCTAGTGCTTACAGCTTAGATTTGGTTTGATTGAATTTGTAGAGAGTATTTAGTCATGCAGATTTAGCACTGGTCTATCTCCTGGTCAGGTTTCATACTCGGGTGCCCTGCCCCTCAATAGTTTTGTCTCTAACAGCTCTGTGTGCTCCGTGTCCTGCGAGGCCTTGTCTTTGTCACTGTGCTCATTTAAGCTGCACTTGACAGCTGCATGTGACAGTTGGGGAGTTGCTTTCAAAATCTGGCGTTTTGAGTTTCAGTAGCCAATTTGTATAAGAAAATCACATTTTTTATAATTTTGAGTTGAAAGCATTTGCATTCAGTGTCTTTTAAATAAGGAATAAAGCAGAATGAATGAAGACAACAGGGACCAGTGTTGTTAAGTATCTTGATAATGTTTCAGGAAGGGGCATGAAAAATATTTAAATGTAATACTCTGATATAAATTCAAAAATATATCCAGTGATAAGTTTAAATTTGAATTTTTAAATTGTGAAACCTAGTTAAGAAATTAAACTAAAAAGACATAAATGGTACCATCTTTATAGAACTTGTTTATATGAGTTCTTAAGTGCTATTAGCTTTAATAATAATAATAATAATAATAAGCCACTCATGACAAATGATCCAGAGAGAGATTTTATAAATTAGTAGCAGAGCAAGTGTAGTAATTCTACCCCATACATACATAAATAATTTTTAATCTTAGTGATTGGAACTACTGTCATAGTCATAAGTGTTTGTTTGTAATTACTTAGTTAAATAATCCCTCTTTTAAAATTTTTATCAGTGCATGTTTACAGGGCATAAGGACTACATGCCTCCTGGGAAGCTCATACGTGCACGTCACCACTGTAATTTTTTCTCTCCTTTCTCCCCATCCCTCTGTCCATCTCTTGGTTCCCTCCCTTTTTTAGTGAAATAACTTCTATCCACTGATTATTATAGGTTCTTTTATCAGTAGTGAATTTATGGAGCCAACTTTTGCTCATTTGCTTCTGGAGGCCCATGAGCTAATTTTTAGATGTTCCTGCTAACAACTTTATACCTCTGGTACTTAGCAAAATCATAACCATGTTTATCTTTCAGTGAATATTTGTTGAAATTAAATGGCCTGCCCAAGGTATCTATGTTCATTAGATTTGACAAACACTTAAAAAGACATCTGTTTCATTTTACATGTCCCCGCTACTGTTAAGGAACATGAACAGAAAATTCAAGATTCTAGGGCTGGTGAGATGGCTCAGTGGTCTAAAGCATCTACTTAGAACAAGCTTAGCAAAGCACAGGGACCACAGTTCAATCCCCCAGCACCACATGCCAGCCAGCCCCGCCCCCTGGTGGACTGAGCTGGACACACACACACACACACACACACACACAAATAAATAAATAAAAATTTTTTAAAAAAAAAGAAAATTCGAGATTCTAAAATATTTCAGTGGCCAATGAAGATAGATAGAATTTTTGAAGTTATTGGTAAAATCAGTTGTAAATAAATAGGGTTGGGCCGGGGAGATGGCTCAGTAGAATAAGCGCTTCCCTGGCAAGCGCAAGGACCTGAGTTCAATCCTCAGTTCCACAAAAAAATAATAAAATAAAATAAATAAATAAATAGGGTTGCTTCTTAAAATGCATATAAATATATTCACCTCTACATACATATACACCACCTTTAAAAATGACAATACTAATAGTTACTTTTCATTCATCATGTGTAATTTATATTAGCATCTTTAACATAATTTATTCATGCTTTCTCATTGTATTTGTGCAAAATAGGTGTAATAGAAGTCTCTAGGTAGTTTTATATGGTGTAATAGTAAATGTTCTCTCCAGAAGCCAGAACTTCTTTTTAAAAAATTCTTGCATATATTTGGAACAGGGTCTAGTTATACAGCTCAGATTCATAGTGATCCTTCTGTCTCAGCCTCCCCAGTGCTGGGATTACAGGCATGCACCACCATGCCCAGTTTCAGTGGCCAGCACAGCGTGCATGAGGTTCCAGAGCTGGCACAGCATGCAGTACTGGGGATCAAACTCGGGTTCTTGAGCTTGCCAGGCAGTCACTCAGACTGTCAAGCTATCTCCTCAGCCCAGGTCAGAACTTCTTATCAGTAAAAGTTCTCTCTTAAAAGCCAGATCTGGGTTTGATCTCAGTGCTAGTATATTTTCTCAGTAAAGGAAACCCCACTCAAAATAAAAATCAGAAGAAATGAAGCTTTAAGGTGTAATGACTTTTGCTATCCTTTATTCCCTTATAGTAAGATAGAGCAGTGTAGTAAAAGAACAGACCTGGTATAAATAGAAAAGCGTTTTGGCAAGTGTGTTTCACTCAAGTTTTATATGTTAGCTAACTATGTTGAGTCCTGTTCTAGCTCTCTGTCTTCCTGTTAACTTGATTCCTGTGAAAGTGTTTAGGCAGAGAAATTTTTGCCTAAAAATCTCTTCTTTGGGAATCTTGCCCAGTTACTAAGAAAAGGGTAAAGCAATATGGGGGCAAAATCCCTAACAAATACTTTATCCTTCCAGTCCATACACATTTTACTTTTAAGTGATCCTGTAGGGGCCCTTAGAATCTTCTAGTCCACTACATGTAGCATCTCTACCTCTGATAATACAGCATAAAATAGAGTAGGGCCACTACCTCATCTTTTTCATGTTTAACATTGCCTCAAAATTCCTCCAGCATGATATAGTTTAGGCCCAAAGATATACACAGGTGCAATTCATTTTGATAGTCACATCACTTAACATAATCATGAGGAAGCCTCCTGGTTTGTCAAGGAACACCCATTTACTCATTTTGTCTGGCAGAATGACTGACAGGACCCTTTTCACTCCCAGAAGTGTTCTTTCACAAACAAGAAATTGTAGTCACCATTCCTTTTTTTTTTTTCTGGTTCTGAGAATGAACCAAGTCACTTCACAACAAGCTATATCAACCTTGAGTTAGATGTTCATTTCAACAAACATTTGTTGAGGGTCTGCCAGGTCCCTGGTGTGACAAGAAGTGATGGGGCTGCAGTAGTTGACAAGGAAGACCTGGTCTCGCTCTTCTGGAGCTACTGGCATTATCCAAATTTGGCTCTCTGTCCAACCCACACAAATAGGCCATTGTAAACCTTCCCCAGTACTTTATAAACCAAAGACCTAGTAGGCTCAATAACCACAGTATATAGACTTAGTTATGTTTTTTCAACTTCATGTTCTTAACACACCTCTTTACTGGGTCACAGCTGTGAGTGGTTGAGATGCTCTGAAAGAGTTGTGCATCCAGATCCCGTGATCTCTTCTCCACCTGTATTGTGTCAGTGCCTTTGGAGAGACTGAGGAAAGTGTGCCAAGCACCTGAGAACAAAACAAACTACACTTTGCTTCCAGAACTATTTGAATAATTAGATACTGGTAAGAACACCTGATTTATTTAAAGTTACTTGTACTAGGCCTTCAGTTATTCATAAACACAACTTACTAAAAACAAATGGGTAGAAGAGCCTATGTAGTCAGATCTGTTTAGGGCCAGCAAATAGGATAAGAGGTAGGCCAAGTATCTCACGTTCGGGGTGCCCAGGAGATCCTGGCCACGGAATCAGCAAAGGCAGAGGTCAGAACCAGGCCCAGAGAAACATAAGGCCATCCAAGTAGTGGTGGGGCACATGCATGTGTGAGGGACCCTAGCTGTGTACATGTGTTTGTAGGCAAGTGCAAGACGGCGTCAGATGGCCATCCTCCTCCTGGGGAGCATGAGTGCAGTCAGGAAATGCACACCGCTGTGTGCTGCACTCAGATGCTGTTCTAAGAATCATGCCTATTCCATCCTGTTGGCCACACTGATTAGAGACAAAAGGGGAAGGAAACCTGGTAGAGAGAGAAATGTGAGCATGTAGTCCTGCGAACAGACTAATACCCAGCGTAGATAGAGCTGACAACGGCCAGCTGTAGGAGCTGGGAGCACGCCTGCATGTGTAGTTCAGTAAACTAACAAAGAGCAGACCAGAGATCTCCTATCTAATTGGCCAGTTAGGGTTAGGTTTTAGGTGTGATTGTAGTGTTGAAAAATCATCTTGTCTCCACAGTACAGACAACTGAGATCGAATGCATATGACAGACAAGTCATGTTTATTTTCCAAATTTTTATGACTGATTTTTTTCCTTGTTGATTGTTGAAGGAATTAGCTTTTCTAATTTTAAGAATCTGAAGGAGGTGGTTGTGGCCTTCACTTCGTGTTGCTGGTGGAGAACATTGAGTACCTTTCTTTTTCCTCTCAGCACCAAATGGCTTTCTGAATGTGCACTGCTTAATTGTCTGTTGCATTTGAAAACACTGAAGTTCTTCCAGTATAATTAAGAAAGTTTATTTTTTGTTGAATAAAAACAGTAGCAAGCCTGTTTTGCTTAAAACTAAGTACAGAGATTGTTTCAGGTGAAACAGGTGGTAGCAGCTATCTTTTTTTTGTGGAACCAGTGATTGAACTCAGATCCTTTCATTTGCCAGTCAGGCACTTATCCTACTAAGCCATCTCCCTGGCCCCTAGGTGGTAGCGTGAAACAGGGGAAAGCACAGGCCTTTAAGGTTGATCTGATTCAAATGCAAATGTAGCATCTGCAGCACAAAGATCTTGTGACTTCGTGAAAGTTACTTGATTGGCTAAACCTGAGCTCCCAAGTCACGCAGGAATGCTAGCAGCAGTGGATGACGTCAGATAATGCATGTGCATCCTAGCGTGTTACTTTACTTGAATGTTCCTTTGAAGGATTGTATGTACTGTAGATTCAGCCATGATTTTCAATAACATTTGATGACCCCTCTTGCTGTCCCTGTATTCCTGCTCACAGTGCTGGCTTGCGACAGTTCTCAGCTTCTGCCCATCCACTTTCTGGCCTTGACTTCACATGTCTTTGTCTTACTTACAGCGAGTCTCACTGTGTTGCCTCGGCTGGTCTCAAACCCATGCTTTCCCAGGGCCAGCCAGATAGCTCAGCGCACTAAAATGCCTGTTTAGGCAGAGCGCAGTGCCTGGGGTTTGATCCCCTACTATGCTGTGACAGCACCCCCCCGGGGGGGGGGCTTGCTGAGACTGTGATTGAGACTGGGCGTGGCGGAGTGCTCCTATAATCCCAGCACTTGGGAGGCTGAGAATAGGAGAATCACTTTGAGTCCAATCTATCTACTGAGACCCTGTAGAACCTGTACCAAATGCATAAAAATCAGTCAGTCAGTCAATCAATCAATCAATCAATCAATCAATCAAACCCATGCCTTTGGTCCTCTCACCTCATTCTGCCGAGTAGCTGGGGCTGCAGGCAGGTGCCACTGCACTGGGTGAGAACCCCTGTGATGCCCCTGAACCCAAGGGATCTCAGCACACTGGGAAGCCGTAAACTATTCAGTAGCCACTGTTGGTTGATAAGGAAGACATACATTTGACCTTATCTGCTAAAGGAGAGAGGCTTGTTCAAAGATAAAGTACACCACAGCAGGACCCAGTCTTTCCTGAAAGCTTATTGCTGCCTTTCAATAACCCTGTCTGCAAGCAGATTTTTCTGCCTTAGGTCTTAAGTAGCTATAGACTACGATTATTTAAGGGGGATATTTCATTTTTCATTTTTGCCATGTATACATTGGATATATATAGAATATTGTATAGTCAATATGATATATATGTCTATATATAGTATATATTGTATATATTTCTATCTGAGGAAGAAGCAAAAGCATTTAGCATATATTTGATGACTCTGCAAGATTTAAACAGGAAATGGGTAGAGTTGTGTTCTGACTTGTTTCCAAAGCCCAGCAATGAAAGCAGTGACACTTAATGTTTGGAAAGTCCCGAACATTCCTTATAGTCTCCCAAAAAAATTGTTTAAAATTCTTGCTGTTCATTATACTTAACTCAAAATATTCATCACATATCAAGCAATCCTAAGTGCTCCATTAATTCTATGTACCTTGGCATTCAGGCATGGGTATACTTACATACGTATAAGTGAGCACTCAGCAAACACACTTGTTCCTTTATGGAAAGAACCACAGAACTGGTAAAGGAAACCTGGCAGGATTGTGTGTGTTTGTGTTTAAGGTAGAACATTTCTTTCTTCTCTTACATGGTATTGCAGGTAGAGCTGAAGGTAAGAATGAGGATGCAGAGCAAAGGGTGGTATGGGCAGGTGGAGGGGGGGACTACAGAGAGACTGGCTCCGTGGCTTTTCAGTTCCCTGGGGCAGGTGGGGACAGTAGGCTGAGGTCTGGCTAAACACAGTTGCGGGGCTACAAGCGCAGAGGGAGTAGAGCGAGCACACAGCAGAGAAAGCCCTGACAGGAAGAGTTTGGGGAGCGGGTGGGGCAGGGCCCTGGCCTGTCAGGTGGCACTGTTAGTGTTACCTTTACAGTGGTCCAGAGGGAGAGAACCGTTTGGGAGAAGGTCAGCAGTGAAAAGTCTTCAAGGTTGTCCTGCTCCTGCTGCTTTCCAGGTTACAGCATTTCAGTCTGGAGCTCTCTGGATGTGGCAAGCTCTCTATCATGCAGCTCTCTATCGTGCAGTTTTCAGGTACAAAGTTTCCTGATAATTAAAGGTGGGGAAGTAGCATTCTTCCGTGTGAGCAGTCACATCCAGATTCTGGGCTTACAAAGGTAGCTGGGCCAGAGAGAAAAGAATATTGGAAAACAGGGGATCAAATTCTGGCTCCGGCACACATCTTAGGCAGACGCCGTATCTGAGTCTGTTTCTAAAACACAGGCTGCCTTAACATCTGTCTTGCAGAGTTGGGAGGAGAAAAGGAGCCTTTGTTCTGTGCACAGGCCTAGCATGTTCTCGTGGATGTGGCCAGCGTGTCAGCAGTGGCCTGGCTTTGTGTACTCCGTGTGCAAGTGCAGAGGCCCTTGTCAGCCGAATGCAAGAACAGTGCCCCTTGGCAGGCTGAGGTAGTCCTGGAATACTCGCTGCTGAGAACTTGGTGAGAAACAGCTTTTGCCCCTTAGTAGTGAGGTCCTGGAACCCATTATCTCAAAGCACTGCAGGAGAGACACTAGTGCCCCTTAAGAGACAAAGACACACATCCCAGTCTGAGGTTCAAAACACTGTATAGGGGCTGGGGAGATGGCTCAGTGGAATAAGCGCTTCCCTGGCAAGCGCAGGGGCCTGAGTTCAATCCCCGGTTCTACAAAAAAAAAAAAAAAAACTGTATAATGGACCTAGTACTTATTTACTTATTCTGTCCTGGCATGGATGGTGACAAAAGACAACTTCAACTTCAGCAAAGTCAGCAAAATGATCCCAATTTTTAACATCCTGCATTTGGCTTCACACAGTAGCAGTTTAACATTAGCCACTGATTGTCCAGGTATCAGCTTCTCTCTCCCCTTCCAACCCTTTCTGGGACCTGTCTGCATCAGTGTGTGAAAAAGAGGCTTCACTTCCTAGTTTCCTTCCCCAAAGGTGACTGCAAACATTGCTCTTTGTTTCCCCTCTTGAACTTTATTTTTTGCTTCTGGTGCTGAGGACTGAACCTAGGGCTTTGAGCCTGCTAGGCAAGCATTGTACCTATTGTACCACTGAGCTAAATCCCCAGCCCCCTCTTCATTTCCTCTGTATTTGTCTTTTATTAGCAATAGTCACAGCAGTAGTCTTTTATCCCCCCTTTTCTTTTTTGAGATAGGGTCTCACTATGTAGTTCAGGCTGGCCTCAAACTCACAGCAGTCCTGCCTGAGCCTCCAGATTGCTGAGATTCCAGGTGTGAGCCACATGCAGGGCTAGCAGAAGTCTTCTGGATACACAGAAGCACTCTACCTCTTCTTCTTTCCCTTACAAGGAAGGTGAAGACCTTCCTGTTCTACCCTGTAGGCAGGCACATAGTACTTCATTGGTTTTATAGGTGACAAGTAGTTCAATAAAACCTTAGTTCCATGGCTATAAAAATTACAGTATCAGAGGTAAGGACTTTGTAAGCCAAAACTACAAGGTGAGGTGGAAGATATCAGAGTTTAAGAGACTTTTTATTTATCATTCTTTCCAGTTTTCAGATAAAGTGCATTAGCGCAGATTTTATATTTTCTACATAATTTGTTACAGCAGAGAAAAATGTTGAAATTGTAAAGAATAAGCATGTGTTGGTCATTAGTTTGGCCTCAGGCTTTCTTCTTTTATTTGTTCAACCATTTCATCGAATGGCCTTGGCGCTGTGCTAGGGTGTTAGGGAAAGTGAGAGGAGGACCTCACCTTGTCACTTAGAGGCTCTGAGTGTGACAGGGACAGAAGGAAAAGGGTGTGGAAGCTGTGTGTTCAGTGTGTGCGTGCGACTCCGTGCTGATTGTCTGGCAGGTAAGAGGGAGGGAGCTACTGGAAAAGCTGCACCCCACGGGATGATGTCATCGTTTTTGAGAACCGTGCGCATGTGATTTACAGAACCATGGCCGTAAGGGGTGGGGAGCAGGCCAGGGAGGCTAAGAGGGATCCTTTGGGAGGTGAGTCTTTCTGAAATCTTTGACTTACAATTTTCTATGGACAGAAGACAAGGAAGGTTGGATAATTTTGGGATAGAGAAGGATGTAAATATGTCATAGTGTCTTTACATTTTGTATGACTTTCTCCCTTAGGCTGGTAAAGAGAATAAAGGTAAGCTACCTATGAAAGATTTAGAGTTGAGCTTTTTAGAAAACCAAACAAAACATTGTCAAGACATACTGCTCATTAACCCTAGAATTGAAAGATTTATAAAAAGCTAAAAAAAAAAAAAAAAAAAAAAAGACCATGATGCTGTTGCATATAACTGAATCCCAGAAAATCTTGGCTTTCCTTCTAAAAACCTTGAAATAAAACGTTTTCTGGAACATTAATTCGAAGACAGCTTGCTATCACCAAATTGTCAATCTGCAGTAGAAACTCAACACTGCTAACAGATTTTTAAAATGGGGAATCATCTCAACCAGCTGCCAGACCATCAATTTCTATACCTTTTTAAAAAGCATGAAATGTCCATACAAATCTGTATAACGGGTTAAATGACAAAACTTATTCCTTTCTGGACTATGCATCATAAAAGTCTGATATCCTAGCGGAGACTTGCTTTGATTACAATTAAGGTATTGAAATTAGCTAAGTAGTTTATTTAAAAACCATATAGGTGAAGTTGATTTTTAAAATGTAGAGTTTGGGTATGAGTCCTGGCTAACAGGCTTTTTAGCATGCCTAATGATTTTCCATATTCCTTTAAAACCGTGTTTCCTGTGTGTGCTTGACATTCGTACAATGTGCCTAATCTATATTTGTCATTAGAATTTATTTAGGAAAGCTGCCCAAGTAATCACATGAATAAGGTAGTAAATTCACTAAGGCTCATGGCCCCAGGTCCACTCTACAGCATCATAGCTTTTTCCAAGAGGCATTGAATGGGGTTGAACAGTAGTCTGAATGCCTCTCAGGCTCCAGTCCTGTGAACATGGGTCAGCCAGTACCAGAGCCATGCCCCTCTATTCAGAAGCGCACTGGGGGAGTTGGTCACATGGGCTTTGTGGGCCCAGGTGATGGTGGAGCCTGTCTCCAAGCCTGTGCAGACCTGCCCACAGTGCCCTCACAGTTCACCCTGTTGGATGCCTCTTTAAAAAATAAGCAAGTCTCACTCCCTCTTATTTTTATAATAAACTTGTAAACATAGTGTTTCAGTTTTACCAACATTATTTGTAAGTTTTGAAAAATTTTTGCTAGCTGGAGATGTTAGGTACATCCCCACAATCCCACCTGTTTGGGATAGGAGCATTGTAAGTTCAAGATTAGCCTAGGCAATTTAGTCTCAAAAAGTAGAAGGACTGGGAACATGGCTGAGTGGTAGAGTACTTGCTTGATGTGTGTGAGGTCCTAGCTTAGACTCTCAGTATCAACAAAAAAGAAGAAAAAAAGCTTTTGCTAAATACTTACAAAAACTATCATACTGTATAAATAAAATTGGGTCTCATGCTAATGCATATTCTATTGCTATTATTAAACTTTTAGAATCATATAAATAAAGCACAGCATAGAAAATTATGTGTGAGAAAGGTCAGAATAAAAGAAAAGCCACCTATAATCCTAGATCTGGACTTTTTATATTCCTAAAAATATAAAAGAATTCTGCCTGCCCTATGGGATAAAATGCTGCAGGTAGAAGCGCACTTGGAAACACGCCATACAGAGTAGCTTAGCAGAAGACTTGTGGTCCTGGGGCCTCCTAGAGCAGGATCGAGTCCTTCTTTGGACACTAACTCAGGGGCTGCCTCTGGTCTTTTTCCTGTTAGTCTCTGTGAAAAGGGGGGTAATGGTGCATCTGTCCAGGGTGCCAGTGGGTATTCCTGGCAGGATGGAGAGTGAAGGAAAGGGGTGGCGATGTCCTTTATTAAGCATCATACATGGGCCTTGTCACACATGCCTAACAGATGCTTTTACTGTGAAAAAATTTGAAAGATATCAAGAGATTACAAGAAAAATTTCATTGAACAGAGAGTTTCAGAAAAGAAAGTTGCTACAAGGGTGTGTGTGTGTGTGTGTGTGTGTGTGTGTGTGTGTATATGATAAACTCAACAGTGGAATCCTGCTAATATAAGTGAGATATGTGATGCTGATGGAAAAGAAATAGGGCCTCACTTGCACCAGCCCTCTGTGAGAGGCCAAACCTGAAAGGACATGAGCAGAAGAGGGAGAATTATGACCCAAATGCAAGTAGAAGAGAAGCACAAATCTAAAAGCCTGGTCAGGAGGACGAAAGCAGGTGTGAGAAAATGCTTATGGGGAAAGCATTTTATTGGTAAAAGGGAGGCACAAGCACCTGAGGCCTTATAGTAATAAGTCACACAGGCAGAAGTCCATGTCAGGGCCGGCGGGATAACTCAGCGGAATAAGTACCTGCTTGGGCAAGCACAGGGGCTGGGGTTCCATCCCTGATACCACATGCCGTACTGGCTCCATCCCCGAGGTGCACTGAGCTGGTGACAGAGTCCAGCACTGGGGAGGGATCACTAAAAGGAGGATCACTAGAAGTCTGAGCTGTGTAGTGAGACCCTGTATCAAATACATAAATCAAAACAAAAAGTCCATGTCAATGGGAGGCAGAGCCTAAGTGAAGTGGAGAGATGATGAGATGTCCTTGATGGCATGGATCTGGCCATAGAAGGGGTGTCCCTGGGAACTTGCAGCTTGGCCTATAATATGCTGCAAAGCAGGCCGGTGGCAAGCAGGAGGGGATCTGATGCTTGGTAGTGGGCAAGCATTTGGATCTTCAAGCCTAAAATACTTTATAAAAGTGTGAGCCCATGAACTTGTCATCATTCTCAGTGCAATGCCAGAAAGAGCCAAAGACTGCTTGACTAATAGAAAGGGATTCTCTGCCCTGGGGTCACTAAAGAAAGTTCCTTCCAGAGAAATGACTGGTAATTTATTTATTTATTTATTTATTTATTTATTTATTTGGCTGGCTCAGGCTGCATTGAGGGTGGGTCTGGTGCGGCTTGTGGAGCTGGGGATCAAACCGCGCTCCCTGCACCTCATGACTGGTACTTTAAAAGAGGCTTTTGTCATTCAGTAAGAAACTGAGGAAATCACTCAGGTTTTTTTGCGGCAAGGACTGAAAGGAGGCAGAGGCCTGGTGGCAGTGCAGCCTGGCTGGTTCAGTCCACCCACCCCACAGCCAGTTGATGAAGCAGTGTCAACTGGGGAGTGGCAGCTGTAGGGGACCTGAGGCCAGGATTTCACAGCAGAGCCACAGGAAGCTACCCCTGACCTGGCCTTCGCCTAAGGGTTGTGGAGCAGAGGGCAGAAGCCATGAGCTGCTCAGGAGGAAAACAGGCCCAGTTGGATAGGAAGAAGCACTGGAACACCACGAGGGTGGCTGGAAGCACAGGTTGCCCCATGTGCCACCGCAGGCTCTGGGGCAGCCTCAAAAAGGAGGCGTCAGCACCCACCAGATTTTTCTTCTTTTTGGTGCTCACATATAGATTGTCACAGGCCCATTTAAAGGGGCTGAAATGAGACAGAGATTTATGACTTCAGACTCGCCCTCCCCAATTTGTTAGTGATTAGAAAGAAGAGATGGGTGTTGATTAAACCTAGGTGTTATGAGAAGGTGCAAGAGAAGTAGACTCTTGGATGAGCTCTGTGCTGGTAAGTTGAAGGGAGGATCAGATGTGGTTTGATAGTGGCCTGGGGGCAAGAGGCAGAGGCTTGCCAGTTGGGCAGATTTCTGTGGCCACCAGTGGCCACCACTCTAAGGCAGTGGTGGGGAACCTATGGCATATGTGCCACAGTAGGCTGCTTATACGATTGCAAGCACCAAGAAGTTCTCCATTGCTGCACTAAGGAAAGCTTAGAGTGTCATAGCACAAGAACAGGGTTCAATCTGACATGGGTGACAAATGGTGATGATGTTACTCTGTTCCACAAATCAGATCACAGTGAAAAGCAGTTCTAGTTTCTAGACACAGACAAATTTTAAGTGTATTTGTAGGAACATGACCTAGATAGCTGGGCACCCTATCTGTCCAATGAGGATTAATGTGTCTGCCCCAGAGAACATTTAAAGGGTTGTGAAGTAATTGGCTTCAAGTAAGTGCAGCACAGCTGAGGGATTGGACATGCTCTTTGTAACACCACGGGGCAGAGAGTTGGGCTTCCCTGCCGTAGTCACTGCCTAAAAACAAACTGAGGCCTGGCAGAAGAGATGGAAACACTGGAGCCTGCCCAGAATCCGTGTGGGGATAAGTTAAGAGGCAGCACAGGGGTTCTAACAGGTATCGCTTTGGGGCATGTTGGGCCTGAGACTCTGTGATTCCAGGGGGTCTTTCATATTTTCACATAGTTGTACTTTCTCAAAATGTTGCACTCTTGCAGAATCTTAACTGTAAAAGCTATGATGTCTTAGATTGTCTTGGCTTGTTAGGACATGGTTCTACAGCAAGAAGTTTGATTTATCTTGTATGAAAAAGGCATCAGTTTCAACCCAGTTCATCACATGAACCCTACCATGGTCCTGCAGGGAGGGACTGGAAGGAAACAAGGCTTGAGAAGCCTGGCTCCAGGTCTCTTCTGGGAGCCAGAGAGCAGAGTGTGTCAGAGGGATTAATGGTTTTTAAAAATCTTTTCAAAATAATTCCTTTTTTTCCCCAGATAGACACAAGTTGGTAAAGATGGACATTTCAATATATTTTAAATTTTTAAGAAGCTATTACTAATGTAAAAAAAAAGTCCTGTGAACTTTGAGTACAAGCCTAAGGGACAGTGTCACTGACCATTGCTGATAAGTGATGGCACATGTCCTGGTTCTGATCAGGGCTGCTGTGTTCACAACCTATAATCACATATTTGTCCGTGTCCCCTAGAGCAGGGGCAAGAGCATGGGAAGTCTGTTTCTAGCATTTTCCCAGACAGAGGCAGCATGTGGCTCAGTGCTTGTTCCTCCGCTGGGGAAGGGTGATCTAGTTGATGGTGTATGTGCCTGCCTCCTGACCTGCCGTGGGAATGCTGGAAGAGAAGGAGGGAGTCATTCTTCCAGGTCACAGCTTTACCTTTTTTGTTGTTTTGTTTTGTTTAGACAGAGTTGCTATGTTGCCCAGGCTGGCCTCAGACCTCTGAGCTCAAGCGATCCTCCTGCCTCAGCCTCCCGAGTAGCTGGGAATACAGGCGAGTGCCATGGCTGACTTACCTTAATAGACTTTGTAAGCACTGTGAACTACTGACTTTCCAGAAGCTGCCTTGTAGAAGGAAGGTCAGGCTTCCTTCGGTGGGGGACCTTTCTCCATTTCTTACAATGTTGTTCTGTGTGCCATTGTTGGCTTATAGGCTCTTAGTTGTCTGTGTTAAATGACTCCAGATGATAAGACCTTTGGAATGGGGTATGCTGCTGTCCATCCGTCTGTCTTCCTCCTCTCTCCCTTGCAGTCTGTCAATTCCTCAAACTCTCATACCTTCTCTTTCTGTCTTAGAGAATGCTTTGGAGCGGACCCTGCTAAAACAGTGCCCGCCAGAGCTCCTCTCCTGCTTCTTGTTGCTCTGTCCCTTTGTTTTGTTGCTGTCCTTTTGTTTTATTTTGCATGGGGGACCAGAGATTGAACCCGGGGAACTCAACACTGAGCTGCATCCTCAGCTTTCGCCCACTTTTTGAGATAGGATCTTGCTGTGTAGCCCAGGCTGGCCTTGCATGTGCAGCTCTCCCGTGTCAGCCTCCCAAGTCACAGGGATTACCAGAGGCCACTGCTGCCCCACCTCTGCTTTCCTTGCAGCGTGCTGCTGCTCAGTTTTTTTCCTCACTTCCTCTCTCTGCCTGTGTGGGAGCTCATGACAACAGCTGTCCCCAACTCCCAGAATAGCCCTGGAAGGCAATTACCTGATGGTAACAGAGGGCACTGGTAAAGAGTATATATATATATATATATATATATATATATATATATATATATATACAGGGATCAGCCGTTTAAGAGAAACATCCATGGTGTTGGGGGAGCCAGGTAGCTATAGAAATGAACACAACACATTGTGCTCCTCCAGTGTCCATGAGGTATCTACCCTTTCAGCCCCAATCGAGTGCCGAACAAAATACCAGACACCGAACTCACTTTAAACCTCAGATGGGCAACAAATAATTTTTGATATAAGTATATATGAAGTATTTGAGCTACACTTTAATAAGTTTTTCATGTGTATTCTATTTGCTAAATTTGGCAGCCTTACTCTTTAGCTCCCTTATATATTGATTGACCTTATATTAAAAAGTTCAGTGTTCTCTGCATTTTTCCTAAAAGAAAACTATGTCAGCCTTGCCTCTTGTATACAGTACTGAAGATTAGGCTTTATTCAGAATCTAAAATCTGTGTCACGATGATGTTTGTGTATGCAGTACCCCTTAATTCTTTTCTCCACTCAAGGAAATATATTGAATATAAATAGAAGTGACTGTTAGGGCTGGCGAGATAGCTCAGCAGACTAAGCACCTGCTTAGGCAAGTGCAGGGACTGGGGTTCGATCCCTGGCTCCACATGCCATGCCAGCCCCAACCCCAGGCACACTGAGCTGGCTGCTGAAACCAGGAGTGGCAGCGCACACCTGTAATCCCAGCAGTGGGAAGGCTCAAAACAGGAGGATCACTATGAGTCCAAGCTGCGTAGTGAGACGCTGTACCAAATACATAAATAAATTTAAAAAAGAAGTGACAGGCAGATAACTTTGGGCCCTTTTTTTATTTATTATTTAAAACAAAATATTTGCAGTCCCAGAATTTATTACTGTGACCAAACATAGCTAATGATTTGAGGCCTCTTAGCCATTGGGTGGGTCCAGATACCAATGACTGGTTTAGAGGCAGATTTGCTTTGTGGTTGGAAATAGGTAGTTTAGAATATCATGCTAGAAAATGAAAATTGTAGGGGTTTTTTGTACCTAAAAGGTGATTTTTGTTTACAAGAGAAAAAATACCTTGGGCTCAAAGAAGATCTCTCTAAAGAGAAAGAATTGAGTCCATAAACACTGACTCACTACTGAGAAAACAACCCCAAAATAGTGGGTGGACAGTATCATTTTCACATCTAACAAAACAAAGTCAATACGATGTCACTTCGAACATTTAATAGTTATGAAAAGATTTCTGCAAGTAAAACCATGTAAGAAGGGGCTTTATCTTTTAATAATTAATATTTACTACGAAATTTTTAGTTGTTTCTTAACTCTAAAAATAGCCTATACATTTAACAAATACCAAAGACATTTGAGGCCCAAGACAAAGTTAAAATAAACCAAAAATAAAGATGTAGGGTGTGATGGTACATGTCTATAATCCCAACACCCTGGGAGGTGTAACAATTTAGGGAGACGCTGTTTTTAAAGGAGGTGCTAGGGATGCAGCTCAGTACAAAGGCTCTGGGTTCAAAAACTGCAATGCTACCAAAAATAAAAAATAAAAAAATCCCCCGAATATCTACTGAGATAGTTTTTAAATTATTATTTTGCAATGTATTTGAGGATTTGCGTCCCAAGTGCCCACAGTCAACACTTGACATCCCTGAAGAATGGTTATGCACATGTTAAGTGCAATAAAAATAAAATGGTGACAGTTGAGTGTCCATCTTCCATTCCCAGGATGCTTCTCACTTGTTACTCCAGCGGTGGGCCGGTGCATCATCTCTTCCCTGTGTAACTACTTCAAGCACCCGTCCCTTGATTTCCTGGAGGGTGTCTGTGTATGTCCAGCCACTGTGTGGACCATGGACAGTTTCCACCAGAGGGAGTTTAGTAAGTATCCTGGGTGGTGTCCAAAGAATGAGCTAAAGAAAGGAGGGGAGGAGATGTACCCTATCACGATGGCGCGGGGCAAGCTCTTTGGCAGAATTTTTTGGACACTAGGTCTGTTCAAGGCCATTGTGCCAAGTGAACTCAGGGGGCAGCTCAACTCCCTAATGGGTCATGAATGCACAGGAAGGAACCCTTTGTAGGCCTGAGGTCATTTTGTACTTGCATGCAAGTTTTCTCCCCTCAGTCCACAATTAGGAGGTAAAGCCATGTATAACCATGCTAAGATCGAGCCCTCAGTTGACCTTTGTGCTTGAAAATAGGTAGTTTAGAATATCATGCTAGAAAATGAGGATTGTAGTAGTTTTGTTTGTTTACCTAAGAAATGTGATTTTTCTTTACAAGAGGAAAAAAAATATATGTTGGGCTCAAGATGTCTTGAACACGTCTGTTGAAATATTACAAAAGAGACTCCGTGTTCAAACGCTGGCCTCACCTGTACATGCCAAAGAGGTAACTTAGCCTCCGCAGGCTGGGTCCTCATTTGTGGGATGAGGTTAATGGTGGTTACTGTGGGTCAGTAGAACAGCTGAGACGGGGCACCTGCCTGCAGGCTGGCACCTGGCACAGGTGACACAACATTGGCTTCCTTTCTCCTTCTCTGTGGTAGGTTAGTGATCAGATTTCAGTTCTCCAGCCCAAGATTGCAAAGGCCCCTGGCTCAGTTCACACTGCGATTGCAGGAAAGGGTAATGATTACAACCGGAGGTATTTTCTTTCAAATTGCCAGAGGGGACAGAGAGACTTTAGATGTGTTCAATAGCAGGTGATTAGAGTAACATTTTCTTTTGAATGCACAGAAAAGAGAACAGAATTACACAGGTACTTTTGTAAATTGGCTGTTTCAGAATGTTGTTGTATAAAACTTTCTTATAAATAGTTGCAATCAGGGCTGAGCTCCTGTTGTTGTGGGACCTGTTGGAATTTTATTTTCTTCTTTCTCCCATCTCCCTGCCAAGCCAGCTGGCCCAAAACCACCTAGTCCTGTTCTGACATGCAAATATGCAATTCCAGTCCACCCTGACCCATGGCACTGCTTTGTGGGTGGTACTGGGGGAAAAGATCAGACTCACTGGCATTGTTTGCACTGAGCCTTTTGTAGCCTGTTTTTGGGTGTTTGTGTGATTGACAGAAGAGAGATCAAACCACATGAAGAGATTTACAGCTAATCTGTCTTCCTGACACTTTCATAACACCTACCTACCACTGAATGGAAAAGCTCATTTCACCTTGGATTGTTGTCTGTAAAATGAACCAAGCTTTCCCATAATACATATAATTTTTTTTTTGGGGGGGGTTCGTTTCCAGTGAAACATTTCAAGTCCTCAGAGATGTGATGCTCAATATTGACAAGGATCCCCCTGGGGTGAAAAAATAAGGAAATGGTGTGAGGTTTCAATTGAGAAGATGCCCTGAGTTCAAAGCCAAAGGGTGATCTTAGGGAGCCTCTAGAATGCTTGTGTGGGTCCACGGCTAGGCTGCATTTGTGGTGGCGCCTGGTTTGAACTGTTTCATTGATTGTACTGAGAATCATTTTAAGTGTAATACCATAGTTGATAGTGCTTCCAGTGTTGTATGTGTAACCAGGGACTTTCAAGCTGTATGTCCAGTGCCACCGAGCACAGGAGTACCTGGGAGTTCCCTGGCAGGGTGGGCAAGCCCAGCTTCTACTGCTGATCTCGGTCACCCATGTATCTGCTTGTCCACATCTTAGTTTCCTTCCCTCTTTGCTGTGGACATAGGTTAAGGTGCCATTGTATTATGGGGGAAAATTATGTACTCTACTGGGATTTGTAACTTGAGATTTGCTGATATCTAGATGTGTCCTTCACAGATGTCTTAAGTTTTTCTAAGAAAGGTACAGGATTCTGGATAGCTGGCTGTAATTCCAGTTGCCATGCCTGAGGAAGTTGTGAGGTATGTTCTGGAAGATTCCATGCTCCATCACTGCTGAGCATGGGAGGGCATCTTGTGTGGGGCGCAGATGCAGCGCATATCAGCTCTCAAACACTGTAAAGGAAGATTTTCTTGTCTCAATCTTGGCTGAGGCTTCTGAGGAATATGGTTTGGCAAAACCATCCAATAAAAAAAAATCGTGTCCCGTTCTCCTCTGTGCTTTTGGACCTGCCTGAGACAAATGTTCCAGAGATTGTGCTGTATTTGTAGAGAAAGAAGATCTATTAGTGGCTCATTAATCTGGATCACATTTGGCGTGCTCCATGAGCTTGTTAGAACAAGACTCTGTGCCTTCCTGAAAACTATTAAAAAGGGAACCGGCTCACGTGGTTCCGTGCAGTCTTTTGCCAACAGCACTGTGAGGAGCGATTAAATGACCCGTGTTCTGTGACTGTTGGGGCGGTCCAGATACCAGGTGAGTCCTCTCTATGCTGAGGTTTTAAGTGTGGCTATGACCCCAGTTGTTGTATTTACTAATACTGCATTATGCTCACCTTTTAGATGTGAAGCCCTGGTTCTGTCAGTCACTTTGTGAGCACGCAGGGAAAAGATTGTGTTAAAGAAAGCAAATGCACAGAACTCAAAAACCTAGCAAGTCAGGGGCAGAGTGTTTAGTAATTATGGCTCTCAAAATACACAGGTGACCCGTCCTTCTGCTCCTCCTCTTCCTTCTCCTGTTTTCACTCGCTTGCTCTCTTGACAGTTCTGAATAGCCAGTTCCTACTTTTAAACACTTACTCTGTTTTTTTTTATTGAGAAATAAATATGAATGAGACAGTTTCACAGCTGATTAATAGGACAGTTTTGATAGTCAATACACTGTACATTGTTACCTTCTTAGTGGTTATCCATAGTACAAGAAGCAGACAGAATATTCTGTCCAAACACTGTTAGTACACCTCTTTCTTCTCATTGATAAACACTTACTCTGGATAGGGAGAGATGCTGGCCCACCTAGGTCCCTCAAATATCTTTTCTGTCTTCCTGTCACCCCAGGGGTAGGTGTCACACAGGCCTATGGGTAGCTGTTCTTGTCACAGATATTCCAGAGGTCAACTTGGCCTTGGGCTGTGTTTTCTGGCATCCAAGAAAAGTGAGTGTCTTGTCATCTCCTTGACTAATTCAGTTTGCAAATTAGTTTCTCTCGCTATTAAAAAAAAAGAAAAAAGCATCTGCTCAAACAAGCCACCATATAGTTTCTCCAGTTCAGCTGTGAAGACAGCCGAGGACACCAGATTGAGTTTGCTTTCTGCAAACTGGATATAGAACTATATATATGTATATAAAAATTTTAATGGGTGATTGTTCACTTTTCAAAAGGTTTCTTTGCTGCACCCAAAAAAGATTAATAGGATTTCTTTAAAAACTGATTCCTTCCAGTGTGCTAAAAGTAAAATTTAATCAATACCTTGTTTCTAGAGTATTCTTTATGCATAAATGTGACAAGCCTATAAGATGTATTTTACTTCACTTTAAAGTTAACTTTTAAAATTACTAAATCTTTTTAATCTGAGGGGTTCAGTTCTACTAGATCAGGTTGATTTCATTCTGACCTGAAGTGCAGAGAAGAGTGCTTAATAACCCTAAATGATAGTTTGCACACAACAAATTTAAAAATGACACTGCATCATGTGGCCTGCGAGGCATTAGTCTAACAGCGTCTGTTCTTGGAAACCTCAAGGGAAGCCTTTGAACCTTTAACCGAAAGGAGCACTCTATAAAGCTGCCTCTGGGGTGGGATTCATTAGTGCTAGCATCAGCCTCCCGCTGAGAAACCTCTCCGCAGTCCAGAGAGTTCTCCTGCCCATGGAATGCGTGCCCCAGAGCGACTTTACACTAAGGGCCTAAATGAATCGGGCAGACTTTTCTCTTTTAGGGTGGCTATTGAGCGTCACTCCTATTTCCTTCATTCCCTTCTTCATCACCGCATGTCCTTTAAGCCCAGTGCCAAGAGTCAGGATTTTACAAAGATGATTTCAGACTTGGCTTTGCTCTCATGGAGCTTGTCATCCAGTTTTTCCATCCTGTAGCCTGGTGGGGGTTGGAAGGCTGTAGAAAAGTGCCTTGGGTAACCTGTTTTTGCCTCTTTCTGACTGCTTCTATCTTCCCCCCAGCCCCAAGGTTCAAAGGTCAAAGTGCAGAACTGCCAGGTCATATGTAGCCCAAGACATCACACAGCATGGCACAGTGTGGGCCATGGCTATCTGTGAGTGGTTAGCAGGTTCTTTTAAAATTTTTCTTGTCCCCTAACAAAGGCATGTGCATTGGCTGGTTTTTGTTTGTTTTGTTTTTAATGTCAGTGTACTGACTTCTAGCTGTTTGTAGTGATTCCTCTGAATATGAATGGTCCAGAGAAAGGAAGAATGTTGGGAGGCGGAGTAGGAGAAGGGGCGCCTTGGCTTTGGGGTAGGGGGACAAATTCAAAGGGAGCATCCTGAGGAGGTTTAGCACATGTGGTCGGAACAGTCACACACACCTTGGTCCTTGAGGAAATGGGAGTGGGGGTCTGCCTGTCACGTTTTCCATCAGTCCTAGTGGCGCTCCTAGCCAACAAAGCACCTGGGAAGACTACGGAGGAAGTGGCCATTAAGCAGAGAGGTTTTCCCAGCTGACAGAGTGCTGTCAGGGTAGAGAGCAAGGGAGGTGCATCCTCAGGCAGAGGGACTGGAAAGCCCCATCTCAGCTCACCGAGAATTCTGCTGCCCTTTCTGTCCCCAGGGCTGCCTGAGAGTGCAGCTGGCAGGAGAAGGAGCAGCCCCTTCCTGCCTCCTCTGTGACACTGTTCACACAGTCTCACAGTCGGCTTCAGCTGTGAGTGTTGTTCTCCATCTTGCAGATGGAGAGACTCCAGGGGCTGTTGACCCTGCCCAAGGATTCCATGAGGCCGAAGTGCGTGCTTTCAGCCAGCACCGTGACCTGCTTCTCTGTGGAGGTGCTTGCTGGCGGGATCCTGCCAGGCTCTGAACAGGTGCCCAGGGACCCTGTGCTGCTTCCTGCCTGCTCCCAAGACTGGATTCCTGCACTGTGGAAATAGCGAGATTCATTATGGTCCAAAAGTCTAAATTATAAGTAGATCATTCATGACAAGTGGCATAGTTTTTCAAGATAGACTATCTGAGATATTTTAATTAAATGAATCTGGACCTTTGTAGGACAAAGTGTCAGAACATCACATAATGGATATTTGTGTGTCCATGGGCAAATGTGGGTGTCACAGTTACAGTTTTCTAGTGTTTAAAGCGAGAATTTTGTGCCTTACAATTCCTAGAGTCTGTTTTGGTGCTAATATGATCCCTTTTCCTTTATGCTGGAATTGAATAGCCTCTTGGGCACTCTCAAAGACTGTAAGCATGACACTCATGTGGCCATAAGACAGGAAATATGACCACAGTTTAATCAGGAGCACTAGGTATTCCCTGTCATAGGAATAAGTTTACCTACTGGGCAATGATTGCCTTTATTTCAATTATTCTTACATGTGGTACTTGGAAAGACATGGTTTTGTACTGTTTTAATCTAATGGGATGGGGCTCCACACACTTTGAGTAGGTTTTAAACCACAGAACAATAAAACATTTAGCAAATTATGTTTGAAGGCATCTGTACCCACTGCTCCTCACAGCTCTAAGCCAGCCAGCCTGCTCCCATATGGGTGACCAAATGCATCAACTGGATGAAGCAGGCTGGAGCCTGGCGTCTGAAAGCCACTCTGGCACTGTCACTTCCATGTGGCAGACAGGATGGTGGAGGCTGGGTCTGATGTCTTGGGGGAGAGTGCGTGCATGCCAAGCACTCTGTCGTCACCACCTTCTCCAGCCCGCTGGTTATGAATCCAGTATCATCAGTGTTGCTGCGAATCAACCCCAGTGTAGTTTTCCTGTCCCCTGTCTTCCTGCTGACATAACTGCACCCTTCCTGGAGAACAGTGGAAGAGGAAGGTGCTAGTTTTCCAATGGGTAGCAGTGTGGGTTAGCGGCAGTTCTGATGAGAGCCATTCTGGGGGATGGGAACTGGAGGCGATGAACTAAAAAGAGGTCAGAGAGGAGCTAGGGAGATGGCTCAGTGGAATAAGTGCTTCCCTGGCAAGCGCAAGGGCCTGAGTTCAATCCCTGGTTCCACAAAAATACATAAATAAATAAAAATAAAAAGAGGTCAGAGGCTTTTGGTGGACTTTGACTCCCAGTATTGTTACCCTTGACTTCCCTTTCTGAGCTTCACTTCAGCAGTGACTCATTTGGACATCCATGAAGGAGGAAAATGTGACCGGCCCACAGAGGTCAGCTGCATTTTCGCTTCTCCGTGCAGTTTGCTCCATGGGGTTGTATTCCTGGGGAAGCATTTTCCCTTTCTAAGTCTGGTCCTTCATCCGGTCCTCTGCTGTGACTTGTCACTAACTTGGAAACCTGGCCACTGTTTCTACAGCCAGTTCCTGCAGGAGAGAGGCCATGGCTGGTGTGGAAACAACTGGGGCTCCCCGCAGTCCTGGGACTGCTGGATCTTCCTCATGGGCAGACAAGGGGGCTGCTTTCATGTCTGGATACTGAGGCACTGGGAACAAGTGACCTTGGAGAGGAAAGGCAGGTGATTTGGGGTCAGAAGTACTCTGTAAAATCTAGTCACTATGCATGAAGTACATCCCTAGATGCTTCAGTATTTAAGCTCTGTGAACCTCAGTTTTTCTATTTGCAGTGTGAGACTAGTGAAGAGGGCTGCTTCAGATCAAGTGAGAAATAATGTAGTCTTCTAGACTCCTTAATGGGGGCGCCTCCATTTCCATGGGCCTTCATTGTGTCTGGTTGACATCAGAGCACGTGCATTTGCATTTCTAAATGGAGAACATTTGCAGCAGGCTCGTTATGGGCAGCTCCTAAGCTGCGGAACACTGGTTCTAAAATGCTCATTATTTCCTCCAGGAACGACTTTACCTGTAAGCACTGCTGCTTCTCAGATTGATTGATTTTGCAGTCTGGGGACTGAACTCGGCATTGAGCATGCTCAACATATGTTCTGCCCTGTTGTACATCTCTAGTCATTTTTTTTTCTTTTAATTTTAAGACAGGGTCTCACTAAGCTGCTGAAGTTTGTGATCTTCCTGCCTCGGCCTCTTGAGTAGCTGGGATTGCTGGCATGCATCACCATGCCCTTCATCAGATTTATTTAAAAGAAAACTCATATTCTTTGACCCATGTTCCCATTGAAAAGTAGGGATTACAGGCTACCATTCTTTACCCTGAAAGTACAGTACAGCCAGTGCTCTGGGGATCATGAAACACACTGGTGACTGCTAAAGAAGAGTGGCCCTGACCTCGTGAAAACATATTCCTTCACAAAAGCTCTAGCTGCTTACAAGTTTGAAAGAAAGCCCCTGTCACAACCTCCTAGCTGTGGCTCTCTGGAACTGACAGGTTTCTTTTGTAGTGATGAAGCTGTAGATGTGCTTGTGCTGGATTTCATATCTAAAGAATGTGCTCAATAGCAGGTGCAGAAGCACCTTCGTGTGTCCAGCACCCAGCTCACAATGGGAGAAACAGGCACTGTGGAACTAAAGCCCAGACAGCCTGGACTTGCGCACTTGAACACTTGAGCACTTGCCCGCCGTGTGTTGCTGGTAGTGGCCCTTCTCTGAATCCTTTGTGGAGTTTTTTTCTGTGTGGAGACACTGCTATTTTTCAGCTTATTCCTCATAAAATCACTTTTGATATTAGGACTATTAGCAGCAGCAGAACTCCACAGAAGACTTGAGAATAATGATGAAAAATTAGTGTGTCATTATTCAGTGTTAGGAGCAAGCATTGTGTACAGCGGAGAGAGAGTGGCCAGGGGACAAAAGCCCAGCTGGGCTCTAGGCCATGGACTGACTGACTCTCAGTGCCTGGCCCGTCCTGTGAGTCCTCAGCTTTTGCCTTCCTGGAGGGAAACTCAGCCTCTGTTTATAGATCAGAGGACCCATACTGTGAAGGGCCTTGGAAAACCAAAGCATTCTCCAGTAGCAGTTCATTCTCTCATTGTCCCGATTGTTCCTTGAGTGATGCTTTCGGTGCTAATGTCAACCTCTTCTATGAAGGACCAAGTCAGTGCACTGTGGCAGCGCCATCGAGCACTTATGATAGATAGCAGATCATCCCCGTTAACCTGATCATAAAAATACTTGCCAAAATTCCACAACACACTTTATGGACCATTTAAATTCATTTGTCAGTACAAAACTCTTACTTGGCAGCAAAGAAACTAGACTGTGGTAGCACCGCGAGCCTTTATACATTGTTCTTCTAGGTTCTTCTCCACCCCCTAATTTGAATGAGCATGGCTTTTTCCTGCTTTTGCCAGTTGTGGTCTTGGTGAACAACAGCCTTGTCCTGTTACAACCAGGCAAATCTCAGCCAGATTTAGGACAGTGGCTCCAGAGCTTCAGTGTTACAGTAATCTAGGCAAATCATAGCGCTTTCATTGTTTGCTGTGGGTAGCATTTAAAAAATCAACTTTTTTAATGTCCACTTTTCTGTTTGAAGGAAAAACTTGTTAGGAAATCGTTTATAATAATCCAAAATAATAGATGTTATCTTGGCACCAGTTTTGTGTTGTGTGGCTCCTTTACACATTTCACAAAGTCATTTCTCTATGCTAAAAACAGAATGGAAGTGTGAAAAAATTCATTTTGTTATTTTTGTCAATTATTCCAGCCATTTCCCTTGTTGTATAGGATAGCCCAAATGCCCTAAAATACATAATAATCTGTAATATAATAGTATGACATAATAAAATATATAAATTTTTGGTTTCTTAAGTTTTTCCAGAAGTATAAAATTGCTAAGTACAGTCTTTTTAATCAACAAAGATTATCATTTTGTTATAAAAGACAACTGTCCATGATTTCCAGAGATTTAACCTAATTTTTGGTTGTTCCTTTAATCACATAATAATTTTAAGCCCCAGATAATGAAGTCTGGTGATGCCAGAGACATAGGTCAGTGGCTTGCATGCCTGCCTGGCAAGCTCAAGGTCCTGAGTTGGGTCCCAACTACCAAAACAAACAAACAAAAAATGTCTTCAGAATGGATGCGCCTTAGGAAAGTAGAGTCTGGTGAAATGGCTTGGCATTAGTTTGAGGATCAGACTTCATTTATTTAGAGCCCATCTCTGTTTATTAGATCATGCCTTGGTGAACTTACTTGACATAGTTGCTTAAACTAGTCCAGCTAGTTGAATTATGTAGGTAGAATGCTCTTACAGAATGCTTCTAAGTTGTTATACTTATTAATGCATTATTAAACTTTCATGTGGTGATTTCTTAATTTTAGAAATCCAGGGGGAACCAATGATATTTCCTAGACCTTATGCAGCAAAAGATGCAAAAACATAGAAATGTGTCTTTTCAGAATTTTATACTAATATAGCTAAATTATACAATCATTTAAGAATATTTTGATTGACTTTGGATGCTAGTAGATACTTTGAGATTTCTCTTGAAGTGCAGCTGGTTCTCAAGCCTAAGCAGAACTAGAACCATAGGTACCAGGTGTAGGTTCTGAGGAAGCCCGACCTTTGCTGCAGACAGATGTGGCTGGACCTGGCTGTGCTCTTTCGGGAGCTAAGAAGGCAGGTGTGCATGAGCTTGTTAACAGTTAGCATTGGATGCCCCCTTCCTAGACAGTGTCTGCTAGAGCCCTTTTAGTCTGTTTGTACACAAGGAACGAAGGTCCAGCAAAGTTTGTCATTGGCAAAAATCACATCTGGAGCCTGAGTCCACTGACGTCCAAGACAGGACTTCCTGAGCATTCCTGCATGAGGGCAGAGATGGTCGCTGCATAGCCTGGTTCTTCCTGGTGCACTGGAAGAAGATATGGCAGCTTAGAGTGCAGAAATCCATCAGACACTGAACAATGTGCTGTTGTACTGACACCATCTCTTCTTTAGGAATTATCTTGGAAAAAAAACTAGGAAAAGTTATTCCATTGACCAGTGATGACCAGTTATTGTTCCTTTTGTCAACAGGCAAGATGATGAATGAAGTCCTGGCAGCTTCCTGTGTCCCAGGCCTTGTAGAAATAACTGAGACAGACGTGCTTCAGAGTTCTAATGTGCATCACATCGGATCTTGGTTAAGGAAGCATTAAAAGGAACCCGCCATTACCTATTGAGAAGGCTCTGTGCTCTCAGGCATTTGTTTCTGATTGAATCCAGAGGTTGCAAGCATGCCTCCCTGTATTACCTGTTGGAGCAGGTTTAATTTTATAAATTTTAAACACGAACTCTATGAGTTTCTAGTTCATAATTGTTCTTTTTGAGGATCCACTCAGATGAACAGTGTTGCATCTGTAAGAGATACTCACTTCCACAAGCCTAGAATTGATTGGAAAATCAGTGGCAACAAACTCCCATCTGTAGCATCACCCAGTACCAGTGACGGAAAGGACAGAGTGCTTGGAACCCTCTGGGGAGAAGTCATGTTGTGTTGGAACTACAAATGACTGGAACCACAGCTTTAGTATACCATGGCTTTTTTACAAACACAGTTGCATATACTGTGTAGTTCTTGACCAGTGGCTTCAATCCATTATTATTATCTCCCTGGATTTCATCAAATATTGAAAAGTCTTCGAATTGCATTAAAAATGTTTTTAAATGCAGCTTTGACAAAATCCAGTGTTCCATGTAGTCTTCCCAGTATTTCACTCCAGCCTTCCTGTCCTGTTATTGCAAACAGCAGGTACCCAGGTGGTAGACTAGAAGACTTGTGGTAGAGTAAAGGAATGACAGTGAGCAGGCATACTACATTGTTTCGTAAACATACTTTATAAGTACATGTCTTATTTGCTTCTTATTCAGGCAGAGATTATAAAAGTTTGCTACAAGTATCCCAATCAGGATTTGTGTTTTGGAAATCACCAGTGTTCACAGTGATCTCAGAGGAAAAAGAACGGAACAATTCAAATATGCGCACCCTTTACACTTAACAGAGTACTTTTTATCATTCTTTTGTTTTGGCTCTGTCAAAAATTAAAGTGCTTGGAATGCTGTAGTTTGTGGTCTCTCGAAGTTTAATCAATGAGAACCTAACACCTTCACAGTATGCTGTCACTTTGGACATTCGTAATAAAAATTGAAACTGAATTTGGTTGCTAGTCATTTGTTTTGCTTTATAGCTTAGAACCTCTTTAGTGTTTCATGTTTGCCTCAGAGGTGTGCTGCCCTTATCACCATATATACTGGTGTAGAGATAAATACATAGTTCAAGCCCTCCATTGCATCTGTCATTGAATCACTGACATTTTCCAAATTTAAACAGCTACTCCTTCTGTCATTTCTTGAAAGGCTAAAATGTTTTTGAATGCCAAGAACATTTTGAATATTCATTCTACGCTATGCATATGCAATATACATTATAATTACCATTAATTTATGCATCCAAAAATTCCTGAAGATTGAACCCAAGCTTTCTGGGGTTTCTGCTTGCAGTGTAATTCCTGTTAAACAATAAGTAGGGAAGTGGAGAAAGCTGTTGGTAATACAGAGACTCTATAGGTATTTCAATAGCATCTTTCTTTGACTCTCTGCCCAGTGAGTTGGAGCATTGTTTTATGTATTCTGTCATACTATAGTAAGAAAAAACCCAACTCCAAAGAAATGTAAACATACGAGTCTTGTGTAGAAAGCTTGGCTCTTGCTTGGCACTTTTACCAAATTTGATTTGACAGTAAGATCCCTTCTTTTGTAAGGAAACCTGCATCTGGCAGGTTTGCCACTCAGCTAGCTCTCTAGCGCCCCCTTCCAGCCTTCATCAAACATGAAGAGCATGGATTTGGGAGCGACAGCATAGTAGTACCCAGACTAGCAATTGATTTGGGAACTTTTTTATTAGGCCAGGTCTTGCTGTGTCACCCCGGCCAGCCTTGAATTCCTTGGCTTAGGGGATCCTCCTACCTCATCCCGCCTCACCCTCTCAAGTAGCCAAAACTGTAAGCTTGCGCTACCGCAGCTGGCTTAGCTTTTGGAACTCTGAAATTGGAAAAAAAAAAAAGGAGAGATTGCTTTTCTTTTCTATGGATGGGTGGGGAAAAAAAGGGAGAAAACCAAATAGACAGTCCCATTTCCTCAGGTGTGTCCACAGTCCGCACTTAGCTGGGGGTATTTTCTGATAATGACCTGTGTGCACAGGGTCCAGCTCTTAGCAGGTTGAAAAAGCGAGGCCTCTTCCTTGGGCAGAGGGTGGCGCTTTTGGGGTAGATGATTGCCTTTCAGAAGAGCAGCCCCTCCATACATGCATAGCAGGCCTCCTTGTTGTGGCCCGCAGTCCTAGCAGCCACGCTCTGTGCCTGCCTCAGTCCGTGGCTGAGGGAAGTTTGCCCAAGCCTTCCTTCTGGAGGGTCTTCAACAGTGATCTGGCCCATAAACAGTGCTAGGTGACTTTGACACATGGAATCTGCTTGGTATTCAAGCAACTAAAAGAATCCTTGGCATGGGTACAGCATCTGGTTGTGTAAATACTGGCTTCTCACTTGAATTCCAAGGACAGCCATTTTACTCAAATGAGATGCGTGGTCCTAATTTCTTCATAGAATAAAAAAGCTGCTTCATAATAGCTCCCAAAGGAAGCACACACCAATGATTGCTTTTGTCCAAGTCGTTTGTGTTCTACACAAGGAAAGAATATAAGCAATAAAGAATGTAAAGTTGGGCCAGGGAGATGGCTCAGTAGAATAAGCACTTACCTGGCAAGCGCAAGGGCCTGAGTTCAATCCCTGGTTCTGCAAAAAAAAAAAAAAAAGCATACAAGAATGTAAAGTTTCTTGCTGGAAGAGGAAGCTTCTTTCTAATCATTAGTAGTCATTTCTCCCAATCCACTCCTTCTCCAACCACTTGTTTAAAACTGGGAAACACTCCACACTGTCACAATGACATCAAATCCACATTTTTGTAGCAAGACTCAGAACCCCCCGGCACAATGTTTAGACTATCACAGTTATTGGGGTTTTTTTTTTTATTTTTTTTTATTTTTTAGGGAAGGGTCTACAGGGCGTTTAGGGTCTCGCTACTAATTCCTAGTGATCCACCTGTTTACAGCCTCCCAAGAGCTGGGATTACAGGCACGCACCACACCCAGTTTCAATTGCTGTCTTAGTGCACCCCGGGGGCCAGCACAGTAGGCCCTGGGGATCAAACCCCCAGCCCCTGCGCCTGCTTACAGGGGCTTTAATCTGCCACAGTTACTGTTTCAAGGATATTTATTACACCACTTAGGATCTGTGGAAAATGTTTACTCCACTTATTTCTTTGAGCGAACCTCTTTCAAAGCAATTTTTTTTTTAATGCAGAAAAACAGTCCATATGCAGAAATAAAATGAAAACCATTCTCATACATTTCTGTGTTTAACAAGAATAAGTTATTTCCAATCCAATAACTGCCTATCAACAGTTTAAGAAAAAAGATTATAAACTACAAAAACAGCCTTCTTTTTTTTTTTTTTTTTTTTTTGGCGGAACCGGGGATTGAACTCAGGCCCTTGCGCTTGCCAGGGAAGTGCTTATTCTACTGAGCCATCTCCCCGGCCCCTACAGCCTATATTTTATTATCTAAACTTTATACAAGGTCAAATACTGTCCTCAGATTCAATTTCTAAAAACATACAATTCATAGAATTAATAAAAATTTTAAAATCCACTGAAGTGTCCATAGTCCTAGAAATGAAAGTGGCTTTCAGATGGCTGAAGTGACCGGCCTGCGTAGTTGGAAGGCACTGAATATGTCGTACATAATTTTGCCCAGTCGGTCATATGCAAGGAGAAGAATATGGAGTATAAGCAATTGCTATTCAAAAGACTTTTTTGAAAAGCTTTGTGAAAGCTGAGCCAAATCTTATATCATCTTACTGGGCTTTTCACAGTTGTATTGATACCAAAAGTTCCCACACTCAGTGTCACCCTGGTGAAGGCAAGAGGCACAGCCACCAGACATACAACATGTACTTCCTGCTTCATGGTATCATTCAAGTACTTTGTTTACTGACAGAAAAATAAAAATAAAGAATGCTAGTGTCTCGGAAATGTCCACATCGTCAGAAGTTTTGTTTACCTGTGCGTATGTAAATGCATATTCACATGCATACTCTGTGAACAGGAGACGTAGCCAGAGTGGCTAGAATCTCGTGGGCCATAAAAAAGCAAAAATCCCCCGCTAAGCTCTGGCTGGGGACCGCTGGGAGACCTAGGAACCCAGAGGCCAGCCTGGCTTCTGCACCTTCTTGGCTGGCTACCGCAGAACCCCGACCGCTTCCTGCTGACACCAGCTCCCATACCCGGCTTTTTAGAAGATAGTTGCAAATTTGTCTTTAGAGTCCAATACCCCTTTGTTCATCTAACACGTAATGTATTTATGCTTGCTGAGTGCCCAGCGCTCTGCTTGAGATCAGAGAGGAATTACACTAAAATCATGCCTGTTTGTGTCAGTGAGATCCACATATTAAAGAGGAACCCAGCGATGCAGAGTAGATTAAGCAGAGGATGAACACCGGAGAGCCTCACAGAGGCAAATGTAAATCAGGCTCTAAAAATGACTCATTAGCTCATTTCTTCTACAGGAAGGGGACAACAGTTCCTAAGGTTTGTCCTTTTGCTGTGTCCCATCCAGTAATGTGTTTACTGTGTATTTGAAGTTGACAATATTGAATTTACATTTGCCTTAATGAGCTACTATTTCTATTTGAAGTATAATATCTTCGAGGACTTTTTATCTGATTTTGCTGGCCTAGCAGCAAAGATTCCTCTAGCAGGTGTGTTGTCCGGCTGGACACTCCCTGCAGCAGGACTCACACAGGATTCTCTTCTCTGAACCCCTAGATTTTAGCCAGGATACAAGGCCTGCTCTCCTAGGATACTGCCATGGAATTAAACATAAGAAGTAATAAGCTTCAATTACTAATAGATGGAGGGAAACACTCAAATATTGTCACACACAATGACTTTGACTAATTATAAGTAAAACTATCTCTACTATGAAACTTAAATGAATTGTTTCTTGAGAAATCTCCCATATATAACGTGCATAAACATATATATATATATATATATATATATATATTGCGGCAAGACAGCAGGGTGGGAATAGATACACAGTTATTGTTGGCCTGCATTTTCTCTGGAGTTGGATTTTCCTAGGGACATCTTGGCACACAAGCCCCAAGGTGGGTTTTTCCAGATCTCTGGCACAATTGGCAGAAGAAAGGTTGACTGGATGTTTGCAGTCTAGTTGTGTCTTGCTTACCAAGATGTTTATTAAATACAAAAGAGGAAAATAAAACTAGCGGACAGCCCCATAGGCTGTGGAGCGAGTTAACCATTAGCTGCTGTGGTTTACAAGGGAAAAGGTGCATCGGAGTGAGGCACAGCAACTTCAGTGGGATGTGAGATGTGTGAGCTGTAGATTTGCCGCGGAAATTCAAGTTTTTCCACCCACTGACTGATAAATACTGGACAGAACATGCTGCTTGAATAACTATAAGCGGGACTACAACCAAATCATCTTCTAATTCCCCTGTCTTGGCCTTCCGCCCAGACATGAGGAATGATGTTCCATTCCACTAAAATTCTATTCACATCCCAACTAACCTCAGGAGACTCAACCAGACCATTAAATTCTTTAAATTGAGGGTCCATAAGATAATTCCAGAACAACCTATTTTCTAAAAGCAGGTTTGAGTTTTTCCCCCATTAGATCTCCAATTTGAATTTTAATTTGAAACAATGTGAATAGATGTATATTTTTTTAAAATTTCAGTTTGTGAATTTTTATGAGTGCATCTTTGCCACCCTTATTGCAGTTCTCCGAGGATGGTTGGTTCCTGTACTTAACACACCTTCATTATTTGTACTTCCCCTTTCCCTCCTCCTCTTCCTCTTCCCTTCTAGATTTGCTTCCCATTTGCAAAAGATCCATCTCCCTGTCTCCTATTATCTTTTTATTATTTTTTTATTTACTTGTCACAGGGCCTCACTATGCAGCTCAGACTTACAGTAATCCTCCTGTCTCAGCCTCCCCAGTGCTGGGATTACAGGCATGTGTCACCACACCTGGTTTCAGGGCTAGCACAGCATGCAGTACCAGGGATTGAACTCGGGTCCTTAGGCTTGCCAGGCTGAGCGATCTCCCTCCTATTACCTTTGTTTTGCTTTTCATTTATACTTTGAGTTTCTCATGTAAGAGATAGCAGGTGATATTTAAGCTCATGATTCTGTTCTGTTTCACTTAACATTATTGTCTACAGGTGCATCCATTTTTACAAATAATTCAAACATATCTTTGAATGCATATATTTTAAATGCATTAACATATGTTCTCTAAGGCCATGAGAACGGGACATGCTCAGTGCCTAGGTTACCCTCTTGGGCTCAGCATGCTGGACTGGGCAGCTGGAGTGGGCAGCTTCTAGCATTAGATGACATGAACTAAAGCCATTGTACTACCACATTTCCACAAAATTAAGACTTAGCTGGGAAACAATCAACCTTGATAAGTAGAGATAAAAAACACCAGCCTTCATCAGCCCATCCTTGCCTTATTGCCATCATTATTCCCTTATTCGGTTGCCACTCTGTAGGGCAGGTGAGGCAAGGATAAAGTAAATGGAAATGGCATTTTTGATCTCTACTGAGATCAAGGCTGATTGTTTTTCAGCTAGGTTTTACTTTCAGGGAAAAGGGTAGATGTGATTGACTGTAACCACTCCCCTTAGGCGCTATGATTGTCCATTAAAAAAATGGAAAGGCATTGCTTTCTTCAAGTTGAGTGAAGGCTTGGCCCATCCACCTCTTGTTACTTAAAGCAGATTGCCAGCCTCACCCTCTCCCATGATGTGTCCCTTCCATTTCCCATGTGCTCTGTTAAGGGGTGTGTATTTCTCCCCCCGCCCCCCGGACATGGGGCTCACGCCCTGAATGGCATGATCTTCCACCTTACTCTTAGCTCGTGGGACTTTTGCTGAGGGGTTGGGCAGGTCAGGATGTAGGACCCAGGATTAAGCAGAGGCGGAGGTCCAGTGTCGCTAAGGGTGCCCAGCATTCTCCTCAGAACCATTCCTAGGAGTGGAGCTGCTGTTCTCTGAGGAAAAAAGCACCTCTCTGGCCCCCTGGGGGCCCCATGGTGTGATGTCATGTCTGCACATTCTATGCGAAGATACTTGTCCTCCTGTGCTAACTACATGTTACATGAATTAAGCCAATATAAACAACTAAAAAAAAGTCATTCTCTAAGAGCAGAGCAAAAAGGAAACGCACTTAATAGGAAAGACATATTTAGTGTGCTTTAGTTCATTTCGTAGATGCTAACCCTAAAAATTGGTCTCCCATTTGAGTTATCTGGCTTTGCATCAAAGGTTTCTTTTCTCCTCATTTTTTTCTATCACCTCTAAAGAAAATGCATTCCCTTACTCAGGTGTGTCTTTTAAGCTACTCCATTCTGTTTGCTGCTTTTTTTTTTAGTACATGGTCTACAGGGCCTCACTACACAGATCGGACTCACAGTGATCCCACTGTTTTCAGGCTCCCAGTTGCTGGGATTACAGGCATGTGCCACCACGCCCAGTCTCAATGGCCTCAGCACACCCCGGGGATGGAGCCAGTATGGCACGCCGGGAATCAAACCCTGGTCCCTGTGTCTACCTAAGGAGGCACTTTAATCTGTTGAGCTATCTGGCCAGCCCAGTTGGTTGCTCTTGACATTCATGTGGTTCCTTGGAGAACGCTTATAACTGAAGATGCTTGCTCTGGCTTCCACAGTGGTCCTGAGCTTGTCTGACCATTAATAACCTGGGAAGTACAAAAAGATACCAAATCATGTGCCCTAAAGATGGTGATTTTTAGATGTGTTCTCCGTGTTGTGAGTTTTAGAAGCTCCCAGTAAATTCTAACATGGAGACAAGTTTGAAAAGCACAGGACTAGAGAAAAACAGAGAGGTTTATGGGGCCACGCCTGAATCCCACCTCTGCGCCCTGCTATCTGTTTGATTTGAGGCAGGTTATTTCATTATACCAAGCCTTAATTTCCTGAAACTATGAAGGAAATAACCACAGCAGCATTTTTCTCATCTCTGTAATGAAAATATTGTTTACATTGTGTGATTATTGATGTCATGGCCTTGGTACAGGGTGGGCAGCCAGGAAATGATATCTGTTCTTTTATCCCTGAGATGAATAAAGACATGGAAACAGCAAGTGACTGAGTGATGTCAGGTTAATGAAAGTGAAAACAAGTAGGGGACACCCAGACTCACATGGGATTTTTTTTTCTGGGCAATTGAATGGTTCCTCTATCGCAAGCTTTTGGAAAGAGTGATACAGCTTTGCACTCAGAGATAAGGCTATTGTGTGCATCTGTTTTCCCAGGGTGGGTGAACGAGATCAGCTTGGCAGATAAACCTGCAGGGCACTGGGAAGCAGATCTTGGCAAAGCCTACTTGGCTTCGTGATGTGGTGGGCACATTGCTGCTCCACACCTCACTGTGGTCCAGGATGTCCCTGGGGACAAAACAAAAGGAAGTAAGGGCAGGGCCAGTCTTGTCCAAGCCATCTAGCATATTAGAATCCAACGCTGGATTCTACTTTAATACAAATCCTTCATGTCCTTCATTTCTTATGTCTTTTTTGCAGACATTTCCCATACTGGGCTTCTAATTTCTAGGCTCAAAGGATCTCTTGTCTCAGCCTCTTGCATAACCAGGACTACATCCAGGTGCATGCTACTGCATCCACCTCCCCCATCGTTTCCTATTACTTGTTTTTAACATTCATCTCCAAAATGATGATGTTGACGATGATGATGACGATGATGATGAAGACAATGATGACGATGATGATGTATTTAGTGCAGGGTCTACAGGATCTCACTACGTAGATAGGCCTTATAGTGATTCTCCTGTTTTCAGCCTGCCAAGCACTGGGATTACAGGCCCACGCCACCACGCCCAGCCTCAGTCGCCCTCTCAGTGCTCCCCAGAGGCGGGGCCGGCATGACACACCAGGGATTGAACCCCGGCTGCTGCACTCTGCCCAAGCAGGCACTTTAATCCACTGAGCTATCTGGCCAGCCCTCAAAAATTATTTTTTAAAAAAGGCATCAACACAATAGCTATTGTGATGCCTGCTCTGCAGACTTGGGTGAGGCTAGCAAATCGCTCACTTCGCTGCTGTAGGTAAGAAGGTGGGTAGCAGTGTGCATTGCTCTAAGACAGAAGCACAGACAGATAGGAAGGCAGGAACCCACACACCACCTGCACGCCAGGGATTCACAGCTGTGAACACTCTAAGTGTAATGTAATTGAGTTTTCATGTGTAGGCTCGTTACCCAAACAAGGTTTTCACATGAACAAATTGTACACCTCTCCATGAGATGCAGTTAAGCCCAACACTAACAGCACACCTTAGCAGTCATGAGCAGACAGGACACTCAGGATAGTGGGGAGGTGTCCCAGCAGCCCCTGGGGGCAGTTGTGGAGCTTTTCAAAGACTCCCCATCCTCAAGAGAGGACAGATTAGTGGTTAGCAGGTCTGGCTCCACAACTGCTCTGCCTGCACTGACAGCCTCAGCTCCACCACACGCTAGTGTTGACCTTCCTCTAACCTTCAGTTTCCTAATCTGTAAAATGGGGATAACAGTATATACCTGTGAGATTGTTTTGAAAACAAAATGAGAAAGATGATTGAAAGTAGGTTCATTATCCAGGGAATCCCAAATGTTCATTGTGTTGAATCTGTTTCACAGTGTGAAATCACATTGTAACTTCTTATATCAGAAAAGGTGGTACGTTAACTGTCCTCAGAAAGAACGAGGCCTGGCAGAGTTCAAGGTCTATGGCAGAAATAAAAGATTGATTGCCTTTTGCTTACTTTCCCTTCAGCTACGCAGACTGAGCTCAACTATCACCTTGATTTTTTTAGTTACCTAAGTAAGAAAAGAGTACATTACAAACAATTCTGGTGAAGTCTGGATGATTAGTAAAAGACGATGAGTCCAGACTTTTTTACAATAGCTGTGATTAAACTCTCAGGTCAGCTGCTCTGCAGCCCTGTGTGTAGGTGTGTAGAGAAGCCTAAGAAATAGCTTTGGTACAAATGCATTGTTGTATATACCTTTGACATAGCCTAATATCATGGCTTCTGTGTGACAGATATTGGAGGAATGTCACACTTTGGGCAATATGTAGTTTTATGACAGTAGTATTGCCTTCTTTTGATGGCTTTGTAGATGGTTTGGTGATGTTTTCAAGGGCTGGTTCTGGCAAGAAAGAAGGACCCATGGCCCACATGTAGTGCAGGGTTGGAGGGACAATGGGAGAGATACAGGCTGTTCTGGGGTACAGAACTTCCTCATGGGGGCAGGTAGTTTGGTGCTACTGCCCACTGTAGTCCAGTAGGACTTAATTGGGGTATGCAGGGGGCTGTGGCCAGGCTGAACTCAAGAGAGGCCAGGGTTGCACTAGCGCTGATTGTACCTTTGGAAAAATTGCACAAGGGAGCCCTTGTATCCTAGGTTACACAGCTTGGCAAGCCGAGGAGGCCTGGGTTTCAGTTCCTGCTCAGCCCCTCAACAGGTGCTGTTGTGCAGAGTACAACCCCAAGGCTGTGTCAGCAGTGCTGGGACAAACACAGAAGTTCAGCCATTTCACCTCAACCAGGAAGATCAGTACTGACAGCAAAGGGCTCTATGTGTACGCATGCTCAGGTCTTGGAGGGACTGCAGGGTGAGAAGGGGCTGGGAGGTGGGGAGGGCTAGGGGTATTTGCAGACCTGGGGGAGGCATCCCGTAGAGCTTCTCAGTGCTTTGCAGACCTCACACCCTCTCTCCCTGCTCTCAAATCACTGCCCGAGGCTGGCTGGGTGTTCTCACCTTCCTGGTCCAGGTCCTCTCACCCAGCACTCCCTACTAGCACCGCCTTGGCTTCAGAGCTGACCTCTGTGGGTGGAGCTCTTCTGAAGCCTTACACAGAACTCTGGAGAGTGTGGAGGATAGGCAGGCTCCTGTCCCATGCCTGGACTCAGGTGGGGGGACCTGAGAGAAAGAGGAGGTGATGAGGCTTCTGTATGTAAGGAGTAGGTGAGGCTGGGCGGTGAACAGTGTGAGGCCCTCTTTGCATCTTGCTGTGTTCACTGCTAGCTTCTCAGGACCCCATCTTCACATGCGCAAGGCTTAAGTTTAGGACGCTTCCAGGAAATCGAGAATGAGCTCATCTGGAAATCCTTGCCTTTGTTATGTCTGCAAAGTCCCTTTTTCCAAAGGAGGTCACATTACTGGTTCCAAATATTAGCATGTGAACAGTCTCTGTTCTACCAGTTGACTACACACCATTATTCCAAAGCTGCATTGTTTCCTGGCATATTTGCCCACATTTTTCCCCAGAGTGGTGGTGCTCTCTGACAGGCCTTCGTGCCAGCTCTGTGCAGAACGTGAACTACTCTGCAGCATCACCTCCCTCGTCTGGGACTATTGACGGGGGAGCTAAATTTTCTGTATGTCAAGAACCAAGTTCATCCCAAGGGGATTTACTTCTGAAAGACCAAAACATCCTTAAGTCTGTGTCTCTCTCCTTAGCTCTGCCATATATCCTAAACCAAACTGCCATCATCTCTTCCCTGCATCTTTTTTTCAGAGGGGACAGAGTCTTACTGTGCAATTAAAGCTGGCCTTGAACTCACTATGTAGCCCAGCCTGGCCTTGACCTTGCAGGAATCCTCCTCCTTCAGCCTCCCGAGTGCTCAGATCACAGGCATGCGCCACCATGCTCAGCTTCCCTGCGTTCTGACACCACTTTCCTAGCAGGTCGCTGCCTCCATGCTGGCTGCCTACCTCCACTCCATGGTCTACACCACATGTGCAAAGGTGTACCCCCTCCCCAGCCCCCATGCAGACACCTTCATACACATGTCCAGTCTCTCAGGAAAAAGCCCCAGCTCAGGTGGAGTTCAGTGCTGCAGTGCTCGCCTGCCGCGCTTAAGTCCAGGGCGTCCACCTCCACGACCGCAGCGGGACCCACAGCGCAGGCCTGGTGTGCTGTGACCACGCCCCCTTCCTCCTGCCCACGCTCTCCTGGCCCCCAGAACTCTGGCCTTGCGGTTTCCCCTCAGCTCTGCCACTGTGCCCTGACCTGATGTCCACTTCAAGGCCCTCAGAGGCCCAAGGCATTTTTATGATGAAGTCTTTCACCTCATACATCAAACGTGATAAAATGCACCTTCCCGGTATGTTTTTGGGGTGCGAGAGCCATTAAAGACTTTTGCGAGTCGCGTTCTGAGCAGCTTAGTCTTGAGCAGCCCTCTAAGTGGCTCCTCGTCACCTTCCTGGGAGCACCTTTCAGAACTTCTTTGTCAAGTGTCTGTGTGCTGAGGCTCAGAGGCTATGGCTGGTTGGGTAACCACTGTCTTTTGCTTAGCACCCTCAAACTGTTAATATTGTGCTGCTTCTCATGTGGCTAACTATGATCACAACCCGAGAGGGTGTTTTGCTTCATTTGCCTTTTCTTGTGTTAAAAGAGGATCTAACCTGATTCAATATCGCTCACTGCAACCTCTCGCTATTCTTTTTTTTTTTTTTTTTTT
>NW_004524600.1:2065157-2095158 GCF_000260255.1 Octodon degus
AGTGGTGGGGAAATGCACAGCAGGGAGCAGTGAGGAGCTCCTGGTCAGAAGAGAGTCCTTGCAGGATGTTACAGGATGACCATCCCTCATGAAGGGACAGGAGCATCATATGGATGAACATGGTTCCCTGTTTCTCTGGTCTCTTACATCTATTGAGCTGCATTTTGTTCCTTTTAACATTTTGACAAATGCATCCATTTATTTACTAGATAACATCTAATATGGCCAGGCACGGCCTATGCTCTACTTCCATAGAGCTTTTAGCATAGCAGGAAATACATCATTACAACAGGAGAGTGGGTGGGGCTTCTAAAGAACAGGAGAGGAGGGTAAGGAGGGGTGGGGAAGCCACAGCTCATATTTTATGTGGTCCATTAAGACCTCACTGATATTTGAGTGGAGATAAGAAAAATAGATGGAGTAAGCTATGGTTGATTAATTGAAACAATAGGAAAGTGAGTTTATTGTGCTGCTTGGCATAGTGCAGCCAATTGCAAGAGCATGTGGCACATTGCTTGCTTTTCCCACTACGCTGAGAACATTTTCAGTGCATCACTCAGGGAGAGTGTGCCGAGTTGGGAGATGTGGCGTAGTTGTGAGTTATGTACATTCTGAGCAGACTGTTGCTGTACTGGTTTTTGTCTGTAAGTCAAGCAGCCGTGAGTCTCAGCGTCTTCTCTACCACTTCCTAGCCCTGTGACCATAGCATGTTATTTAAACTCCTTACACCCACTTCATATCAAGAGTGAGTAATCGTGATAATAGAATTAGATGAGATGTACGACATACTCTGCTCATTGCTAGTGATCAAAGATGTGTTTAATAAAGGTTGGTAATCACAGCAGTAGGACTGCAGTGGTGGCATTGCCCAAAAGGTGGCTCATCATGCTGGGCTGTGTTTGGAAGTTACTTTCTCAGGTTGAACTGTGACCTCTTAACTTAGAACTCTGTGACTATGGTCCTCTAACAGCCAAACTATGAGAATAATCTTTGTATTTCATGCCATGCTCTTTACAGTAAAGGATTAAGTAAGCATTTAGTGGAGAAGTGAGCTGTGTTGATTATAACTCAGCTGGGAAAAGACCACAGAGGAGAAAGCACTCCCATAGAGGAAAGTGTCTCACCAAACTCTCAGGAAATGAATTGCCTTTTCTTTAATGTTTCCATAGTTTTTCATCATTGCTTTTCAATGCCATTCTTATAGTGACTAGAGTTGCATGAGAGAGAGACAGACAGACAGACAGACAGACAGACAGACAGACAGACAGAGAGACAAACAGGGACAGACACACACAGAGAGAGAGAGAGAGAGAGAGAGAGAGAGAGAGAGAGAGAGAGAGAGAACTTAGCATGCAGGAAGACTTGAGTTCAATCTCTGTGAGTTCAATCTCTGGCACCAAAACAAAAAAATTAGGATCAGGGATAATCCATTTTTTAAAAGTAGCTCTGAATTTCAAAGGCAAAATGTGCCTAATATATAGTCCTTAAAATATTTAACCAAAATTAATCTCGTAGCAGAATTGCAAAGACAGTCCACCATAAAGGCACAAAGGCTCCCTTGCACGGCAAAGACCCAGGCCTGAAGTGGGGTAGGAAGGAGCCTGGCTGCCTCCCACGCGTGGCCTTTGGCATCAGAGTGAGTGTGTCAAGCTCCTAGCTGGATGTTTTAGGGTTATGCCAGGTGGAGGGTGTCCGTGGTCTTTTCCGTCAAGCCAGAGCAATCTCAGTCATGTGTCACCGAGACTCTGACGTCTCCCTAGTGGTGAGAGAATTGGGCCCATTTCAGCCCTGGCCAGCGAAGGGTCTGCGCGGGTGCTGAGCAGGGCAGGCTCTGTATTTCCGGGCCAGTCTGGGGTGTGCATGATTCCATCTCCAGTGTGTACACTGTCTGTGTCTAAGGGTAGTTCCTCCCCCAGAAGAGCCCTGCATGCCTCTGACCTCCCTGTACAAGGCCTGCGTGTGCGTGAGGGATGGAGGGGGCAAAGGTATTTATAATCCACAGAGGATGTGGAAAAGTTCGCTTTGAGTTAGTATTCAAGAAAAAATAACTGCTGTTTACAATCCCTGTGTTTATTCTTGTATCTGTTCCGAGAAGGGGGGCTAATCGATGGCCGAGCCTTGGAACTATGAGGATCACTGTGTGGACAGTGTGGAGTAAGAGAAAAGGGGAATGGGGTGGGGGCACAAAGGCTTCCTTTGATGCCCACCAGCGGGTGCCAGGCTTTTGCTTCTGGCTAACTTTGAGTTCAGAAGTTCCACCTCATTGGAGAACTGACATGCTTCTGAGGGGAAGATCAGCATAGTTTCCCCTAATAGATGTGAGTAGCCACGCAAGTCACTGTTCTCACAGAAGCACATGGCTGCAGAGTCGCTCGGCTCCAATGTGGGTAGCGCCTTCCTATCCATGAATGCACCACAGGTGCACCAAGTGGCCAGCTCGGAGCCTAGGAGGCCAGGCATGGCGAAGGAAGCTCTTAGCCAGGACTCACCCGCCAGCTCTCCTGAGGTGCCAGGAGCACGGGCAATCCGGAACAGGGAAAGGATGAACGGGCCACCAGTAAGAGTGATCGTGCTCGAGGACTCAGGGCTTCCCGTGGACACGCCCGGCCTCCTACTTCAGGCGTGGGGGTAACTTGTTTTCATGTTGAGATGACCTCTGCTAGACAGAAACAGCCCAGGAGCTGCCCAGGAGCTGTTCTCGGGGAGGCCGCAGCTCCGCAGAGGCGACGGATCTGTGCTCTGGCAGGAAGGCCAGTGGCCAGTGGCGGGAGCATTTCCACTGAAACCTAGAGAGCTGGGAAGCTGAGACTGACTGTGGTGTAGGGCGGAGTGAAGGGCAAGACAAAATCCAAGTTCCAGGTGGATCGCTGACTTAAAACTTCAGTAAATATTTCCGTTAAATAACTACAGTGATGTAACAAGAGGCTGACTGAGAGTCTTCCGCTGTGGGGGGATGGAGGAAAAGGTGTGGCCAACAAAAATTTCTCCAAGAGGTGAATTCGTGCTGAGCCCTGAAGTCTGCGTTTTGTAGGTAGGAGGAACAGCCCCAGGGGGCGGGGAGTTAAGAGAAATGATGTCTTCTCTTCTTCTCTTTCCTTTTTTTTCTTTTTTCTTTTGTGGTGCTGGGGATTGAATCCAGGGTCTTTGCACTGACTTGTATACCCAATCCATAAAAAAAAAAAAAAAAAAATTGTTGTTGTTTTAATTTGAGACAAGGTCCCAAAGTCACTAAGTTGCCCTGGCTGGGTTGGAATGTTCACCCTCCTGCCTCAGCCTCCTAGAGCGCTGAGATTACAGGTGTGTGTCATGATGCCTGCTGAACGCTATCTTTTGACTCACTTCATGGCTGTTGCAGTGCGGAGAAGCAGTTGGAGAGAGTTGAGCGTGGAAGTAGGGAGGTCAGCTGTGAGATTCCTCCCTGCTCAAGGGAATGGTGTGAAATGGCACAAGTAGAAATGAGAGAACAAGGGCCGGCCAAATAGCTTAGCGGATTAAAGCGCCTGCAAGCAGGCACAAGCAGGCACAGGGGCTGGGGGTTTGATCCCCGGGGACGCCATGCCGCCCCGCCCGCGGCCCCTCCCCCCACTGAGAGGAAAATTGAGTGGGGTGGTGGCGTGTGCCTGTAATACAGCTCTTGAGAGGCTGTAAACAGGAGAATGAGTCAGAGAGAGCCCCAGAGCATTTCCTGGAGTACTGGGCAGGAGGGCTGTGGGGGAGGGAGGGAGGAGTTGTGACTCCTACCACACTGCGCCTGGCTGCATTTCCCAAGCTAAAGTAGTCATCAGCACAAAGGCGCACTGCTGTATCATGCGGAGTCTCTCTGAGAACAGGAGTCATGGCAGGCTCGTTAGACCAAGTGGAGGAGGAAAGCAGAGGTGGGCGCTCTTTCTAGGTTAACTAAGCAGGCACGTTAGACAGCCCAGCACATGACAGGAGCAGAGCTGACCAGAAAGGGAGAGGGTGAGGCAAAGACACCCCATGTCTAACCTGCAATAATACATGACCTCTTCAGATCCCCTAGGGAAAACCAGAAAGCAGCATAAGGAGGGGGCGGGGTTGCCACCCCCCAAACCTGCAGGTGGGTCGTAGGCAGCCTACCTGCCTGAGAGGGCCATTGTTTCCAGGCTCAAGGGACAGGCTGGATGCTTCCAGGGCCTCCCTCCCTCATTCTTTGTGTTACAAGACAGTGTGGAATCCGGGACCGTTGCATACTAGCAAGTGCTCCACTACTAGACTACTCTCAGCCCTTTGTATTTTGAGGCAGAGTCTTGCTGAGCTGCCCACACTGGGCTGAAGCTTGGCATCCTTTTGCCTCAGCCTCCAGAGTAGCTGAGATGAGTTTTGGTTCCAGCAGCTTTTAACTACAGAGCTCCACCATGGTGCTGAGGCCATGGGTGCTGGAAGCCAGTGAGCAGCGTTTCCTTCCCGAGGAAGAGAGGATGCGCCCAGCCCCCGGGGCGCATCTTCTGTTTTCTTTCTGAGTCCCTCCCACTCCCTGGTCCACAGCCTGCCTGGACAAAATGTGAGTGAACATGGAGTTGTGCCCTGACAGGACCAAAGGTTTCTCTATGATCCTCATGATTTCTGGGCAAAAATATACACTTTCTTTTTAAAACATTTGCTTTTTGCACCTGCCTAGCAAGCGTAAGGGCCTGAGTATGATCCCCAGTACTGCATGCGGTGCTGGGCCCAGAACTCCAGGAGTGCTGTGCAGACCCCAAACTGGGCGTGGTGGTACACACCTGTAATTCCAGCGCTGGGGAGGCTGAAACAGGAGGATCACTAGGGGGCCAAGCTGCATAGCAAGACCCTGTATCAAATAAAAGAAAAGAAAAGAAAAGAAGGAAAAAGAAATTTGGCTAATAAATATTGACTTAAGAAACAGAAAACTTGGGTGAGGGGTATGCCTGGCATGCATAAAGTTATGAGTTTGATTCCTGGCATCAAAAAACATTAAAAAAATTTTTTTTTGCTTTTTAAAATGTATTGAAACAAGACCATGATCTGAAATGTTAATTGTCAAAACCAATCTCCATGTCACTAGGACTCTGACCCGAGTAAGTGCTATGGCTTCAGATACATCCTCATCAGGATGGACGTTCCTGTCACCCAGCAGTGGTACCTAATTTCCTTATCAGAAAACGGGGACAGTTGTATTTGCTGCACAGAATGTGGGCTGTTATGGTTGAAGGATGACATTTAGAAATAGAACTCAGGATTTTTCTGCTGGTGCTTTTCAACACTCTCTCTCTCTCTCTCTCTCTCTCTCTCTCTCTCTCTTTCTCTCTCTCTCTCTCATAAACACACACATGCATGCACACCGTCATCTCTTCTTCTGTTCACAACATTCACAACAGTCCTACTGAGTTGTGGCCACAGACACCAGCCAGATCAAAGGCCCAGGATGGAAATGCATGTTCGGGTGCATTTGATTTCCTCCTGATTTTCAAAGCTTCCTGCTTATCACCTGCCTTTTCAGTTTCCCATCTAGGGCCCATCAAGATGTGAAAAGATGTCTGGTGAGGCCACTGGGAAAGGCAATGTGTGGCTTCTGTTTTCGCTTTGGGGGCCTCACAGAACCTTCCTCGGTCTCAGAGGAAGGTAGGAAAATGCACACAATCTATCTGCTGTCACATTCTTAGCAGGAAAGGGCTAAGGGACTCTGGGTCCCAGGTACATTGTCACCTTCTACCCTGTTTGCCAGACAAGCTTCTGAAGTCTTCTCCTCATTAGAGACATTTCTGGCAGAAGGATGGGTGGCTTGTCCTATAGCATGGGCATGATTTGCCCCCAGAAGTGTCTGGTGTTTTCTGGAAGCTTCTGCCCAGGGGAGGACTTACAAATTGGGCACTGTTGAGGTCACCAGGTGAGTCCAAAAGGTTTGCAAAACCTGGGATGAAGGGAATTTTCCTTCACTCATTTTCCCCAACCAGATACTCTTAAGGGCAGAGGAAAAACAAATAAATTCCCATCTTCTGGGCTATGGACATAGCAATGGTTTGTCACAAGCATAAATTACTTGAATTACCACAGAATTCCTGTGATCATAACAAAGGGTATGCCAAGCTTATACTTTATTCCATTACATAGATTTGTTTTAATCTGCAGTCGATTCATGCTATAGCAAACTACTTACACGTCTGACTATGCCTAGGAAGGTGCTGGGGTTGTTCTAAGGTGCCAGGAGCCACTAGGTTCCCTGTCTACACCTGCTGAAGAAGGACTAGAGCAGCCCAGGGGCTCCCTGGCCAGGGGTCTTTCCTGAGGAAGTTTAGCAGCTATTTTCAAGATCATAACTGCAATGCCCAGCTTCACCTTAATGACAACTCCCCACAAACGAACAGGCCGGGCCAACCATCAACCACCATGTGGAAACTTCCCAGCTTTCTCCTGCCTATTGTCTCAATACACCTCCTAGGCGCTTTCCTTTGTGTGTTTACACATCCTTTGGAGATTCAGTCCTTTGGAAATGAAGGCCATTCTCTTCCTGCCTTTCTTCCCTTCTTGTTGAAGAAATGAGATTATTGTTTCTTCCATCTTCCTGCACTCTCCTGCCAGCCTCCCTGCTTGCTGTGCTATTCAAATCCCTGGCCAGAGGTGGTGACTTAAGGCAAACAAGGAAACCCACAAACACACTAAATAGAAGACTCAGAGCTGATGAAACAGTCTTGCCAGCATCCCAGGGGTGGCTCCTACTATAGCAGAGTATCACCTTTAGCCCAGTGCTAGGCTGGCAGCTGTGGGGGGGGGACAGGGACAGATCATGAGTTCGTGGAGACCATAGTTCCTGCCCAGTCTGTAGAGAGAAGGTCACTGGCGATTCTGGCAGAAATCTAGCAAAATAACTGGGCAAGTCCATTTTCCTGTGCTGTGATTGAGGTGTCCATGCTCCTGAACTCATCGTGCTGCAGCAGTATCACTGTATGCCACCTGAAAGAAGTTGGTCATTATTGTATTGTAATTTAGCAGATGGTCTCCAAAACAGTGATGGAAACTCCAGGGAAAATTTTTTATCTAAAGTTAGGAGGCCACTGAGATAGCTCAGCAGACTAAGCGCCTGCTTAGGCAAGCGCAGGGACTGGAGTTCAATCCCTGGTACCACATGCTGCACCAGCCCTGCCCTCGGGAGAGCCGGCCACCAAGTCCAGGCGTGGTGGCACATGCCTGTAATTCCAGCTCTGGGGAGGCTGAAACAGGAGGATCACTACAAGCTGTGTAGTGTGACCCTGTACCAAATGCAGGAGGGAGAGAGAGAGAGAGAAAGAGAGAGAGAGAGAGAGAGAGAGAGAATGAATAAGGACAGAAGAAGCTGGTTTGGGGCCTGCCCATTAGCTCAGTTGTTTAAGTGACTGCTTAAATAAAGCAATCAGGATGCTGTGGTTTGTTCCTCAAGCCTTACCAGACCTTCCCTGAAGGCATCCTGAGCCAGTCCAAAACAACAACAACAACAACAAAAAAAAAAAAAAAAAAAAAAAAAAAAAAAAAAAAACCACTTCTGAACTTTGCAGAAACAACAGAGGCAATATTTAGGATACTGCTTGTTCTAATTGGGGTCCTGGCAGAGACCAGCTAGGAGACCTATGAAAGCCATTTGAAACTTTTGAGATTCAATGTCTTTATTGGTAAAATAAACCTATTTTTAAAGATCGTTCTAAAATTCTATTACTGTGAAAATAAAAATCTGTATTTTCTTGGAAAAAAAAAAGCTGGTTTAGTGGCTCAAAAAATAAACAAAAACCCCTAGTGTGCTGCCCATCGCCAGAGACTCTTATGAATGTAGATAATATTGGTGGCATCTGGCACTCTTGGCTGCTGCCTCTGGCTGCCAGCCTGCGCCACAGACTATACATGCGTGTTCCTATCGGTTCTCTTCACAAGCCTCTGGTCCGGATTCCTTCTTCAGCCCCATTGTTCACATGGTTGGAGGGGACAGGAAAACTCCACCAAGATCACACACCAGCAAAAGGGCAGAAGCAGCAGCTCCACTCCTTCTGAGCCGGGAGGCTTTCCCTTAAACACTGTGTGACACTCCACACATACCATCACTCTCTGGAGAAGCTGGCCTTTGTGTCTTCTAAAAGAAAGACTAGTGCCGAATCTCTGCAATTGTGTACATCTTTCTGATTGATAGTGTATTTCTAGATTTTTATTAGTTTATATATAAAGGATGCTTGTAGTGAGTGCTATGTTTTTTGTTTTTTTTTTTTCTGCTATAGATGATCTTGTCTTTCAGGAGATAGAATTTATTTCTAACAAGAAAATACATGCATTCATAATTTAGTCAGATTAATGTTGACTGACTCCTGAAGCGGGAATGGCTGAGATGAATCCACATAGAGAACACTGTTTTCAGCAATTTCATAATGTCTTCCTCAAGAGGGAGCTCCTTGCAAACCTTAGATTTTATATGTTCGGTTCTCTCAGGGCCTAAAATTTGGCTTTCTGATCCATATATTCTCCAAGAGTGGACTGCACGTGAATGGAGAGGAAGTTTAGAACTCCATTCTTAGGGAGAAACCATGAAGGTCCAGGGACTTAGGGCTACTGTCAAGATTGCTTAAAGAAAAAAGCCCTAGAACTCATTTACTCTGTGGAACCATAGAGGGGCTGTCTGTCAAGCAGGCAGGAAGAAGTGTGTTTCTCCACACTATAGGTCTTGTGGGTGCCTGGGGAGATTCTCGGTAAATCACTGGTAATCCCATCTTATCTGTGTTCCAAGACATCCCACAAATGCCTGAGGCCACAGACAGTATGAAACCCTGTATAGATTAGACTTCCCCCGCATACACAGCTATAATAAAGTTAAATTTATAGGTTAGGTATAATGAAAGGTTAACAATAACTAATAATAAAGTGGAACCATTATAAGAAAATGCTATACTAAAAGTTTTTTGTAGTTTATGAATTGCTTATTTCTAGGATTTTCCATTTAATATTCTTGGACTGGTATTGGCTGAAATTGTAGAAAGCAAACTCGTGGGCAAAGTGGGAGCGCTGCACACCATGTAATATATTGATACAGTATCCTATGGCAAAGGGCATTAGGGTATTTGGTTTTATTCATTTGAAAACCATGTTAGTACTGGAAAAAATGCAGAGATTGCTTTAAAAAGCAGAAGAGAAATGAGACTTGGCTTCTAAATAATGTTTAATTCAGAAGAAGATGAGAAAGGAGAAGCAGAAGAATTTTAAAAATAGATACAGTCAACCAAAAAAATGAGAATTTCAAATTTAAAATATATCTATAATTAATGATAAATATAAGCAGACTAAATACTCCAATCTAAAAATAAAATGTATTAGATTAGAGACAGAAAAGTTAACCTTGCAGCTGTTTTTTTCTCTTCTATATTTTTAAAATTGAGAAACAAATAGCAATGAGACAGTTTTAAAACTGATTAATAGGACAGTTTCAATAATTAATACATTGTACTTTGTTATCTTCTTAGTGGTTATACATAGTACAAGATGGAGACAGGCTATCCTGTTCAAACACTGTTAGTACAAATCTTACTTCAATCTTCTCATTGAATTAAGTGAAAGTAGCTGTATATCTATCCTAACTATTCTACATATACAGATACAAAATGGTCCTTCCTTTGTATCCCCTTTTTTTATGTAACCCTGTCAGAGATGGGTATTCCATTGGCATCTAAATACTATAGGTGTGTGAATTCAGCAGAACCATCCAACACAGTCCAGCAGTCCACAATAGTAGTGGGTTAGCCACAGAAGTTGTTTACTTGAGCCTTTCACAGCTCAGCATATTAACATGGCTTTACTTTATATACCTCGTTTTTATACTTTTCTGCTGGATGGTTAAGACCAAGATAAAGCAAGACCTATATAATAAAAAAATGTAACTTTTGTATCTGATAAAGTCAGTCAAGTAGCCTCAGGATTTATCCTGTAACCCTGTACTGCAGTTTGCAGATCCTTTGTCAGTGTCAGCCCTGTGGATGAGTCACGGACATTGCTTAACCAATTTGCTCTCTGTGAAAGCCTGAGAGAATGTTTTCTCCCCATGTGACTCTCCTTAGGCGCACTCTATGTCATCAATCATGTTGCTCTGTGACCCCATAATCTCCTTGATCAGAAAATTTGGGACACAACTGAGTTACATGATGTTACAGTATAGGTTCTCCTATGTCCTGAGTCTTCACTGACCTTGAAAGGCTAGGGTCAAAATGTTGGCTGTCCTTCTGGCCCTTCTATTTGTCTAATTTTTGGTCTGCAAACTTGGGTTGTACCTTGCTGCTTTTAAATGTAAACATATATATAGTGAAATTGAAAAAGTTGGAATTAGTATAACATAAACTGTCTGCTTTAGAAGTAAAGGCACAATTCTCCAGGGACATGTAACAGTCAGAGAATTATATGCACCTAGTAATAGTACTTAAGATACATGAATAAATAATAACAAAATTTAAGGGAAAAATAGAAAATTATAAAATCACAATTGGAGATTTTAACTTCCCTTTGTCACCAATTGATAGAACTACTGGGTTTAAAAAAATCATATTTCTCCTTCTTAATTGGCTTACTTCAGGGGACTGAGTCCACATCAACCAATGAGTGCTGTGCTTATGTAGGGTTCTACTTAATTTTCCTGCATGATGGCATGCAGTCATCTCAGGGTCCTTCACTCCCCAAAGAACATCTTGAGACTGATTGTAATTGCTCTGAGAGGGTCTTTGCCTGGGCTAGCAAGTGACTGAAGAGTTCACTCAGTCCCTCTGGATGAATTGTAGTGACAGAGTAAAGTGCCCCACTCAGGAAGGTGAGACCCCTATCTCTCCCCAGAGAGCATCTTATAAAAACTCTTCATCAAACCCAGCAATACAGGCTTCTCCTCAGAGGGTCCTCTGCTCAGGGTTTGATTACACTGATGAGCTCTTGAGGGCCAAGATTATAGTTTTACTTATACAGTTAAGTGCCTTTTTAGAGTCAAATTCTCTGGGTTATGAGCTTCTAGTGTTGTACACAACTGAGTATATAGAAATATTAGATAAAAATATAGGCAGTCAATCAGGGCTGGGCCCTCGAGGGAGCCAGTGTGGAAGGCTAGATAACTTGCAACTGTGGGAGACAGGCACTTCCGCTGTGGGCCAGACCTCAAGACAAAAGATTAAACAAGTGTACCGATGTACCTCACTAGGGACAGACATCAGGGACTGATATTCTAAACATGAAATCCAGGAAGAGGCACTGTCACAACCTCCTGCCTGAAGAGCCCCTGTTCCATACTCATGCCTGCTTGCTATATGACTTGGTTCCCCATTTGATCCTGATTTAATCAATTTTACCCGAGTGATTATGTCGTAATCTTATTGGTTGGCCACAGTTTTGTCCCACCTCATGCCCACCTTGTGAGTTCCATATTTCCTACCTTGGACCTGCCTCGTGTCATGGATTTGCTGTATAAAAATCCCTAGAAAAGGCAGGTTCCTCAGCAACTCACTGGGGTCCTGTCTGTCCCTCATTAAATCTATTCTGCTCTTAACCTCCATTATTCCTAAAATTCATTCTTAGATTTTAGGGAATATGAACTGATCCCAGATGTCTTTCAGGTTGGGAGTTTCTTTCCCTTATGTCACTAGGAGCCACTTAATGGGATTATGGCAACACAGGCCCAGGTTGGTGCCCCCGGCTTCAGGCACAGTGCCCTGTCTCCATCAATTAATTCTTAGCCTGACTGTCTCCCTGAGATGGGAATTTTTCAATTTCCTGCAGTGATAGGATTTAACATTTTTCCAGGCCTGAGAAAATAATGGATTTGAACCATGTCAACACTCACTCAGAATAACATAGTGTTGTTTAGGTTAAAACATCTTTTGCTTCTGTATCAATTAAGATTCATGTTATTATAGTAACTTGACCCTCTGAACTGGTCTGAGACCAACTATTTCTAAGTTAGACTTTTCTTTGTTCAATTTGAATCTTATTTCCCTTATCATCCGACTTTACTCAGAAAACAAGCTTAGTCCCAGCTCACTGGGAGACTGAGGCAAGAGGAACCCACATTCAAGCCCAGACTGTGCAAGTTAATGAGATCCTAAATATAAAAACAAAAAGGGCTGATGAAGTAGCTTAATAAGGCCATAGGTTCAATCCCAACTGCTGCATAAAAGATACACAAAAGGTCACAGAAGTTTAGGGTGAAAGAAGAAGCCAAATTTAAGCAATTGCATGTAGTTAATGGTTAGAAGGAAATATCCAAGATCTAGATATGACATGTTGCTAGTCAAGGGGAGGAAATCCTAGAGTGTTTTGAGCAAATGGAGAGCTGGTTTCCAAGGGACTGCCATCCTTAGACATTATATAAGACACTGCCCAGAGGGCCAGGTAAACTTAGCGACAGACTCTGTGCTTAGAGTGGAGCATTTTACAGTACAGCCTTCTGGATGACCCTTCCTTTTGCTCCTAACTTTCTTAACTGCTTGGACAAGGACTGGGGGAGTAGGGGTTATGATGTCATTTCAGAAATAATTTGACAAATGATCTAAGCCAATTATTGCTCTTCTAATGGTTTAACTGCATCTTCCAAATGGAAGAAAGACATTTGGAGCCCGTTTATGGTTACTGAATGGGGAAAGAGCACATTTTGCTACGTTTTCCTTCAAATGGTCTGAGTAAGGAATCATGATACTTTAATAGAGAAAAGAGCACATGGCTCAGGATCCAGATCACTGTCAGATTTTGTGGCCTTGGGCGCCTGCGTCTCATCTGCACCTGTCTTCTCATCTGTAGTCTGGGGAAAGTAGTACTTTCCTGCTGTCTTCACAGCAACATTGTACCAATGGCGTCACACAGGGGACTGCAGATACTGGATGAGCCTTACCTAGCAATCTTACCTACAGAGTGGGATTCTTTTTTCCATCTGCTTTCTCCTCTTTGTCCTTTATTCCCACCACATTTTCTCATGTTCCATTTTTTTCTATTCACCTTCACTCAACTGCTGACTTACCACAGTTTTCATTATTTACCACATACCGAAGTCTTTAAATTTATTTATTTATTTACGTGTGTGTATGTGTGTGTGTGTGGCCAGCTCAGCCCACCAGGGGGCGGGGCTGGCTGGCATGTGGTGCTGGGGGATTGAACCGTGGTCCTTGTGCTTTGCTAAGCGTGTTCTAAGTAGGTGCTTTAGACCACTGAGCCATCTCACCAGCTCCATACCCAAGTCTTTAAAACTTCACAGCATCTTCTATTTTTTGTTTTTTTTTAAAGCAGTGTGGGTGATCGAACCAAGGGCTTTGCCCATGCTGGCCCAGTGCTCTGCCACTGAGCTACTTTCCAGCCGTACCTCCCTTAGGTTTCTTTGCCAGTTTCTCTTCTTCACCTTCTATGGCTTGTGTACTGAGAACCTAGTGTGTGCTCACTGGTTTGGGAACTTGTTCTGCTGAGTGGAATATGCTCATTCCTGCAGGGCAGGGAGCCTTCATCTTCATTCTGTCCTCAGGTTGGATCAGCTCAAAAGAGTCCACCTCTAGCAAGCAACTACCCTCTCTGGTTTCCAAGCCTCCTTTTCTTTTTTTTTTTTTTTTTAAGATGAAAGTCCATTTCAAAAGAATTTTAACAGGCGATTTGTTGTAAGACCTTCAGCTAGAAAGTAGTATTATCCTTCACTGTGCTTAGACCCTTGTTTGGGGTTAGTGGTCTGCTTTTTCTTTTGAGGATAAGTCTCATTGATGTAATTCGAAAACAATTTTAAACCCACAGATTAAGAACATATGTTTCTTACTGTCACATGTTGAGGGAGACTTCAACTCATTCTGAAGTCTATTTTGAAAAATGTCTTTAAAGCAAAATTGCAACTGTATAGCTATAGTATCCACAGATTATATCACGTATGAGTAGAGCAATCCAGAGAGTCAGACTGCAGGCCTCACCCATCTACTGCTCCCTCTCTGACAGGCCTCTGGCTCTTTTATTTCATTTGCATTGCGGTGTGGGGAACATGGGTGGGTGGAGAGATAGTGGTGGGAGGACCTGGTCCCCTCCCCATGTTGGCTTCAGACAGGTGATGTTGGCATGTGACCTTCCCCCACTGCTTGACTCTGCCTGTATTTCACCACTTACCACTCACCACTCAGAACAGAAGTCTCAAGGTTTTATTCTCTACAGTAGCACAGTCCTGCCTCTTTTTGCACTAAAATCACTCCATGCAAGCTTTGACGAGTGCCTCTGTTCTTTAGGACTGGAAGCAGTGACGCTGTCTGCCTCCGGTCCATCCACGTCTGCCACATCCTGGAGGCTCTGATGGCACCTACTCAGCCTTTACCGAGAAGGCTTAGCTGAGAATGGAAAGCTTTTCAAGGGCCCCTTCCTCCACCAGCCAAATAGTTTTTTTCCTAGGATTCTGCCTAGGCTGCCATGATCCCCTTCGTTGCAGTGCAGGACTGCATTTTGGTGATTCTTGACATGTAAAGGGTTAAGCATCGCAGACAGCACTAGCCCAGTGAAAGCCAGCCCTGATCCAAAGCATATAACGTACACTCCAAAATAAGCCGGGCTCGGCCCTCTTTAATGGGATTGCAGCAGCCAAGCCAAATTCTACAGCTAGTCAATTGTATACATCTGGCAAACCTGTTCATACCATTCAACGTTTGCCGCAATATGATTTTAATTACATACAGATTGGATGGCTGGAAGAAAGCGCTGGAAATAAGCAAAATAAAGTTAAGCATAAGCCCTTTTAAAAGTAGCCCGGCTTGGTTAGAATGTATGTGAGTGACTGACAGTCAAGGAGAGTGTGTGATGGGGAGATCGCAGGGATGGGACTGGACTGTCTTCAGTCTGGGAGCTCGGCTGTCGGTCTGGATGCAAGGAGCGCACACGGTGATGGTTAGAATTGCTTTTGAAGTTCAGACTCCTGCTGATCCTTGCACCTTGGTACCTTCTTCCTTCCAAATATAGGGTTTTCTCTGCAAACCAAAATTGCTCTCCAGGTAAAACCTACATACAGCTTGCAAGGCCATGAGCATTGGATATGGCAGATTGGCAGTTGTGAAAAGCCTTCCCACTCCCCATCTAACCAGACTTTGTTAGGCCGTGTTCTGTGGTTTTTTTTTTGTTTTGTTTTGTTTTGTTTTGTTTTGTTTTGTTTTTTGTTCTCTTTACAGAATGATTTCAAAAGTGATTTTGTTTATTTTGTGCAAGAAAAGGATTAGGAAGCAAATTCTGTCTTGGAATCTGAAATTGCAGCTCCTGTTCCTCAGGGACCTTTGCTAAGAAGAGGGGCCCTGCTTCTCTGGAATGTTCTTTCCTCACCCTAACTGTACAGCTTTGGTTTCCCTCAGAACTTCCTGGAATGGTTCTTCCTGACTGAATTTCTCCTGGGTAAACCACTGTGGAGCTCAGGCTTCTTGGTGTGCAGTGGAGCTATGACCCGCACTGACCTAGTGGAGTTTGCCTGGGGAAGTTTGAAGGCTTTAAGACACAAAAAACCAGACACAGTACAGGCAGTTTGTCTTCCTGGGGGAGATGATGGAGTTAGTATAACAAGGACCTGAGGTGATACTCGGTTTCCTAGACCATTTCCACAAGGGGGCATCTCCCATGTGTGGTTTTGCCAGCGAGGCAGCTACCCAGGAAGTGATACTGGGAAGCAGTAGGCCACGGGCCACTTGGGGTGTTGGGCTCCTTCCCAGTGTCCCTGAAGAGGCAGAGCCTCCTGGATAGGAACCAGGGACCCCAGCTGCTGAAGAGGGATGCACCTCATGCCCTTGACTCCACTGTCCTTGCCGGGGCTGCCATTGGCAGGTCCCACCTGTCCTGCAACTCTTGCATTTATGTGGTAGCAGTATCCATCTGTGAAAAATGCCCTTTCCATGTTTGTCTGAATCTCCTGGTGACTCTACGTGTGTAGACCCCAATTTATAGATATGTACACTCTAGTTTATTTCTCTATCGCTTGGTTTTAGCTCAGTCACTTCTCTTCAGTCACTAAATCTGGCAAAGTCACCAGTTTAGCCAGGACTTCTGTGCTTCTACTTAATTAAGTTACTGATTTATTTGAATTCATAATAACTGTCTATGAGCTGAAGTGCATCACTTTGGAGCGCCTCGCAGGACCGTTGATTGAAATAGAGCCAATAGATTATGAAGTTTTTTAAGGGCAAGGTCTACATTTTACCTGCTTTTACTAGCAAAAGACTAAATAGGCTCTAAATTTCCCTTAGCTGAATGGAATTTTTAATTGGCTGTTTAATGATGTGTTCAGATGTATAAAAATAACATCTTCCAGTCATACAAGTAATTGTTTCACTGTTTGAAAAAGAAGAAAGAAAGCTGGGATGGAAGGAAGGAAGCCAGAAAGAGAAAAAAAGGAAAAAAGAAAACTTTTTTTGTATTTAATTTTCAATATGAATTTCTCAACTTTTTTTATCATTTAAAAAAAAATTTTTTTTTTTAGTGTCTTCTCCAGTGCCTTAATACATTGGCCCTGGTCAAAGTTAAACTTTATAGAGTCCCCTCCTTAGCACCCAGTTACCTACTGTACTCAGTTCCCAAACTCTAAGGAAGTAGGAGATGCTGGGGTAGCGCTGTCTTTCCTGTACCAGGCAGCTGGAAGGATTCACTTTTTCTTTTTAACCTAGAGAGCCATCAGCATTTCGCCACCTAGGCCACCCCACCACCCCAACCCTGTGGGGCCGGGTCTGAGCTTAGCCACACAGAGACCGTCTTCTCCCACACTTGGGAAGGGCACAGGTTCACCAGGGTACAGTGGTGGCTTGTGCAGCACAGAAAATCGGCTGCTCTGGACGCCTTGTGGCTCAGGCCCTGTGCTCTGGAAGCCTCATTTTCCCTTGCTGGCTTTTACCGTTCTGCCATGAGTCACAAAGATGGCACAACCAATTAAAATATCGGGTCTGTCTCAGTGTAGGAGGAAACAACGTATGTAAACAAATAATTGCAGTAGAATATATGGATTTGCTACGGTAGCGCTGTCTGTCTAGGGAGGGTTGGCAGCAGCTGGCCAGTGGGTGTTAAGGAGAGCTGAAGGCTGAGCATGAGTTCATGGGACAGAGGCACCAGGAGGCCCTTCTGAGCATGGGAGATGAGGTCACGAGAGGCAGGGATCAAGGATTCTGCCATGTTTTTGGATAACAACTTAGCATGGCTGGAATGGTGAATGGGAATTTATTGGATATGAAACTGGCTTGCTAGATTGGGGCCGGGTTGGGATGACCACAGTCAACTATAATTAATTAATTAATTATTTGATTAATTAATTAATTATATATTTGTGGTACAGGGTATTGAACCCAAAGCTTTGGACACGGTACATAGGCAAATGTTCTACCATTGAGCTACACTCCCAGCCCTATTTTATTTACTAACGTGTCCATGTCTCCTGCCAAAGTATTTGTACCTGCAATCTGGGAATAAGTCTTACTGATTCTTTCTAGTGTTCTTGAATACTGCTGTGTGCTCACTGAACCCAGCAGATGATATTGAATAGACGGCTGAATGGCTGTTGATTAGTACAGAAGGTCACTTTGGCCTTAACTGATTGTGCTATAAACAGGTCATATACTATGTTGGTTTGTTTGGACTTTATCTCTAGGGCAATACCAAGTCGTAAAGGTTCTAAAACAAAGACATGATCTAAACATTTTTAGGGAACTGACACTGGCTATAATGTGACGGATTGGTTTGGGAAAGGCTGGAAGAACAGTTAGAAAAATACTGTAATGATTCAAAGGAGATATGAGAGGCTGAGGCAGGGTAGAAACTTTAAATACTAATAAGATTGAATTAGAATCTTCCCCAGTTTTTGGTGACCAATGCGATAAGAAGCGAGACATCAAAACATCACTGTGGACTCTATAACTTTCAAGTAGAATCTCAAAGATAAAAAAGCAAAGAGATCTTAACATTACAGCACTAAATACATCTAACTTGATGATAGGCGTCTAGAATATTGAACAGTAAATAACAGCTGGTCTACAAGACTCACATGGACATGCAACAGAACTGATTCACGTAGGATATACAATCTACACAACATGTAAATACGCAAGTGGAGGGGGTATTCTGATATTTAGGAGTATAACAGGGCCACTGCATATGGCCTCACAGGTTGCACACTGCACAACTCTAAAGGGCAGCATTAATAAGAGCAGTAGCTCGCCCTGAGAATCTGCCATTTGCTTTTCTTATCCTTCAACTCAGCATATTCATGGATTATTGCTTTGGGTAACCAGCAAAGAAGGTATTTGGGATGGCAATTTAATAGCCTTGTGAGGATTAATCATCTGATGAGATGAGATGGAAATCCCTTTGATGGCCAAATCTTTAGTATTAGTTGTGTGTTTGGATGGGAGTGGGTGTGTGTCTTTCCGTGTTAAAGTGAGAGAAGTAGGCATGGTGGCCTGTGGGAGGCTGAGGCAGGAAGATCTCAAGTTCAAGCCCAGTCTGGGCAATTTACCAGTTTATCAAGACCCTGCCTCAGAGGAAAAAAAAAAGAAAAAAGAAAAAAAGAAAAAGAAAATTAAGAAAGGACTGGGGATGTAGTTCAGTGAGGCCTTGGGTTCAATGTGGAGTATTCTACCCTCCCACAAGGTCCCTGCCCTTCTCCTTCTTTGAACTGGTCCTGAAATCCTGAGCTCCAGTGATCCTTCTGCCCCAGCCTCCTGAGTAGCTCATGCTGCAGGCACACCCCACCACAGTCAGCCCTGTTTTGTTTTGTTTTTTTAAGTCATTTGAGAAACTGTACTCTTCCACCCACCCTGACAACAATGGGAAGTTCCAACTTTTGGTTGGTGGTTGCAGTCCCAGTCTCCTTGGCTCCTGTTTGCCCATCTTAGGATCATGTTCACAGTGAGTAACGCAGCATGACACGTAGACTCTGCTGTTAGAAGGATGGAGTCACAAAATTGAGTGAGGCCAGAGGGTCCCTCATGTCCTCTTCCAGCATCCTACGTTGCTTGTAAATTCTGTGGATTTTGCTCACATGCTTCTGGGGAAATGGCTCCAAGAGGCGACAGCCCAGCATTTTGGTTTGGCTGGGTCTGGGCTGCAGTGAGCTGTGGCTGGGGTTTGGAAACCACCGCAGTGCTTCTCAGCCTGGAGTGTAGGGAGGCTCTGCGGAGTGTGTCGGAGCCCAGTATCTTCCCAGGGTCGCACTGCCAAGGGCTGATGGTGGGAAGGAATCTGTGTGGACTTAAGGCTCGCCCCTGCTTTCCTCGACTTTGCTCTGGGTTAGTCAGCAATCTTTGGATCCTCTCTCTTTGGGACCAGGTGCCAAAGTGCAGTTTGTAATTGGGCCTCTGTACCTTGCAGGCGGTACATGATGGTCTGCTTTTCTCCGCACTTACTCATCCAGTGGAGACTCGTCAGGCTGCCTTGCCTGTGGCTGAGCATTTATTGTAAAAAATGTTAGCGGGAGAATGTATCACTGACCGTCTTCCTCCCTCGTTAGGAGTGTTTATTGTGATTGGAAATCCTTCTAGCCCACGTGATTGTGGCTTTCCCCCACTCTGTGCTGTGATGTTGAACAGCCCTCTGAACAAATAAACAGAACCAGGCGGCTTTTTATTCAGCTGCAGAAAAAGGATAAAGTTGGGCACCGGAGAACTGGAGGCGCATACCTGGGCTCCATCTTTGCTGTGTGCTGGATTTTCTTGCTCAGGAGCAAGTGCAGAGGTACAGTAGAGGGGCTACTGATGGGGGCTGTGAGCCTAGGCCTGGTACTCCACAGGCAGTAGGATTGGTGGCCCTGCCTTGCCGTTTGGTAGTGCAGAATCTACCCAAGGTCCACAGCAGCTGTTCCTGTTGGCAGAAGAGAATATGAGCTTTTTTTGTGTGTGTGGAACCAGGGATTAAACTCAGACCCTTGTGTTTGCCAGGGAAGCACTTATTCCACTGAGCCATCTTCCCAGCCCTTGAGCTGCTCTTAACTTGAGCAAAACTTGAAATCGAAGCCTGGTATGGTGGTGCTGCCCTTAATTCCAACCTAAGATTAGCCTGGGCAATAACAACAACAAAAAGTTCCATATCTAAAATGCACACGTTTTTCAGTTTTGTTGCTTGTTTTGAAGTTTATTTATTTAGGTTTTTTTTTTTTTTTTTTTTTTCCCATAGGATCTTAATAGGTAGTCCAGGCTGGTCTTGAGCTTACTATGTAGCTCATGCTAGCCTGGCCTGTAAGACAGGGTCTTACTAAGTTGCCAGGCCAGAGTCAGGGCTATAGCTCTGTATGAAGGTCTTGGATTTAATCCCTGATATTGAAAAAAACCCGCAAAAACATTAGCATGGAAATTTGTTAGCATTGATGATAATTAAAATGACAAATACTTACCGAATACCTTTAGTTCATGAAGCACTTTCACATAATTGTTCCACTTGTTTCTTTTTTTTTTTTTTTAATATTTATTTATTTATTTATTTGTGTGTGTGTGTGTGGCCAGCTCAGCTCACCAGGGGGCGGGGCTGGCTGGCATGTGGTGCTGGGGGATTGAACCACGGTCCCTGTGCTTTGTTTAGCTTAGTTTGTTCTAAGTAGGTGCCTTAGACCACTGAGCCATCTCACCAGCCCTGTTCCACTTGTTTCTGAATAGAATTTTTTTAAAAGGTCTCGATTATTTTTCCTGTATCAATATCAGCTAGTTCCTCTCCTTTGCCATAAGGAGGCTTGCTGAAGACCTTGTTGTGCTTCTACATTCTTGTCATATGTGACAGGTGAAGGGGTGTACATGCTTAGTTATTATTTTCTTATATGTTTCTGGAATTACTTATTTTGTATTGTATCCACTTATTGTCAGTGTCATCCTAAGTCTGTATAGAAAAAATATGGATGAAGAAATGGCTAAACTAATTAATCTTGACATCCTCTCCCATCATTGCTTAACAGATAGATGTGCAATGACAGGTCACCAAAATAACAGGTGGCAATGGAGCGTTGCTTGCATAGTCTTCACACAGCCCGCGTTGGAAGAGCTTGCATACAGCTGGCTTGGGTTCTCCAGTGGGTGCCTTTTCTGCCTTGCCATGAGCCTCACTTAGAAACCTGAGACGGTATCTCCACTCTGAGGCTTTCTGCCCTCTCAATGCAGTGGAAGGTGGGACTTCTCTTGGAACAAGCTTGCACATGCAGACCTTCTCAAAGCTCCTGTGGCTCTAGCAATCTGGGCTAGATATGGGTTCTGTCTTCTTGAGATTTGATCCCCTTTCCTCTCTCCAGCTTGGCTCCATCACACAAGCACAGCACCGGTGTCACTGTGCCTCCCCTTGTGTTGACAGTTGCCTTCCTCTGTCCCGGGGTACAGAAAGAAGGATCCCAATTCTGCTTTCATCTCACCCCTAAAATATTGTACCAGCTTCTCCCAAGCTCCTCCTGGCTCTGAGTGTCTGATCTTGGTATCTTGTCATTAAGTGGCTTGGCCTTGGTGAGGAACTGAGATTGTGCCCAGCTCCTTTGGAGGTAGGTGTGCTCATTCCCTGGGCACGTGTTTGCTCATCTCTGCTCACTATTCTGTGTGCACTGCTGATGAAACACTCATCGCTTTGTTCTCTAACTCAGTGGCCTTCATACCTCTTTACACTCAACACACAAATGGAAATACACTTTTCAAGGAAAAGACCCAGAAGGGGGGAACAGCGGAGGTGAGTGGGGCCTCTAATCCAGGTTTTTTGAGGAATCTCCACACTGATTTCCATAATGGTTGTACCAGTCCATCAACTGAGGAATGGATAAAAAGATGTGGTATTTTGGTATTTTTATACAATGAAGTATTATTCAGCTATGAAGAAAGATAAACTCAAGACCTTTTTAGGTAGATGGATGCAACTAGAGACCATACTCATAAGTGAAATAAATCAGACATGCTTGTGTAAACATCATATTGTCTTGCTACTGTAAGAAACTGAAAGAGTAAATAAGATCTGAAAGCAAGGTGCAATAGATATTGTGAAAGGCAAAGAAACTACTCACAAAGAAAGAACTGGGGTGGGGGAAAGGAGAAAAGAATGGGGGGAAAAGATATGTATACATACCCAAGATGGCTAAGATAAATTGTAGTAATTTCTACTATTCATTGAAAAGAACAGTGCTTGCCTTGTTTGATTGATTTTGCATGCCTATATCTGGTAATCTAAGAAACTACTTTGAAGATAATAATATGCAATATAATACCCATGTTAATTTCCTATTATTTTGTTTTTAAATTCTGTATCATTTTTAGTCATTTTTTCTCTTTAAAATTAAAAAAATATATTTTCCAGTGTGAATCAGTACACACAGATGTATATGGGAATAATATATTGTCCATCAGTTTTCTTACTTTTACTACATGCTATCTTCCATCTTATGCTCTTCTGTTGCTCTTTGTTAATTTATACATTTATTTTTTCAATGATGCTGATCAAGACCAATTTAGAACCAGGTATAGTGGCATGTCCTGCAAGCCCAGCTACCTGAGAGCCTGAGGCAGGAGGATGTTGAGATCAAGGCCAGCCTGGGTACGTTAGTGAGACCCTTTCTCAAAATACAAAGGGAGTGGGGTTGTAACTCAGTAGGAGACGGATTTCCAGTGCCACACACATGTACACATGAAAAGAACCACTTAAGTGAATCTCATGGCCTTCTAATGTGTTGAAATCTTTACACTCGATACACAAATGAAAATACAGATCTGCAGATTGAACAGTGTGCTCCAATTAAGGTGCCTGACTACGGCCCCCATCCCATTAGGCTGTGAAGAATTCACTGAAGACAGGAAGTGGGTTGCTTGCTCCATTGTATTTGGAGCATCTACCTAAGTGCCTTGCTGTGGCAGGCACTCAGATAAGTACTAATTAGACCAAGAAGGCATCCCCTCCAGGCCTGTGTGGTTCTGCTTCTGAAGAAAGACACTGGTGCATAGATCTTGGGGTGGTGATGAGAACTATAGGAGACTGTGTATTTGAAGCAGAGCACAGAGTGTTCAGCGCAAAGGATCCTCAGTGAACCTGTGTTTGTCAGTTTCTTTGTCCGGGTCTCTAATCAGCTGTTAAACTGTACTGCAGCCTCTTCAAGTGAAATGAAAGGTTTCGACTCCTTCAGTCCAAGGTCCCAACCAGCTAGAGCACTCTGAGATTTGTCAAGGTGCCACGCAGCCAGGAGGCAAACTGCCTTTCAGGGGCACAGTTGCTGCCTGTAACTTAGCACAGGTCAGGTTTTGGCTGAAAATATGAGTGTTGAGGGGAGCAGTCTTTTCCCCCCTCTTTTTATGCCCCAGTGGGATTCGTTTCTCCATGAAATTTGGAGATTGAACTTATTAGAATTTCACTGAAACAATAAAAATTACTTTGATATTTAGAAAGATTATAAAAGAAGTGTAAAATCTGAGATTTTCTAAGTCAAACTTTTCGGAAGGGCCATGTAAAAAATATAATAAGCTTAAATAAGTATGCTTTAGCAGATAAATCCCTGGTTGATGAACTTCTGAATTAACCAGCAGCTGGCTGCTGGATTGCGGGTGGGACAGTCTGTCTGGAATTTCATTTCTTCACCTATGAAAGGGAGCATGTGGTGGTACATACCTGTAATATCCTGTAAGGCTGAGGCAGGAGGATCGCCAAGTCCAAGCTGGGCAACTAAACTGCTAAGTCCTACTTTACCTTACTTTTATTTGGTCTCAAAATAAAGTATGGGGGGGTGGATATAGTTCTGTGCAAGGGCTCTGGGTCAAAATCTCAGTATCATCAATTAATCAGTCAACAAATATTACTTTTTTTATAAAAAAAAAAGCAATATCTCATCCAGCTGCAAAATTTTGCACCCCCAAGTAAGAACTTCAAAGCCCTTTGATTTCTATACTGGAACACTTAATCAATAAGGTAATAAGTTCCCAACAAAAGCATACCTCAGCTGCAGAGTCTGAATGAAACCGGGCACCTTCTGCCTTCCCTTTCTGTAGCATTTCTTGCTGCTGTCATGTAGAAAGGTTAAGTGATGGTTTTACTGACCTTGACACTAGTGAAAAATCTGGTTGGCTGTTATCTAAATAAATTAAGCCTCAGAAACTAAGTTTTTGCTTGAATTATCACTGTAATTTGTTCTGAATTATACTTGATCTTGTCCATGAAATCCAAGCTTTTCATTTAATGCTGTGTGAATTGATAGTTCACATACGAGTAATTTAATGAACCTGTTTGTTATTTTCTTCTAGGACAGAATGACTTGGAAGATCATGGAGCTTCTAAAACTTCTCAGGAATGTGAAGTCTTCCCCCTTCAGCAGGCTGGTTGGACTTCACGAAGGTCAGTAGTGAATCCTGTTTGTCCCTGTGTCTTCGGAAGAGCTTAATGAACAAGGTGTCCTGAAGTTAGGATGATTCAGAAAGTCTCACCTGCATCTGGCCCCTTTCACTCTCCTGGCATTAGAGTCAAGGGCTTCCCAGCTGTGTGGGAGGAGAGCGAGGAGCCCGGTGTGGTGAGTTCTGCCTGCAGCTCTGCCACAGCCTCCCGGGTGAATATCACCCTTGCTCCTTTCTGGCACTGGTCCCCACCTCCCAAGCTCCCAGAGGTTCTGTGGGGAAATAAAAGTAAATACTAGGTGGCTCGACCTGAAAGGCAGTTTTCAGGGAGGCATCCCTTCCCTCTGCTGTGTTGAGAAGCAGCACAGCCTCAGCTTCCCATTGCAGTGTCAGCCTGTCCATTGCAGGGAGGGTTTACCTCAGTTGAGTGTGCAGAGAGGGAAGGAAGCTCTGCAGCTGTGAGGCCCACCCCTGCAGCCCATTTGTTCTTTGTTGCCTGTCTTTGGTCCTGCTTTTCAGTCTCCATTTCCTGCTCTAAGTTCTCCACCTTTTACCTAAAATAAACTGCACGTGCAATCATGTCCCTCCCTCAGAGCACCTGGCAGGTTTCCCATCTCCTACAGGACAAGATCTAGTGTTATGCTGTGGCCTGTGGGCCTCTTGGCCTGAACTTGCAGCACCTGCAGCTTCATCATTTGATGTCCAGTCTTCATCATTGGATCCATCATCAGGTGGGTCCCTCTGTGTCTCACTCCTGCTGTTCTTTCTGTCTGGTATAGCTGCCCACCCATCCTCCCTATGCCCACCTTGTTGTCTTGGCTCACATACCAGCCTTTCTGGGCCCTATACTGCACACAGCCTAGAGGTCCCCATCACATCTGTCCCTGCAGTAAACTTAGTGTATCACTGATAGGGTGTACCTGCCCCTTCCCCCAGCTCTGGGCTTCCTGGTCAGCCAGGGGCTTCCTTGCCCATGAGGCAGTGGTCAAGGAAACCAAACCTCATTCTTATCTTGTTCAAACAGGACTCCTTGTCAGATGATCACCAGTGGCTCATTACTGGGGCTGATATTTGAACATGTGATGCTACGGATTAAGGAGGAGCTCAGAGTCTGGGGTGTGGATGCATCGTGCAGTGGTAGAGGGTGTACTTAGCATGTGTGAGGCTCTGGGTCCAATCCCCAGCACACAGGCATCTGTATGCACACATGTGCACGCGCACGTGCACACACACACACACACACACACACACGCAGAGGATTTATCCAACTCAACACTGGTAAGTTGGCTTGTGTACTATGAGTATATATAAGCCTATTTAACTGTATAAACATGTCAGTTTTTTAAAAATTAATTTTATTGAGAAAGAAATAGCGTTGAGATACTTTCAAAACAGGTTAGTAGGACAGTTACAATAATTCATACAAATATTGATAAGGATTTTTTTTTTTCGTCTGGCTCAGGCTGCCTTAAGGGTGGGTCTGGTAAGGCATGTGGAGCTGGGGATTGAACCGCGGTATCCTAGGCCTGACTGTGTTTACATAAGCAGGTGCCTAAACAACTGAGCTAACTGGCAGACCCCTAGTTGTTTTTTGTTTTTTGTTTTTTTAATTTTAGGCACATCACTGCCAAAAACCCCTTGGAATAACATGTACAAACTTTCTTGTACTATTTTAAATCATTGAGAAACCTGGGGTCTTGCCAGTGGGATCAGATTTTTTAGTGTACGCAAATAATAAAGAGAAAAATGGCAAGGAAGGACTGAGAAGAGATTTAAGGCAGCTGAAATAGAAAATGTGTCTTGGCTCATCGAGATGGGGAGAATGGCTTTTAAAGAATTTGTAGCGATGAGTTCCCTGCTGGACCAGGCTGGGTGGTCATGGGGATATAGATGTCATAGAGGGAATTTACTAAGCAAAGAATTAGTAATCCTCTGGTTTCCAGAGACTGATTCAATAAAACAGATTTTGATATTCTGTATCAGCTTTAAACGTGTCCAAGTGTGTAAGTCACTAAGATAATTATAGAAACTGAAAGACCAGCTACTGAAGAATTTATTGCTGTTCAACTCAAATATGTAGCGCAGCTTCCAAAATGACTGATTTTATTCTCTGGACATAGTGTTTGGTGGGAGAATCTGGTTTGTTCTGTGTGCTCTGCTACAAGCAGATAGTAACTCTGCTGACATAGCCCTTTTCATCTGTGGCTCTCAAAGACTTCAAAGCATCCATGAGCTCTCACGTAGCTGTGAACTTACTTTCCCATTTTTCAGGTGGATAATAAATAGCTCTGCACCTGGGCAAAGCTAACATACAGAGGTGGTGTCTCCTGGGTGTCAGGGTCCATGGAAAGGCCAGGAGGCCCTTGTGGGCGCCACACCTGAGACTTAGCAAATGTCTGCCCTCTTGTAGATGGCTCTGATGCTGATGCCCCGAAGAACTCAAAGATCCTCCTGCCATCTATTTCTATCCCCATCTTCTGACATTACACTGTGAGATAAGATGTGAAATGTGGATGGAATTTCCATGCTTCTAATCAGTGTATGATTTTGAGAATGATATATCTCTACCCATTCGACCTTCATAAACTTAGAGCTATTCTTCCCTGCCCCCGAGACTGAATCCATGGCCTTAACACTGAGCTACATCGAAAACTCTTCTTACATTTTATTTTGAGACAGCATTAGGCCTAGAACATGCAGTCCTTATGCCTCAGCTTCCCAAAGTGCTGGGATTGCATAAATTTAGAGCTGATTTTGCATGCGCGCGCGCGAGCGCGCACACACACACACACACACACACACACACACACAAATCTAAGCCTTCTGGAAGTTTCTGGAACAGGATTGGCCACACTGTGGTCTTCTCACCTCATGTCCTATTCTCCCTCCCTGCCACCAGTTTCCACTTAACACTGTTTAACAATAGGAAGCTCCCTGGGGCTCTAGAGGAAGGGAAAATTTCCACCCCTACAGTTCTGATTCTGACACTGACATTTTAGTAGCTGAAATCTAAACACAACCTGCTGCCTTCATTTCTTCTTCATTTGTCCCCTCCTTAACCCCCTACAGTTTGGCCTCCACCCTCTTCCCTTGACTGCAGCAACCATGTGGCATTGAGGGGCATGTCTCCGAGCATTCTGGTACCTCCCTGATGGGGCACCCTGCCCCCGCCCCCAAGTCTTGAGGGAGCAGCTCCCAGCCTTGTCTGTGAGGTGGGGAAAGCTGTCTCGCAGCTGTTCACGCTGCTTTTCCTTTCCCTAAGTAGGGAAAGGAAAGCAGCTCACCATGTTTCTCTTTTTTCCCTTGAAATGACTCTTATACCTCCAGCACCTCCCAAATCCTTTGACCACGCTAATTAACAGTTTTTTTTCTCGGGACCTTGCACTTGCCAGGCAGATGCTTGTGCCATTGAGCTATCTCCCTGGTCTAATTAACAATTTCTAAAGGGCTTTTTTTTTTTTTTTTTTTTTTTGCAGTACCAGGGATTAAACTCAGGACCCTGTACTTGCCAGGCAAACACTTATTCTACTGAGCTATCTCCCCAGCCCCCCTTTTTAAAATTTTTTTCCATAATTTTATTGATAAACAAATAGCAATGAGACAGTTTCAAATCAAATTGGTAGGACAGTTTCAATAATTCCAGCCCCCCTTTTTTTAAAGGGCGTATTTCATGTAGATGTAAATGTAACCCAGTCTCCCAAATTTCAGTGCTTACTTATGACAGATATTTTCTATTAAAATGCATATTCATTTAAAAATCTATAAAACAGAAACTCAGAATGATGAGCTTTTTAAAGATAAACACAAAACAAGCCTGGCTGATCAGAAGCAGAGCCAGGAGGACACACCACCTCTAAATCCAGGGTCCTGACCCTGACAATGGCCCTGTGGTCCTGCCCTCTGCCAGCATCCCCTTCCCCTTCCCATCCCTCAGTGTCTGAATGCATTTTGATAACACATTGGTTTCTTTTCTTCTTTTTCTCAGGAAACTTTGGTGTCTGGGTGTCCAGGAGAGGACAAGTCCATCCCCCTGGGTGACCTCAGGTACTGCAATCCAACCTCACCTCTGCTTCAAGCCTTTCCCCCGCCCCCCACACCCTTCCTCCTACCTCTCAAAGCTCTGCTGCTGCCCCACCTGCTGTCGTGTATGGGTGCCTGCTACCCCACTCTGGCCCATCCTTTTGCGCATGGCCACCTGCTGCACAGCTGTGTTGCTTGGCCTTCTCACGTGGAGTATTTCTCTCCTCACCAGCTTCTGATCCCCGCTAGTACATGGGCCAGATTTCTTCTTCATCTGGTGCCCTTCTCTCAGGAAATGTGCATAGAATTTGAACCTCACCCCCATCACCTGAGGGCTTCTCCATCCTTTCTTTAGGCAGGCATAACTGTCAGGCCAGTTGGGCCTTCTTAGGGCTTGGGATCCGGCACAGAGCCACGGAGGCTGGGACACAGCTTGACGCGCTGACCACGTGCACATAGAGGTACTTGGCAGGCTTGTGGCCAGCAGCCTCACACTGCTACGTTCTATGCAGTTCTTACAGATAGCATTTCCCAGAAGGCCGGAATATGTTCTTTTAAAATTTTCACAGAGCAGCGGGCTGTTCATTGAAAGCATGCTTTTGACTGCCAACTTGAATTACCTTAAATGAATGTTGATGTGTGAGGGATTTATTAGCAAACCATGCATCTCTTCAGTCCTGAAAGGGGCTCAGGACAGACACATAAATCGTGGAGCTGACAGTTTCCTGGAGCAGGATGGTGGCATTTACCCACCACAGATCAATGCACCTGTTCACAGGTGGTGGAGTTAGGATGCTGAGGATGGCTCAAGATGCTGAATGCTTACGAACAGAGAAAAGGGGCCACCAGGCTAGCACTGTTCCCACAGCTTCTTAAATTCCCCTTTAGACTGACCAACAAGTGCTGACCCTGGGATTTGAAAACACAGGACTAAAGCACAGGAAGTGAGAAGGTATCAACTCGCTTTGTGGACTTTACACCTAATTGCTCTGTGGCCTGAACACAGCCCTTCCATGCCAAAGTTAAGCTCAAGGAGACCAAAGTTAAGCTCAAGGGAACCAGCTGTGACTGGATGGACAACCTTGGAGACACCTGAGACACATTCTACTTAGTGAAATAAATGCTATGTGTGGTCCACAAATTAATTTCTTGGTCCGCTGTAGGAAAGATTGCAAAATCAGGTTGTTGAATTGCTTTTGTTTGTTTACGTAGTAAACTCAGCAGGGCTAGTGATACCATAATTGTGTTCAGAGTTCAAAAGTCATTCCATAGTATGGATTTCAACTGCAATATAGGTCCTGGCTCAGGGTCTTGAGCCACACTTATCTTGCCAACATCTTCTGGGTGTTATTTGGTGGCCGAGGACAAGAACCTATCCTGTGATGACAGCACACTCTATTCAGGTGCTTTCCAGATTAAAGTGCAATTTTCACTGCCCTAACAACAGGCTATTACTGAATTTTCTTTTATTTTTTCAAACTTATGTGTGTTTCTTATTTTGAAAGCAAAGGCCTGAGTTGGTGAGTGAGCTGGGGAGAGGGCAAGCAACACTGTCCATGGAAATCTTTTCTAGTTAAATACTTCTTTGTTGTTTACTTTACACCCTGCTTTGAGGGTTTTTTTTTTTTTTTTTGGTCTTTTAATAATTATTGTTGTTGTTACTATTTTACAAGAGAACCATAGGACAAAGAAGAAAAAAAATGAAAGAGAAAGAAAAGAGGAAAGGAAAGGAAAGG